>NC_087277.1:21237065-21543478 GCF_015220805.1 Pogoniulus pusillus
GACTCCACCACCTCCCTGGGCAGCCCATTCCAATGCCAATCACTCTCTCTGCCAACAACTTCCTCCTAACATCCAGCCTAGACCTCCCCTGGCACAACTTGAGACTGTGTCTCCCTCTTCTGTTGCTGGTTGCCTGGGAGAAGGGCCCAGCCCCACCTGGCTACAACCTCCCTTCAGGTAGTTGTAGACAGCAATGAGGTCCCCCCTGAGCCTCCTCTTCTCCAGCCTGCACACCCCCAGCTCCCTCAGCCTCTCCTCCAGGTACTGGCATGCTGCTATTAGGTCTTCCTGGAGCCTTCCCTTCTCCAGGCTGAACAACCTCATCTCTCTCAGCCTGCCCCCATAGCAGAAGCACTTCAAGCTGCTGATCATTTTCGTGGCCCTCCTCTGGACTGACTCATGGAAAATGAGGCCTCACAACATGCAGAGTGTTATCAGGAAAGATATGTTTAATCAGCACTGGGTGACAAAGGGACATCCTCATCCAAAGCCCCTGCACACCTTCACCTTGCTCAGGACAAATATTTATGCTACAAAATCATACATATTCAGTACAGGGGTAGTGTTAGTACAGTTAGTTCTGGGAATAGGTGGAGTTATTGCAATCAGTTCCTGGAACTCCCTTCCATAATGTCCTACCTCTTTATGCACGCTCATTGCCCCCTGGAGGTTGCCTTTTGGGCTCTTCGGGAGGAAGGCCGATGTCTTCCTCCGTCTGATCTCTCTACCTTTCATCCACCTGGCATCAGTTGTGGGTCACATTCTTGGCTGGAGTTCTCCTCCTTGAATACACTATTCTTCTTCTCCATGAGAGTGTTTCAAGACCCTCTCAAGCTTACCCCACCTCCTTTGTGTTTATCTGATTGATGATGCTTTACATCAGTGCTCACATAGTTAATGATTTAACTTGGATCCTATCCTCTGTGTTCTCTATTCCTTTTCCCATATCAGGACCCTTTCCATCAGGTCCATATCCTTCCTGTGTTGAGGGCTCCAGAGCTGGATGCAGTACTCCATGTGAGCTCTCACCAGAGCAAAGTGGCAGAATCAGCTCTCTGGATCTGCTGGCCACACAGCTTTTGATGAAGCTCAGGATGTGATTTGCCTTGTGGGCTGCAAGCAAACACTATCTGCTCATGTCCAGCTTCTTATGCATGACTTGCTTAGTCGTGTCTGAGAACACTGCATGAAGACTGTGGTTTTGCCTGCACTTCCATGTGGCATCCTGTAGTTTGAAGAGGGATGCATAAATGGCCTAAGGATAGGCATGTTCATGTGATGCAGCATGCAAGCCCAGTCTTGTTTGAAGCAATTAAGTTACCCAAAACTGACAGTGATGTCAGGTATATCAGTAGAGAAAGAGACCTCAGAGCAAGGAATAGCAGAGATTTTTTAAAGGAAATGGGGTGGGGTTTGTTAGCAATTGTTGAGTCTCTTGAGACAAAGCAGAGCATTTTGCATTAACCCACTTGGTGTAGTTAGCGCAGTACTCTGTGGGGATGCATGAGACTTACTAATGAGCAGGGGAAGAAGAACTTTGCACCCAGTTGGATTTCAGCAGGCCCTCTCTTGATTACCTGTGCCCCAGGGGAATAAAACTCAGACTCAGTTGCCATAGAGACTGCTGAGGCTTCATAAGGCGAGACTGTGGTTAACATTAATAATTTTGTATTAACATCAGTACTTAAAAATATAAAATCCACAAAGTTTAGGCTTTGGAGACTCTCAGGGTGTGGTTTGAGTGTGAGGTAGGCATTGCAGTTGCTTTTAAGTGGTGCAAAAAACTGGGAGGGTGAAACAAGAGAAATTAAAGTTGTGACATTGAGGCTGAGGTATTCTGTATGGTTTTAAGAGTCGCTTTTCTTTAAGAGAAGAACTGTAAACTTCTAAAAAGTGAATGGGATGCTAGAGAGCTATCAAGCATCAGTGTGAGAAGGTGTATAAACATTTTGAAAGATAAGAAATGAAATTGAGCTCCTGGCAGTTGAAAGCAGTATGTGAGAAGGAACAGGATCAAAGACGAGGGTTACTGTATCTGAAACAGAGGAAAGAAGCTCCTGCAGGGCAGGGGAATTATTTGGTGGAGGAAGGCTACTGCAGAAAATATTGTGATCATTCTGTGTTCTCTCTGATTACTGAAGACATCCCCCCTCTCTGCTTCTCGGGTGTTATTGGGGAGCTCAGGACTGATGGTCTCAAATACCCTGAGGAAGAGCACAAAATAGTCTCTCAAATAGATAATGCACATCACAAAACTTTCATTTTGAATTCCATGTCTTTGTGGAGCAGAGCACTGAAATGAGCACCTCTGATTCTTTCTACTAGTCCTCTGTCTAACAACACTGTGAAATTATTCCTCTCTTCCCTGTGGCATACAACTGCACCTGGATAGAAGGTGATGCTCAGTGTAGACATGTGCTTGTGCTGGGATTCAGATGTCTGGCTGCTATAACTGACCTTTAAAGAAGGCTGAAGAATGAATGTGTGACTAAAACTCTGATGGATCCAGGATGAATGTCTCAAAATATATGTGAAGATCACCCCACACATCTCTCAAATAGGCATCTTATTCAAGGAAGTAGGCAGTTGGAAAACACATCTCTGTGACTCATTAGAAGCCAGACAGTGGTCAATGAAAGGAGTTTGTTGTGATAGTGTTTGCTTTCCATGTAGCAGACCAGGCATCTAATAAGGTAAACTAATCTGAATGCCTGAAACAGTTATCAGGTCTGAGATTCAATTTTAATATTTCATGTCAGAAATTATGTAAAAATATTGGACAAAAATATTTTTTCTTCAATAAGTTTATGATGCATAATTACTAAAGCTTTCATTTGTTTTTTTTTTCTGTGTGGCTTTGGGTGGAGGTTAGAATGCTGCCACTGGAATCACTCTTCTCTCTTGCTGATGAAGGCATGTGTCACTCCCCTCCACCTCCTTCACCAGGTCCTTTTTATCTACTTTATGTTTCCAGGATCCATCTTTTTGCTGTTGTTGTTATGGACATCTGTTAAAAATAATTGCATGTCTTTTATTTCCTCCCTCTTCCCTTCCCCCAGTGTATGCTTATTCAAACACTCTGACAGGCTGCTCTCTTGGCAGCCTCATTTTGCTTATGTCCTTTTTCACTCTATGCTTGTATTCTGCTCTCTATGTGTTTGGCAGCTGATCTCTTCCTCTTCTTACAGCTGACTCTTCTGTTTCTTCTCAAGAAATGGTAGGTGTTAGCCTTTGAAAGAAGTAAAAAGAAACCTGAAAGCATAGTAGTCAACCATGTGGGCATTAGGAAACATTTTTTCACAGCGAGAGTGGTCAGGGGTTGGAATGTGCTGCCCAGGCAGGCAGTTGAGTCACCAACCCTGGATGTGTTTAGAAGTCGTTTGGATATGGTGCTTGAGGATATGTAGAGGAGGAATAGTGGTTGGACTTGACAATCCTGAGGGTCTTTTCCAACCTGCATCTTTCTGTGATTCTGTGATAACCTCTATGCTCCATTAAGAATATGCAGCATAGTCATAATCACACAGAGAATCACACAGAACTAACCAGGTTGGAAAAGACCTTTGAGATCATCAAATTCAACCTTAAAAGGAAGAGGGACTTTTGCTGAGGGTGGCTGGAGACAGGCCAAGGGGGGATGGTTTGAAGCTGAGGCAGAGCAGGGTTAGACTGGAGCTGAGGAAGATGAATTGAAATTCAGACAGCTAAAGGGATGTGTCTAGAAACTGAGAAGAACAAGGACAACGAGAAACATGTGGACATAGCAACTTTGGGACATGGTTTGATGGTCACAGCAGTCTTGGGTTGAAGGTTGGACCTTAGACACCTTTTCCAGCTGAAACAATTCCATGATTCCAAATTTCATCTGTGGTGCAACCTCACTGAAACCCAAAGAAGTCATAGAACCATAGAATGGTTTAGGTTGGAGGAGACCTCAAAGCTCAGCCGGATCAGCCAGATTCAGGATAGGTTTCTAATCTAGTGCATCTGCACAGCAGAGGCATCCTCTCTTGACACAGAAACCACAGAATCATAGAGTTTTAGATTGGTTTAAGTTGGAAGTGACCTCAAGGATCACCCAGTTTCAACCCCTTGCCATAGGCAGGGACACCTCTCACTAGAACAGGTTGCTTAAGGCCTCATCCAACCTGGTCCTGAGCATCTCCAGGGAGGTTGTGGAGCACAGAATCACCAAATGTGATCTTCAATGTGATTCTGTGCTCCACAGCCTCCCTGGGCAACCTGTGCCAGTGTCTCACCACCCTCACTGCTGAGAACTTCTTCCTAGCATCCGGTTTAAAAGTGCACTGATGGAAGTGCACTAATGTTTCCCACAGAGTGCTCATTTAGCTCATGAGTTATTCTGGCACTTAGATGCCATTGGAAGAACATCTCTCTCTGGTTTTACCTCACTTTGGGTATGAGTTAGATTTTTTTTTGATTGAGGTGTTTGTATATGTCTTTGGAAACCTCAAATTCCTCTACCTCTTCACTGCCCACACACACACTTTCCTTCTGAATTATGGCTCTGGTGGTTGGAGTACTATTTGTAGTGCTCTCACCTTCTCTCTCTGAGCCATCAGTCAGAAAAACAGCTTGGCTTATTTTAGCTTTATACATCACTTATGGAAAGATGGAAAATGAAATGTCTACTGATTGACTGTCACATGAAGAAGAATGGTGATGATGCTGTTGTTATGACAGCCTCAAGACATAATCAAGACAGATTTTGTTGGTGGAAGCAATATCTTTTAATAGCCCACCTTGTATCCCTGGCAAAATTAGACAAGGTTTTGGATGTATGAGTCCTCCTGCTATAGAAGTAGCAGACTTCAAAGCTAAGCACAAACTGAGAGCACTGTCTTGCAGCTATTACATCAGCTGTATCTCAGGCCATCTCGAAAAGGAAGCAGCTGACATTTTTGAAGGAGATATGATGGGGGAAGAAAAGAGAGAGGAAGAGGAGCCTGAGAAAAAGAAACAACAGGGTGGTGGTGGTAGATTTTAATCTTACAACAGCACTGTGTGCTCGTGGGTTTTGGTACCTAGCAGATTTGTGAAAGGACTTGAGTTTTTACTGGAAAATGCTGTAGGATTACTTGAGGCTAAGACGTTCAAATGCCACTGGGATGCTTTTCTAAGAGATGTTCCCTCCCTGGCAACTGGGCACTTCTGTCCTTCATGGCTTCTTCTTTCTGATGCATACAGTTACCCTGAGAGTAGTTGATGAAATGTTTTATGTCCTCAGAAATACAGGCACTAGGAGTTGACCTACGTGTTAAGAGATATTTATTGAGCTGGTAGTGGAGTGTTAGTTATCTCTTGTACGTGGGAAGGGCCTAAACACACTTGATTTGTTTTGGCCACAGGCAGCTAGATTCTTTTAATGGGTTTAGTGAAGATTGGGCCTGTGCAATTAGAAGAGTGGTTCTGCAGAGCCCTGTTTCAAAACAGGATTATCTTCCAATAAATTGTTTAATGACTGCGTGTTCTAGTACATGAAATTTCAAGTGGGAAGGATGTGTAAGAGCAGGCTGATACTTTGCTAGGACTACCCTGTTTCAACACTGTCTGACAGTTTATCTTACAGTCCTACTTGGGGCAGTCAGTCTGACAAAATGTATCATGAATACACACAAACAAAAAGGGCTTTTAAAAACTAGGTCTTTAACAGCAAGAAAAGAGGGTAAATGGTGGTAACGTTAGCTTTTGTTTGGTCTGCATCACCTCACCGAGCTCTGAGTATGTTGATTGCACTACAGTTAAAACAGCAGTTGTGCAACCAATTGAATCACTGTGGGGGAGGATTTGCTAATCCTGTTGCATTTAACCTGTTCCCTAAATCTTTTTTGTTGTTGTTCTTTAGTTAGGTGCCCAACACAGTGATCAGTCTATGATCAACACAAACATTTCTTAACCTCATCTTTATCTTGATCTTTTTCACTTCTGCTGCTGCTGGTCGTCCTGGGTGACTGCTGGCAATGCTGATGTGCAGTATCTGTGCCATCTAGGTGAGCAACCCACACTGTCTTGTTCATTGTAGGGAATCCAACTGGTGTCTGAATGACCAGACAGCTGTATGTAGTACTTTGACCTTTTGCAAGAAACTCCTTGTGCTAGTTTGAAGCTAGCTAGAATGTTTTTTCCAAGTTAATATTGTTTATTAAGGTTCATATTCAGGACTCTTGCTACCCACCCAGTCATTTTTAACAATACTGTCAGGTTCTTTGCAAAGGTCATGAAAAGCATTGCATAAGTGTTCTAGATTCTGCCTTTATCCTTTAAGAATTAACTAGCAATAACACAACAAACACTAAGCTGAATTGAACTGGAAGAGAGGAGTTCTTGCAGCCATTTCTACTGCTTGTCCACTAGATGGACTCGAGGAGCTCCTGTCTGCTTAGGCAGAAGTCTTGGGTTCTCTGCCCTGGTGAGACCTCACTGTGTTCAGTTGCACTGTCAGCTTGTTTAACAGAGATTCCTCTGTCTCAGGCAGCAAGAATTTTAGAAGTCATAGCTGGTATAGAGAAAGATCTCTTTAAAGGCAGAAATCCTGCAGTGCACTGCAGAAACACAGTACTGTAAACTGATTATCTGAGGAATGCAAGTGTGTTCAGACCTTTAAAGACCTAGTGAGCCAAAGAAAAGTTAATCAGTGTGGTTTAGGGGAAGCTGATGACTCATTTCTGAGCTCTGAAGGGGTTCATCTGCCCTGGTCTTGCACCAAGATCTGAGCTCTGAAAGGGTTCGTCTACCCTGGTCTTGCACCAAGACCTGAGCTCTGAAAGGGTTCGTCTACCCTGGTCTTGCACCAAGATCTGAGCTCTGAAAGGGTTCGTCTACCCTGGTCTTGCACCAAGACCTGAGCTCTGAAAGGGTTCGTCTACCCTGGTCTTGCACCAAGATCTGAGCTCTGAAAGGGTTCGTCTACCCTGGTCTTGCACCAAGATCTGAGCTCTGAAAGGGTTCATCTACCCTGGTCTTGCACCAAGATCTGAGCTCTGAAAGGGTTCGTCTACCCTGGTCTTGCACCAAGATCTGAGCTCTGAAAGGGTTCATCTACCCTGGTCTTGCACCAAGATCTGAGCTCTGAAAGGGTTCGTCTACCCTGGTCTTGCACCAAGATCTGAGCTCTGAAAGGGTTCATCTACCCTGGTCTGGTACCAAGATCTGAGCTCTGAAATGGTTCATCTGCTCTGGTCTTGCACAAAGATCTAGGCTCTGAAAACTGTCTTTGAACAGCATTCATACAGACTCCTGTGTGCCTCCATGTGCAAGTCCTACACTCTCCTGATTTCTTCGAGCATGTCTGTATTGCCTGCACACGAGTATTGCCTGCACACAAGTATTACAGGTAGGCTTCTCAGTCAGGGGGTTTTAGAGAGCTTCCATCATTTGTGTGCATCTAATTTCTCTCACTAAAATATTCCATTTAGCCTCAAACCAGCACAGCAGCTTAAAACCCATTGCAAACAAAAATGTTGTGGGTACTTTACCAGTCACCTGTTTGTGCTCATGGACTTACCAGGCTACTGTAAATGACTGAGTAAATAAAGCTATTCTCTTTTTTTGACACCCTGATTTTCAAATACTAGGAAGTTAGCTTCAGTGTGTCTGACACGTGGGAAGTCCTTGCCTTCACACTTATAACTGGACTAAGTTGTCAAACTTGGCAAAGAAAATCAAACAGATCAAATCTCTTGTCGAGGATGCATCAGAAGAGGGTGAGGTAGCTGGGAAGAGCTATTTTCTGCTGCTGAGTCCCTGTGCTTTCACCCTATGATCAGACAAATGAATGCAGGCAGAAGTCTGGCCTGAAAATAGCAAGTTTCAGTTAAGATCACTAATGAGGTTTTTAATTAGTTGAGTAAGCCAATGTCAATACAATCAATAAACCAAGCTCCATGACCTAGCAACCTACTTCTCTCTGAAGCATTGTAGACATGTGAAGAATCAGGCCTTTCAGAGCCATTTTTAACCTTTTTGTTGGCATGAGCCTGGCTTTGTTATTTTGTATTTTCATTTAAATAACATGACTCTGTTTAGATCCATTCTGAATGCTTTCATCTGGACTGGGGCATCCACCCATCACCAGCAAGGGCTGGTACAACTGTATGGCTCACTGCTGGAGACCTGGTAGCCCAGCGTGTCCTACTTTTCACCCTGTCCTCTCCAGACTGCCATTGTTTGCCATTGATCAGGTCCCCTGGGCTATGAAGGGAAGCTTTAAATTAATCTGGATGATCTAGACATACTCTGTGAAGCAACAGGGTCTCTATCATTTTAAAGCAGCATAAGTACCAGTGGAAACAGTTTGCTCCACTGGGGTGGAGCTATTTCTACGGTTCAAGTCATGGTTATAAGAACAGTCAGGGATTCTTTCTGGTTGGAAGTTTGTGAATGTACAATGAAACAGGGAACTTCTGAACTTGAAAATAGTTTGGGATGACTATGTGCACCATAAACAATAGCCTTGCAATTATCACCAGCAATCATAGGTACAATACGTTGTGCAAACACTGAACAGGAGACTTCCATATCTCATAGGGCTTATAAAGTCTTTGTGAAAGGAAGAATGAAGGCTGAAATACAGCAGGAGAGAGAAGAGTGTGATAGCTGGCAGTCATCAGGGCAGCAGCAAGGAGAAACTGGCAAATCAGTAAGGGAATGTAAGGAAAAATGGGTGAAGTTTCCTTGCAAATTCCCTAGGAATACAGAACAGCTGGAGAGAAAAGGAAATGTGGAATCATACAATGGCATCATCAATTGTTTTACAATAGAATCATCAATTGTTTTGTTTGGAGAAGACCCTTAAGGTCATCATGTCCAACTATCATCTATCTCTACCAAGCCTGGTCCCTCAGCAGTACATCCCTGTGTCTTTTAAACACCTTCAGCAATGGTGATTCAGCCACCTCCCTGGGGACTCTGTTCCACTGTTTGAGAACCCTTTCTGTGAGGAAGGAAGGAAATAATACTGCACTGCTGGATGAGTTGCAGAATGTTGCTGTTACGACTGCAGTGATGAAGCTATACCAGCCTGGGAATGCACTGCACAATCCATAGGTTTTTGGAGCCTGTTTTGACTTTTCTAGAGCCTTTCACTTTCCTGCTCATCCTTTCCTTCCTAGAACAAGCTCAGATCAGTTGTGATTGGATTTTATCTGCGTTGCAAAGCATTTGTACAAAATCATCATCTCAAACAACTCTCTTCATTATGTGGACCACTGCAAGGAAGTTGAGCTACTTCAAGGAGCACACATCACTCATTTTTCATAGAATCTAAGAATCAACCAGGTTGGAAGAGACCTCCAAGATCAGCCAGGCCAACCTAGCACCCAGCCCTAGCCAGTCACCTACACCATGGCACTAAGTGCTTCATCCAGGCTTTTCTTCAACACCTCCAGGGATGGTGACTCCACCACCTCCCTGGGCAGCCCATTCCAATGCCAATCACTCTCTCTGTCAGGAACTTCCTCCTAACATCCAGCCTAGACCTCCCCTGGCACAACTTGAGACTGTGTCCCCTTGTTCTGTTGCTGGCTGCCTGGCAGAAGAGACCAACTCCCACCTGGCTACAGCCTCCCTTCAGGTAGTTGTAGACAGCAATGAGGTCAGCCCTGAGCCTCCTCTTTTCCAGGCTAAACACCCCCAGCTCCCTCAGCCTCTCCTCATAGGGTTTGTGCTCCAGGCCCCTCACCAGCTTTGTTGCCCTTCTCTGGACATGTTCCAGCATCTCAACATCTATCTTGAATTGAGGGGCCCAGAACTGGACACAGTACTCAAGGTGCAGCCTGCCCAATGCTGAGTACAGGGGCAGAAGGACTTCCCTGGTCCTGCTGGCCACACTGTTCCTGATGCAGACCGGGATGCCATTGGCCCTCTTGGCCACCTGGGCACACTGCTGGCTCATGTTTGGCCTCCTATCTACCAGTACTCTCAAGTCCCTTCCTGCCTGTCTGCTCTCCAGTGAAGAGTAGATTTACTGAAGCAAGGACGATGCAGGGTTATGTCTTGAACACAACTTTGGTCAAATTTTCAGCTAGAATAATTACTTTTTGTCCTACAAATACCAGTTTGATTTTTAGTCCATTTCTAACAATGTAGTCTTGGATTTATTTCAAACTGTGGTCTAATTCTTAACACCCTTATCCAGATATCAGTCTTCTTTTAAAAGGCAAAGGCATCATATGAAACCAGTATGCACTGGAAGACAAATATGGTTCTTTTAGGACAGTGTATCCTGTTTATACCTTAATTGGAACTGTCTTAGCTTCCTTAAGTGTGGAGCCATAACGAAAACTAAAAGGGAGGTAGCAGGTACCAATTATAACAATCAGTCTGCATGGGTACAAAACTTGCAATTATAATTTGCAGTTTAAGAGATCACACCACAGGAAATCTGGGAAGATAATAAAGAATTTGCTCAAACTTAATTAGGACAAGTCATTAAAGCAAATTTCAAGGGGGAGGAGGGGAGAAAGAAGATGATGAAAAGAAATCACCAACCTTAATACTGTTGTATAATGTAAAAATCACTCTTGTGAGTCTAATTATGGCAGTGAAATGGTAGAAATAGGAAGAGGAGGGGGAAAAGGCATGGGAGAGACATTAAAGAGAAGTAAATTGTTGGTAGATGAAGGCAGAAAGGGAAAAAAACACAGCTCTATGACTTTCTTAAATCTTTGTGCATTTTCTGTTGCAGAACAGTAGATGATGTCCTTGCACACCCAGTGCTGATTTCTTCCCTGGTTCTGCATCAGCTTATTTATTGTTGACTCTTTGCACTTCTCTGACAACGCTTGGAAGGACTTTAAGAGGAGGTGATGGCAGTGCTGAGAAAGTTACATCCACAACTGGCCTATCAGACAGACCTGGAACCTGCAGGATGACCACAACTGCACTCTAATTGCCCTCCTTTCACAACGAAGGTTACTGTTAAAATCTGGTAATTGTACTCCTCACTGTTTTATATCTTTAGTTAAGCCCTAACTTGAGTCACATTTGTCTTCCAAATGCATTTTGCTTTCTTATGATTTCCGTAACTTCTAAAGAGTGGATCTGCTGACTGGTACCTGGGAAAGTGTGGCAAGAATGAAATCACAGTTTGAAACAAAAGCAGTACTTCTGAGCTCATTAGAAATGTACCCACATCCCTCAAGACTGCAAAGTCCACCAGGGCATGATCACTGAAACCAGGCATCCTCCAGTCTTGGCATCAGGGGTTATCTGATTTGTGTTGGTGACCAAGCAGGTCCAGTATCACATCACCTCTGGTAGGGCTGTTACCTAGTTTAAGAGGTTATCCTCCATGCCTTCTGGCTATCTGCCTGGTTGCCTGCAGCTTGCTGGACTGCTTTTCCAGCAGATGTCAGGGTGGTGATGTCCTCAGGCAGGACAAGAGCCTGTGAGTGCAAAGCCTGCTGCAGCTGATACGTAAGAACCAAGTAACACTGTTCACCCCAAACATAAGACAGTGTTACTCTGAGAGTATGGGTGGCAGGAGAAGGCTGCAATAGTTCCACACAAGCAACCTTTATGCTTTGTATTGGCAGGTTGTATCCAATACTACGGTAGTACGCTTCTCATGATTTCTCACCAAACTGGATCCTTTGGGTAGGATGATCATCCTTGTGACATGCCTTAAAGCAAAAAGAACTACCTTCCTGGATCTTTTTCTCTGCCTCAGACTCCCATGGTTTAAACCTGTTTTGGCAGCCATTTTTTACGTGCCTGGTCCCCAAGCAGCAGACAGATTGCCTGTGAAGCTGTTTGTAAGCGTTTTCTGCACCTGCAGTCAGAAGTTTGTCTTGAAAATTTGCAGGAGGACAAGCCAGTCTAACAGAGGAGAAGGGATAAAATCGTGGTCACATTTCCCTTTGTCATTCCCAGAACTTCACCCGGGGCAGTTCAGTCTTACCTGTTTACTGGGGTGCTGTCTTTTGCAGAAATGGGGCTATGCCTTGAGTGTGCAGCCTACTCTGCTGATTTCCTTGGGTTAGCATTTTAGTATGGAAGAGTCTCTGTTGTTCTTCTGAGAATTTAAACTCCTCACCTCTCTTTATTCCTTGCTGCTCCTGAGACTCACAACAACATCTCAAGCTGTCCAGACCCTGTCAGTGGTACAGTGGTTCATAGATTCACAGAATGGTTTGAGTTTGAAGGGACCTTAAAGATTAACTCAGAACTGGGACGCAGTACTCCATGTGGGGAGCAGAGCAGAGGGACACAATCTCCTCCTTTGCCCTGCTGGTCACACTGCTTTTGATGCAGCCCAGGATACAATTGGCCTTCTGGGCTGCAAGTGCACATTGATGGCTCATGTTGAGTTTTTAATCAACTGACACCCCCCAAGTCCTTCTCCTCGAGACTGCTCTCAAGCCACTCTTCATCCAGCCTTTATTTGCATTTGTGATTGCCCTTAGCCAGGTATAGAACCTGGCACTTGGCCTTGTTGAACATCGTAAGGTTGGCTTAGGCCCACCTCTCAAGCCTGTCCTAGTCCCTGTGCATGGCATCCCTTCCCTCCAGCGTGTCCCCAGGCCACAGAGCTTGGTGTCCTCTGCAGACTTGCTGAGGGTGCGCTCAATTCCACTGCCCGTAGTTTGTTGTGCAGGCAAATTCTTACCCGGAGCGAGGATCGGATTATACAGCTTACAGAATACACTTTGCTCTCCAGAAGGCCTCAAAGCTCTTAGAAAAGTAGAACACTTCTTTTGTACCAAGCATACATGAAGTCTGGTAACCTGTGCTGTCCCAGAAAGGCAGAAACCCCTTAGTGGCTTGTAGTTCTCAATTCCATATTTAGTGTATCTGGGATTTGATCTATTAGTTGCAGTGAAAGTTAGGAATATATCCTGCTCTCTGGCATCTGCTGCTTAGTAGGAGCCAATAGAGTGTCTGAAGCCAGGGCCAATGTGCCCATAGCAGCCAAGGTCACACAGAAGGTAAAAGGGTACATTTTGAGGTCAGCTGGAACTGCTTCAGCATCAGATGCACTGGGTCCAAACAGTCCTGCCTAAATGTGCATCCCATAGAAGGAGGAATGGGCAAAGCTCATGCCATGTATGCATAGAAGGTGATAGTATCACAAGTGGCCCAAGTGCCACCATGCTGTTAGCCCAGCCTAGCCATCAGCCTAGCAGGGCTCAGCACCTCTGCACAGGTGATGGATGGCATGAATGGAATGTGGGAATGCTGTCAAGTATGCTACCACTTAACATGTTTTAGAGAACAAATAGCTGAGAGATAGGGAGGGAGGTCAGTAGGCCAGTATACATCTCTTCACCATCTGGCTTTGTAGCAAGGACTACAACTTGTATAGGTGCTCTTCCTGAGAGAACAATGGGAAAGCCAATGGAATATGAAACCTGCATTCCCACCTCCACGTGCTACCTTATGCTGGCAACTGCTTATGGAGGTCTTGCTTCTGCACGTCATGCCCTTGCAGCTATTACTAGTAGGAGCTAATTCACAGTGCCTCCATGTATGGATAGAATTACTGGCAGCCGATGGATAACAGAAGCTGAGATGAAAGGCAAGAAGGGCTTGGTAATGCATGAAGTGTGCAGAGCCAGGTGATTGCTGTAGAAGGCAGTAAAAGCAGAAGTGAATTCCACAGTGTGGTATGGAAAAAATAACAAGTGTATATATATAGAACAAAGGCCATAGCTGCCCATGTAGTGACATCATACTGGCAGGAGGTCAACAGCCAACTGATTTGTCCTGAGCACTGTGTTTTCCAAAGGGTGTCTTTATAAATAGGTCTTCACTACCAAACAGCAGAGGGACCTGAACATTTTACAGGTTTTATGGGAAACAGATGAAGGCAAAAGGAAAGTAAAAGGCTGGAGAACTGCTCAGGCATTCACACAGATCAGTTGTTTGGTTATTTTTCACTTCCATAAAGCATCTAATTTATTATCCATTAGCTGTTATTAGCTTATTACTTATGCTTAATATGGAAGTTTTGAAGAAGATGTTCATCACCCTTTTGAATCAGATGTTCATATATGGTGTCTTGTATTGGAAACAGCCAGGATGAGGAAAGCTGTTCTCTGCCTCAAGCGTAAAGTCAATCCTATAAGGAAAGAGGAGTGTTTGAACTTTATCCTCATCTTCACCTGAACCTGCAGCAGGCTGCTGCACACTTTTATTCAGAATATATATATATATATAGCTAACACTCTCCACTGGAGCTAAGTCTGTCCTTCTCATGACTTTTGGTATGGGCTAGAATATAGACATGGCTCTGATTCTCCTGCTCGGAGCCAGAGCTTTCAAAGTGCCAGGCTCTCTTTCCTGAGAACACCAAGCAAAAGACTTCTCCTTCTTGTAGAGTCAAATGTAACTCCACTGGAATTTTTAAACCACACACTCACTGAGACAGATGTGACCTAAGACAGCAAGAGAAAGGTGAGTTTAATTGGCAGGTTTCCTTATGTGTTGGTATGGGCCAGAGTAACAGAGGATCAGAAATAAGGTAGTACCTTCAGAACAAGCTTACTTAGACCCAAGCACATACTGTGTCATTGCAATCAGAGTCTGAAGCTCTTCTGAGCTATTGTAGAAGCACAACTAAATGGGTCAGACCTCTTCTACAGCAGCTTAGTCTTGAATTTAGTCATTGCTACCTAATTTGCCTTTCTTCTGTTTCTGAATGACTCTTTGCACTTACTGTAACTGTTTCTCTTTAGAAATTTTTGAGGTGGTGCATGTTCCTTTCTCTATTTTGGTCTCCTCACTTAGACAGAATGCTCTGAAGCAGCCCCAAGCAGGTTTGTTTTCCCAGTTTAGGCTCTGCCTGGCCTCCCTCCAGCAGGTGTGGCTCACAGTTGGTTTTGGCTCTGTGAAATGAACATTTCTGAGCATTACATAAATATATTGCTGCATTAGTCTTTGTTGTTTGTTTGCTGAAGTACATTCAGTCCCACCACTTGTCAGACATTGCGTGTGCCTAGTTCTTTAAAAGCATATTAGTGTCTACTGTGATTTTAATTGTAGCATGAACCAATTAGTTCCAATTTATTCTTCCTGTCAGGAAAGCATCAATTCGCTATCGTTTGCTTTATTGTTCACCTCTTCTCTTTCAAAACCACAGCCACGTAAACCTAATTCCACTCCCTTTTTTGGCTCTAATGCTGACCTCTCTAGTTAGCTAATAACCAGACATTCCAGCAGACCACTTGTCTTTCCTGTTTTTCAGTGCCATCCATTACATTAGAAGTGTGTTCCTAAACAAGTGCTTCTAATGTCTTGTGCTTGTAGCCCAGGCTCCTGCTCTACAAGAGAAAGAAGTTATTCTCCCCTTGCCGCCTGGCATCTTGTTTCAGTTTGCATTTTAGTTCCCTCATTCACCTTTAAAAAACAAAATAAAAATCAAATTTCCAATCTATTTAGCCATTTGCAAAACTGTAGCACTTCACAGAGATGCTTGGCTGCCACTCCTCCTAAGTCAAACGTCAACCCTACAGAAAAAGGGAAGATATACAAAGCCCGTTGGCTTATCAGCTAGAGAGCAGGGACTTGCCAGATCTTCAAAGATTACTCCCTAGTATTTCTGAAGTTCCTGTTACATGATAAAGGTAAATTTCAAGAAAAGACGTTTAGGAAGTGTCTTCAGTTGCAACTCACACATGTGCACTTTGTCCAGTAACAGAGCTGTGACCTGGCCCAGTTGCTTCACACTTCAGTAACCTCATCCTACCTAATACATGAAAACATTTCTTCATGTCTGTAGATAGGGAGCTCACACCAGCCCTTATGGCTCTTCAGGCTCATGCAAAGGCCTCATCTTCAGACTTTCTGTGGCTGATAGTCTTTATCAACAACTCTAATTTTTTGGGGGGGGTTATATTTATCAATTTATTTGTTAGGATTGTGACTAGACCTAAAACTTTTCACAATGATTTGGCAATTTATCTGATGTTAAGCACTACTAGTACATGTATGTTACAGTCTCAAAGTATTAGATGTTAACTTGCTATTAACAAATGAGTTTTTAAAAAGCATCAGTAAACCAGAGTGGTTTATAAAATAAATCAGCAGACATCAAACTGATGCAGAATACAGTGGTTAGTGCTCCAGTATAACCGTGATGGGTTAGAGTGGATGCCTCCCCAAATAACTTGTTATAAACCTGCCCCAAAGAGAGAGTAAATTCACTACAACTCCGAATTTGGAAAAATCAGAAAAATGAAATTGTATTTTCACAGTTTAAACTAAATATAACAGTACAGACAGAATAAACTATTACAGAGTATAGTAGCCTTAAAGAAGATGGGGACAAGCGGTGGCAAAGCAACAAGCAGCAGCCAAAACAGCGGTGAGGGAAGATAGCAGTGGGTGCAGCAGAAGCAGCAAAAGGGAAGATACAAGCTGTGCTTCCAGACAAAGTTCTTGATGCTCCAATGAAACGTTACTAACTTATCCACTGTTGCCATTTTATGGCCTCTCGCTGGAATGTTCACGTCTCCCCTTAGAGACTCCAATAGTTTTCCACATCTAAGCTTCCCTGCTCCTAATTGTTTGGGTTTTTTTTTAATGTCTGAGCTAGAAATCTAGCTCAAATGGCCACAATCCACCCTTTTAATATAATTCCCACTGGAGCACCAAGTCATCCATCTAATTAGGGACAGCATCAGTGTGATGAACAGTAGTCATCCAAGCTTCAGGCATTCTCCCTGGAGATGTTCAAGAAAAGACTGGATGAGGCACTTAGTGCCATGGTCTAAGTTGATTAGACAGGGCTGGGTGCTAGGTTGGACTGGATGATCTTGGAGGTCTCTTCCAACCTGGCTGATTCTAGGATTCTGTGATTCCATTCTGTCCATCCATTCTTCATTCCATCTGTCTCTGACGTTGGCTGGCTCAGAGGTTCAGGAAACAGCCAAGTGTTTCCTCAGTAAATGGGATGGAACAGGACTTTTCTACAAATCAAAGCATTTGAGCTGCATTTTCCACAAATGAGCTCTTCAACCCTGTCCCTCTGAGGGACTTTGCCACAGCTGAATCCGCCACTGCCAGCACTGCCACTGCAGCCCTCTGCGACATCACCACAGGGGGTCCACCACTTCTACCCTTATTTTCCTCAATCCTATTTGGTACTAATGGGAACTGAACAGTTTCCTGACTCCATGCTTCTGGGTCAGTGGAGTATGGGGCATATCCAACTACTTTTTCTACTGTCAAAGATTCTGAGGCAGGACCTTTTGCTGCAGTACAAGCAGTCTGTCTGCCCGGTGCCCTGGTCTTGCTCCCTCCCCCACTTTGGTTGGGGACTGTGTCTTTAACCCTTAACTCCCTGCTACTGACCCCAGAGAAGCTAAAAACCACAGTCGTAGCCTGTTTATTCCTACATTTCTCTCTCCTCCAAACTACAATCAGACCTACGATAGCAACCAAACCCATCACATTCAAACATATCAGGCAAAGCACTGCATATCTCAGCTCTCCCAAATAACTCTTAACACAAACAGAACATATTGGATATGTCAGCTACATTTCTAAACCCTAAAACATCCATACCAAAGTTTCCAACCTTTGTTAGCACATCTTTACCCACATCATCTTAGCAAAAATGGAGCAAACATGATATTGCTCCATGGCAGTAAAGCATTGCTGAATTGATAAGGTCAAGACTGAAGCAATAATAGGCCACAGTATACCAAACAAATGAATCTTTTGACTTCCTTATCCTGATTATCAAAAAATCCAATCCAAAACCGTGTCCCATGTTGGGCACCAAAATTATGTGATGGGTTAAAGTGGATCCCTCCTCCAGAAACTTATTATAGACCTGCCCCAGACAGATATTAAATTCATTACAACTCAGACTTTGGAAAGTCAGAAAAATGAAATTGTATTTTTTATAGTTTAAATATAAGAGTATAGACAGAATAAGCTGTTACAGTATATAGTAACCTGAAAGAAGATGGGGATGGGGACAAGCAGTGGCGAAGCAGCAAGCAGCAGCCAAAACAGCTTTGGGAGAAGACAGCAGCAGGCACAGTAGAAGCAGCAAAAGGGAAGATACAAGCTGTGCTTCCAATGAAATGATATTAACTTATCCATTGTTGCCATTTCATGGCCTATGGCTGGAATGTTCACCTCTCCTCTTAGAGACTCCAGTAGTTTTCCACATCTAAGTTCCTCTGTTCCTCATTGGCTTTTTTTCATGTTTGAGCTAGAAATCTATCTCAAACACATGGGAGAACTTCAGATGATAAAAATTGCTCCAAAGAGAAAATATCAAGGCACAAGTCTCAATGTCAAGGCAACCTTATTTAGTCTTAGCTGCTGTAGGTTCCATGTCTATGTCCAGGTCTGACAGAGCACAGTAGAACAGCATCTGAACGTACTTTGTTGTTGTAGCTGTAATACAGAGCAAAATCATGTGAAAGTTGTGATGTGTCTCAGACAAATATATGGATTTTAAGTATTTTAAAGTACTATACAGGTATTAGGAAAATCTTGAAACACTTTAATCACTTGGGTTAAGTATGTTGCAAATAGCTAAAGGGAAAAGGAGCTCAATAAACCAGAAAATCTTCTCTAATCAAACTTCCATCAATATTTTCATTGAACTGTCAAATTGATAGCTGAGTTAAACTGAATAAACATATTAAACTTTTCCCTTTCAGGACTGCCTGAATTTGAGGAGCAGAAACTACTTTCCAGGCCAATAATTCATTATTCTGTAATTCACAAAAGTACAGGACTCCTGTGGCTCAGATGTTATATGTCTTGGACCGTAAGTAAAACAATGGTGTGCTGATATTTCTGACTTCCAGGGTGTCAAACTGAATGCATTTAATTGTCACAATGCTACCTGGCTTTTATTGAGTTAGTGTATTGAAAGGGCTCAACACTACAAGTATCAGATGAGCTCCCTCCCTGGAGGTGTTCAAGGCCAGGTTGGATGAGGCCTTGAGCCACCTGTTCTAGTGGGAGGTGTCCCTGCCTATGGCAGGGAGTTCGAACTGGATGATCCTTGAGGTCTCTTCCAAACTAAACCACTCTATGATTCTATGATATTATACCCACATATTGGACTGTTTTGTACTGGGATGTAAGATTTTGTTTTCAGGACCATGAAACAAAGCAAATGATCTCAGACTTGCCACATCCATAAAAGCACAGCAAAACTTCACAAAGAAAATGGATTCTAGAAGAAATTATTCTTCTGTCCAAGCTTTCAAGATTTTAGCACAGTGACTGGGTGGTGTTGCTTACCAGATAACCACTGCAGACATTTAGGTCGTTTTTCAACTGGCAGATAAACTCCCAAATAATATACAGGAATGCCAGAGAGAGCAATACCAATGCCAATAAGGGAATTGATTGTGTCACTGTAGAGAGGAACTATGACCAGGAAAAGGGAACATAAACAGTACACTATAGGGAAGAAGAGGTTAAGCTGTGGAGACAAAAAAACACAACAACATTTATTGAAAGATGCAGTAAATAATACTCTATCCTAAAAATGTGAGGCCTCTGCTATGTGGACAGGCAGAGGGAGCTGGGGTTGTTCAGCCTAGAAGAGTCTCCTTATAGCTGCCTTCCAATATTTGAAGGGATCCTACAGGAGAGCTGGAGAGGGACTTTGCATAATGGTGCCTAGTGACAGGAATAGCTGGGAATGGCTTTAAGCTGAGTGAGATCAGGATCAGACTGGGTCTTAGGAAGAAGTTCTTCAGTACAAAGGTGGTGAGACTCTGGAATAGGCTACCCAGGGAAGCTGTGGATGCCTTTTCCAAGGGGATCTTCTAGGCCAGGCTGGTTGAGACCTTGAGTAGCTGATTCTAGTTGAGACGCCTCCCTACCCATGGCAGGGAGGTTGGAAGAGATGATCTCTGAGATCCTTCCAACCAGAGTCATTCTATGATTCTATGTTAATAATAAAAATATAGCTATTAACTGTATAACTACTATGTAATGAATCTTTTGACTGCCTACAGTCAGTGCAATTTGCTAGCTTCTGTGTTATGCTGCTGACAGCCTCTTATTTGGTACACACCTGAGCATCTGACCAGTTTGTTGTTTTCAGGGCTGCACAAGCTCGATTCCTTTCCAATTAGTAAAAGGTCAATCCGTGAAAGCTGTACTTTAAAGCTGAGCACTAATGAGTAATTCTTTCCTCTAACTTCAATTGCAGATTTCCAACTGTAATTTTGATTGGGGCCCAACTCAGCGAGACGTCCAATTACCATGCTGATGCACTGATTTACCACCATTTAACCTGGGCCCTTAACAAATAGCAAGCTATGAATAAGGAAAGTTGGAATAACCTCTTCAGGGCTTTATTTTTCCATAAAATATTTTTCACTATCTGTAGTGATGAGCCGTCTCCAGAGTCCAGGAGTTGACTTTTGAATACCAGCAGAAAAATCCTGGCAGTTTACTGGTATAAGTACTTAGAAATTATTAAGTCGATGAAAATCAGCAGCTACATTTCAGAAGAGGACAAAGCATGCACGGCTGTGGCGCTGGCTAAACTGGCAAATGCCAGGAGGAATTACACAGTCATTATCTGTAATCTGACAGTAATCCTTGCTTTAGTTGGCTCAGTAGCAAAACTGCCAATAAGACAAGATTTAATCTGTATCTTCCTCTTATTTGAGGAGAGTTTGGAAATTAAGTGTGAACATGCTTCAGGATGGAGTTTGATCAGACTGTTAACCTCCCTGGAGCCCTCATCACTAGCTCTACTGTGCCCTGGTAAGACTCTGCTGTGAACAGCACAAAAGAGGGTTTGTTCCAGGATGGACTAAGAACCCCAGGCATTTACTTCATCCTTATTTATTCTGAAGTATGTTATAAGGTTGAGTGAAAGGGAGAAGAAATGTCATTTTAACCCTACAGCAACAACACCACAACAGATGTTCTTGTGGAAGCTCAAATGGGTTTTGCCCCCTTTATTTCTTACCTTATATGTCGAATGGATGGTAAATATAACACATAACTGGTAATGTTATGGTCATAGTATTAAGGATCACTTAAACAAGTGCACTTCACTGTTTTTAGAGCTCACTGCCTCTCCTGTTTACTTACTTTAATAGGTCTTGGTCTGTGTGGCTGAGTATATCTCAAGTATATTAGTCCTGCAACAGACAGACCCACAAAAAGCCAGTAGTTGAAGCAGTAGTAATTAATGAGGAGGAAAACATCTTCCACAAGGAGATAAAGCAAAGTCATTAAGCCCTAGAGGTGATAAAAACAAAGACTTTTTAATAAGAAATGAAATACATGTCTTAGAAAATAAAAGAGGTAGAAAAGCTATAAACCAGCCTGTTTCCAGGGTATCTGTCTGGAGTTAGATCAGGTCCTTGCAAGCATGATACTTAAAACTGAGAAAGCTGCAAGTGTGCTGTGTGAAACACACTAGTATCTTTGCCCTAAACACAGCAGTGGGAGCACCATATTTGTCTGAAGAGGTGTTAAGTTTGACAAGTTATGTTTCAGCACCAGCAGGAACCTCTCCTAAGAAGACCAGATGAGGAGTCCTACACTCTGCTATGCTATGCAGAAGGTTGCTAAGAAGCTTTCTGTAGGCAGTAGCTTACTGTGCCGTTCTGGTTGGCGTTGGTTCGAAAGCAAACAGCTTGATTTTTTCACTGTTGGAGGCCCTCAGAGTCCATTCATACACTGAGACCATTAGAGCAAATTCTGTGGTATGCAGGTGTAATATACTGCCCACATGGAAAGACCAAAAATACCAGCAGTTTAATGCCTATTTTAACAGACAGGCAGAAAAAAACATTCCACTGTGAAAAATGGCAGTAGTGGTATATTAAGGGAGTACAGCTCATGTTACTGGTGCAAACAGAATCCCTCTGAAAAGAGAATCCATAGTGAGATTGTAACATTCAGTGTGTTATTTGATGTCAAATAGGAGCAGTACGATAATCTATTAACAAGCCACATGTAGCACGCCAAATAAAATGCATGTTCAGTTAAATAGCAGTGAAATGCTTTTGAGTGATGCCACCTTCCCTCTGAATATCCTTCCCCCTTATTTAAATCTGCTAGATTGATGGATTACTCATTAAAATTCTGTTCACTACTTCTCTACCTTATGGTCCTTTGATTTTGTGTCACAAGATTAATTTTTACACTGACAGCAGGGAAAAATCAATATAGCTATAGGCAACCAAGGGTAGGAATTTAATTTCCAGTGCTTTGTCACTCCTCTTATACATAGAGTCTTTAAAAAATCAGCCTAGGGCAGGCTCTGAGAGATGCTCCTGCCATATTCTTCTCCAGTGACACTCTGAAAACACACATTTCTTTACTGTCAGATATTTATCCACTCTCTGTTTTCTATGTAATGCTGTTGTGCTTACTGCTCACTGATCTTGTTTGGAGCACCTAAGAATGTGAATCAAGCCATTCTCTTTCCACTGGGAAAAACTCCACCAGACAAAATAACACCACCACCCTCAAGGAGTTTTAGAAAGTGTGGGCATTTGAGGAAGATGCCTGTGAGAAACACTGGGCAGAGGTGAGGTATTAATACTGCCTGGATTTGAAGCCTGGGCTGCCCCAGGCTGTCACTTACATTGAAGAGGAGAGCAGGGACTGGTGTGTAGCACTTTATATGGATCAAGCTCAGACTGTCAGGGAGGTGTCCTTCCCGGGCTCCGACATAAAAAAGCCTACACAAAGGTATAAGAAAACTCAACCAGTGAGCAAAGGAATAGCTTCTTGCTAGTGACACAGCTAGCATTCGTACTTTTATTGCTCTCTTGTAAATGCTGCTCTCTTCTCAAGTGGCTTTAGTTTAACAGTTGGTGCTGATCACGAGAAGACACACAGTAATCCTTCCATCCTAGCCGAACAACTTGACATAGCAAAACTGAACTGTTTCACTTCTACCATGCAGTAGTAAAGAAGGCAGATTAATAGTAAATGTGGGGTTTGAAACAATTATTTAAAATGTGGTATTTCATACCTAGATGCTGCAATTATTGACGAGTTTAAGCCACTATAGCAAGACATGGCCACCGCTATAGGAATTATCCACTTAGCGTGACTAAGAGTTGCACTGCCAAACGTCTGCAACAGAAAAAAGAGAGTAATAGTGAGGCACATGGACAATCCTGAGAAGCAACAGAACAAGGGGACACAGTCTCAAGTTGTGCTGGGGTAAGTACAGGCTGGATGTTAGAAGGGAGTTCTTCACAGAGAGAGTGATTTACCATTGGAATGGGCTGCCCAGGGTGGTGGTGGAGACACTGTCCCTGGAGGCATTCAAGAAAAGACTGGATAAGGCATTTAGTGCCATGGTCTAGTTGACTGGATAGGGCTGGGTGCTAGGTTGGACTGGATGATCTTGGAGGTCTCTTCCAATCTGGTTGATTTTATGATTCTATTCTATGATTCTATGCTCTCCTGAGGACACACCAGCCCAAATACAGTGTCATAGCCCATGCTTTCTTATGACACACACACAAATAACTTGGGAAGTTAAAATTTGGAAAAACTGATCAGTATAAAAAGACAAAAATAAAAGGCAGATACATAAACATTGAAATACAAATTACAAAAAAAAATCTAAGCCTAGATCCAGTCAATGAGATGACAGAATAAGATGTATTAGCTTTCAAATGTATGCTGACCTTACATGCTGGCAAATCTGGACTGTAGTAATCACAGAACGGTTTGGGTTGAAAGGGACCTCCCAAAATCCAACCCTCCTGCAGTGAGCAGAGACATCCTCTGCTAGATCAGGCTGCTCAGAGCCTTGTTGAGCCTGACTTATAACTGTACTTGTGTATAAAAGACAGATAAAGTTTAAAAAGGACTTCACTGCACATTTTGGCACGGAAAATACTGCTGTGGTCCTGCAACATTAAGCATCACGTTTCTGTACTCTGCTCTGGTGAGGCCACACCTTGTGTACTGTGTCCTGGGCACTGCAATACAAGAGGGATGTGGAGGTGCTGGAGCAAGTGTGGAGGAGGACAACGAAGTTGCGGAAGAGCCTGGAGAATAAATCTTATGAGGAGCCACTGAAGGTACTGGGGCTGTTTAGTCTGAAAAAGAGGAGGCTGAGGGGAGATCTCATCACTGTCTACAGCTACCTGAAAGGAGGTTGTGGAGAGGTTGGTGTCAGTCTCTTCTCACAGGTAACTAGAGATAGAAAAAGAGGCAATGGCCTCAAGCTGCCACTGAGTAGATTTACACTGGACACCAGGAAAACTTTTTTCCCAGCAAGAGTGGTCATGCATTGGAATGGGCTGCCCAGGAAGGTGGTGGAGGCACCAACCCTGGATGTCATTAAATGCCTTAAAGGTCATTTGGATGTGGTGGTTTGGGATATGGTTCAGGTGAACTTTGTAGAGTAGAGGTATTGATTGGACTTGGTGATCTTGAGGGGCTTTTCCAACCTTCATGTTTCTGTGACCACACACTGTACCTTAGAATGATAGCAAAAATAAACCCTGGTTCTTAAACCACCCAAACTTTTCCTCTGTCTGACTCTGGCAAAGGCATCTTCTAACAATAAAGCATCATTAGGAGCAGGATTTGCAGAGTATACAAGAGAATTTTACCAGAGCAGATTTACTGAACATATTCTTTATGTGCACCTGTTAATACACTGGTACTATTATGTGAAAAGAAAGTTTGAAACAAAGCAAAAGCCTTCAGCATGGAAGTATTTCAGTTGTTCTGGCAAAACGTGTGCTGCCAAAGATTCTTCTGCCATGCCTTCCCTACAGTAACTTATAATTATTGCATATCACTTACCACAGCCACTGCATCACTTGTGAGGAGATCTGACATGTTCAGTACTACATAGTATGCTACATTAGTCAATAAGTAAATAATAGTCACAATGGGCATTGAAATTGCAATAGAAAGAGGCAGATTCCTGCAAAAGGAAAGCATAAAAATCATTTTGTGCTCTTCACATGTGGAATATTTAAGCAGAACGCTGTTCCCAAGCGCAAGCATTTCGGAATGGATACCTCCAGCACTCTTTTCAAGCCATCATTTTCTAATTGTGGGGTTCCAAAATAATCTGCAGCCACAAGATTTAGTGAAAAATAAAGTATCTTTGTATCTGTAAATTGTACATACTATCTTTTACAGGAAGCAATAACTAAATAAAGGCAGCACATAAGCAATGAGATTTAAATGCACACTTAGGTGTTTTCATGATCATAGCACTTTTCTCCTGACTCATAGCCTAGGTGTATGCCAAGACATGGTAGACTAGATGAGTCTGAGTAGGTGGCACACACAACTGCCACAGTACTGACACCCCTACAGAGGACAGGAGATGCTATTTCCAGAGATACTGTGGACTTAACCTTTCACGTTTGGAAAAACCAAAGATTTTGCCTCTAATAATGCAGAAGATCACCTGAAACAGTCTTATCCTACTGGTAGCAAAACCAGACCTGGAAAGTAAAATTGTTTTGTTTGAAAAGAAGTAGGGAGGGCTAAATGGGCCCATGCTTTTCCCTGCCTTCAGCAGGGATTTAGTCTCCTCCTTTAAAAAATTCTGTACCTGGTTAAGGTACAAAATATACATATGCAGGCAAGTGGCCTGTTAATGTGATACAACTGGTGAGCAAGTACAATAATCAGAAGGAGTTCTCACACTTAGTCCTACATTTGAAAATGAGAAGGTTTTTGCAGACGAAATGGTTTGACTACTTTCCAATAGGAAACAGAGTGGCTTGTCCTACCATTCACCTCTCTGAGCAGGACACTTCAGTGATTCAAAGGAAGCTCACATCTTTACCTCTGAGGATTCTGCATTTCTTCCGTCACGTAGTTGAGTGTGTCCCATCCCGAGTAGGAGAAGAGGGCAGAGTAAAGTGCCAGTGCAATCATTCCTGGGTCTGTTGCTGAGCCCTTGAAGGGAGCTCTCAAGTTGTCTGTTTCCCCTGTACAAACAGTAGGTACCAACTGCCTGTTACATTTCAAGGATATGATGTAGGAGGCACACTGCACTAAAAGTCTCAACTATCCAAAAGGAAATAAAACCCCACTGCATCCAGGTTTCATTCCTACCACCAAAGGTATGCAGCCTTATGATTTGGTGTGACAGCTGAGAAAATTTCAGTCAGCTGCTCAGACAGCTACACTGGTAAAGGGAGATTTCAGTCAGCTGCTCAGACAGCTACACTTGTACAGGGAGATCTCAGTCAGCTGCTCAGACAGCTACACTTGTACAGGGAGATTTCAGTCAGCTGCTCAGACAGCTACACTTGTGCAGGGAGATTTCAGTCAGCTGCTCAGACAGCTACACTTGTGCAGGGAGATTTCAGTCAGCTGCTCAGACAGCTACACTTGTGCAGGGAGATTTCAATCAGCATCTCTGCCTAGCCCACTGAGGGATGGAGCCATACTGTGGTCATGCTGTGATCTGTCAGGCAGGCAGAGGCAATTGGGAAACCCCTTTTCAGTTCCTGAATCTGGCCCCTATTTCTTCCTCCTATCTGTGCTTTCACTTTCACCAGGTCAATTAGTGGCCACTGGAGGGGGAACTCCTGGAGGCATGGTCCTCCATGGGATGCTCTGCCCAACAAGTTCGGAGAGGAGATTTGAAAATTCTTTCCTTTCAAACCTCTGATCTAGTTTAGCTCAATCAGTTGAGATGACACTCTGCAGAATGCAGCAAAATAGACAAAATGTCATTAAAGGGCATAAGCCTTCTGTCAGACTCCAGAAAAGGGAAGAAAGGCCTTGCAGAGTCTGCAGAAGGAAAGTGAACCATTGAACATAAATGGAAGAGGGTTCAATATTAAGGAAAGCAGAAACATGCTGAAACATCTGTTAGGGAAGTAAGGTGTTATTGCTGTAAAATGAAACAACTTCCTTGCAAAGTGGTTAAACTTAGGAGTTTATAGATACCTCAGAAGCAAATCAGTCTTTGAAGAGTAGTAACTATCAGGAGACTAAAACTACAAGAGATGCATGCACTTTGGGGAAGAAAATGGTTGGAAGAAAAGCACAAGGGATAACAGGAACAAACATGAACATCAGAAAAGTTCCATCTAAACATGAGGAGGAATTTCTTTATGTTGCAAGTGGTGGAGCACTAGAGCAGGCTGCCCAGAGAGGTGGCAGAGCTTCCTTCTCTGGAGACATTCAAAACCCACCTGGACTTGTTCCTGTGTGACCTTTTTTAGGTGAATCTGCCTTGGCAAGAGGGTTTGACTTAATGGTCTCCAGAGGTCCCTTCTAACCCCTATCATACTGTAATTCTGGGAAAGGCTTAAGAAAAACTTGGGTTTTGTTGACTAAAGACAGCTATACCCAAAATCAGATACACACATGCACAGCGTTTTGCAACAAGAGGCATCTCTGAACATGTCAGAAGGAACATGGCAGGACTAAAGCATACATCACAACTGCTCTCTTCATTAAAGCAGCTGCTGAGCCTAAAAGAGTGCAGCGACTCAATCACAGCTTTCTCCAGCCCTTTCTGTATCTAAGTACTTGATTCTGCTTAAACAAAGCACAGACTAGAAGACCACACAATTAGTCTTCACCTCTATTTCTAGTAACAAGCACGACCTTTCACCAGGAAAGGAAAAGACAAGTTCCTCCTCTTGCAGGGCACTGCATCAGCTCTGCTACAGGCAAACAGGAGGAGCAGGGTGCAAGAAGTGATGCAAAGGACAGTAATTTCTGGTAATTTCTTTCTGCTTAACAACCCATACAATTCCTGTGATCTTCCTATGGCACAGTAAACTCCACTTCATATATAAGTCTTACAGAGTCTGATCTTCCTGAGATTTTGAAACTGATGTGTAGTTTATTTTTAAGAATTTAAGTGAAAATGATTCTTACCTTTACCAATCTTGTAAAGGCCAACAACTATCACCAGGATCAGAGCCATGAGTTTTGCATATGTGAAAACATCTTGTACACGGGTCCCCCACTTCACATCCACACAATTGATAAATGTTAAGGAACCTGCAAAGACAAAAAGAACATGCATGAGAGGAGCACTGGATGTTTTACACCATTCAAAGTGTGTTTCAAATCCACACTTCCAGATACCAGCTGTTGAGGTAATAACAGACCTATTACCAGAAGCACGACCTGATTTGCCCCGTTTCCTGTTAATATACCAACATTGTGCATGGGAGACAAAACTTTGGGTTCAGTCCAGTATTAAAAAGCCCAGTAGGATATATAATCACAGAGACTTCCAAGATCATCCAGTCCAACCTAGCACCCAACTCTATCCAGTCAACTAGACCATGGCACTAAGTGCCTCATCCAGGCTTTTTTTGAACGCTTCCAGGGACAGTGACTCCACCACCTCCCTGGGCAGCCCATTCCAATGATTCCTTCTGTTTAGGTTTTAATAGAATTTTAAACATCTGCAAATAATGACTTCTGTATGCCTTGTTCTGGTAAAGGAGAGAGGGAGGGACAAAGGGGTTGCCCTCTATATCAAGAACTAGATAGTGTGTGAAACGCTGTCCCCAAAGAATGGCCACAAGTAGGTCAAAATCTTATGGGTACGAATTAGAGGCAACAAAGGGAACCTTGTGTTTGGAGTCTGCTACAGGATATGTGGTCAAAGGGAGTCTAATGACAAAGCTTTCTTAGTGCAGCTATAGGAGGCTTCACACAGACTCTCACCATGCCACGAGACGTCAACCGCCATCAGCTAGAGTAGTAGCCCAGCAAACTATAGGCAATCCAGGAGACTCCTGGAGTTCATTGAGGATACCTTCTTGAGCCAAGCGATAGACAGAGTACCAGAGGGGACGAAATACTGCATCAAATGCTTGTAATTCTCCTCTGCCCTCTAATAATCCTAGCACCAAATCAAATCCATCTGAATAAAAGATTATTTCCTGCATGTTCCTAAGAACATATTTTAGAAAGACAATAATTATTTTCACAGAAGGTGAAGGAATAAACTCCCCAAATCTCTCTAGGCACCTACAATTACAGTTCTTATCTTCTAGGAATCATAACTTTACTTACATATACAAGCAGCTGCAATCAACCGGACTGCATCGTGTGGTGGCTCACAATGAGGAAAAATTGGCTGAATAATGTAGTTAGCAAATGTGATTGCAATCACTGCCTGGGTTGTTGGTTCTATAATTAGCAAGGATGACCAGAGTCTGATGAAGGCCACAAAGGCACCAAATGCTTCCAGGATATAGGCGTAACTGGCTCCAGATTTAACGATGGATGTACCCAATTCAGCATAACACAAAGCTCCAAACAGTGAAAACATCCCACCAAGTGCCCAGATGACCAGAGACAGTCCATAGGAAGCACTGTACATCAAAACACCTCTGGGTGACACAAATATCCCAGAGCCAATCATGTTCCCTACAATTAAAGAGACTCCATTTAATAATGTGATTTCTTTCTTCATCTGCATTTTCCCACTTGTCTCTGCCATATTGTCTGTTTCGGCTTGTCCATGCTGAGTTGTAGATTTTTTAGCACAGCATACTTGCCAGGAGGCTGGCATTCTCAACTATCATTACCTGAAAACAAGAGGAGAGAACATCTTTTGTAAGGCATGTGGCATCAGAGGCATGGATAATTACCACACAAGGCATAAATTGTACCAGGAGTGATTTTCTTGCCCGCTTTTATCTTGCAGTGAAGAAAACACATACTAGTGCACTTCCTTAACTTTTCTTGATCCTTACTTTTCTCATGAACAAATGTGAGGCCACTGGTTTTGGGTATAGATTCTGAATCTTTCATGAACTCTGAGTTCACATTTATTATTCTCCATAGAACCATAGAACGTTTTGGGTTGGAAGAGACCCTTAAAGGTCATCTTGTGAAACCTCCCTGGAGAAAACAAGGACACCCCAAACTAGACCAGGCTGCTTAGAGCCACATCAAGCCTGACCTTGAATGTCTCAAGGGATGGGGTCTCCACCATGTCCCTAGGCAACCAGTTCCAGTGTTCCACCACCATCATAGTAAAGAACTTCTTCCTAATGTCCAATATAAATCTACCCTTCCCTAGTTTAAAACCATTGCCCCTTGTCCTAGTGCTACATGAATTATCTTGAATTGTAATGACATGTTATGTTATCCAAGTAATCTTAGTGAAGAAAGACACTGTACCCCTGTAAAGATCTGTCCCTAAACTTTGCTCTCATTCCAGGAAGAACTTTTATTTCATTATTTGTTTCATCAAATCACAACCCATCTGGATGTGTTCCTATGCAGCCTGCCCTAGCTGATTGTGCTTTGGCACAGGAGTTGGACTAGATGATCTCTAGAGGTCCTTTTCAGCCTCTACATTCTATGATTCTATCTGAAAATGATTCTTGGAGGAACAGAAGACATAGTAAATGCTACTCAACAATCTCCAGCCTCAGGAGGTTAATGTTAGTGTGAGGGTAAAGAAAAGAGCTTCAGAAGTTCCTAGAGATGAGATTGCTGCTGCAGTGAATAGTGAAGCTTGTTTAGCTATTAACCTCACTTGAAGTCTGGATAGCAGCCACTAGCATGCATAGGAAGTGACTTTTGAACACTCTGTCCCTGGAACAATTTTGTGTAAAAGAGTCCAACAAAACACAACTGTAGATACTTGCCAGCCCAGCACTCACAGGGCAGGATCCAAGTACGTTGGAAGCTGTGAGAGAAGATGACCCTGTGTAGCTATGCTGGTAAGTCTGCACACAGTATCACACCCTGATGGAGCTGAGCTCCTCAGGGATGGGGAAAAGAAATGCAAGAGCCAAGACTGCAGCAATTGTGTTAATTCTTGGGTCCTGCTGACTCATAATGATGCTTACTTAGAACAACAGATTTTTTTCCAAGGAAAACTTCCTGAAAACTCTACAAACTAAAGCCAAGTTCTCCAAGTAGAACAAAGCTCTTCCATGTGACACTAGCCAAAAACATTTGATCCCAAATTTACATTGTTAAAATACAGGTCAGCAGGCAGTTCAAAACAAACAACCTGCCCTCCCCACACTTCCAGAAGGTTTACTTTCCTTCCTAAATCCTATCTGATTTAGCAACTCTGAATAATTTGGGTTCTCAGCAAAGCCTTCATGTTATTAAGAAAATTAGCAGAGTACAGGAAAAAGTCTCCTGTACAGATGTTCCCTTGTAACAGCCAAATGAGAACCACTTTTTGTCAAACGTGTCAAACATTTACTGTTTTTACAATCCAAGTAGTGATTAAAACAATCTGAGGATATGCCCAATGTCTGCTGCCACGTCTTGCCCTTTCTCTCACAGCTTCTGCTGTTTTGTTCCTGCTGAACCTGACCCATGGTCCAACCCTACGATCATGACCATGACTTCATCCTCACGCTACCACCTCCCCATTCTGGGACCACCACTGGTCTGTCAAAAAGTTTAAGCTAAGCCTAGCTACTGCAGCATGGCTCTGTTCTCTGTCACTTGAGCATCTCTGTAGGTCACATTTTGAGGTCATGTAATCCCAATGAGAACCAGTACAAGCTAAGGTCTGGAAGGGCTTACATGCTGGGGACAACCATTAAAGCTGTAAAAAGCTGACTTCTTACAGGAGGGTACCAAGTTTCAGCTGGAAACCCCTGCACTGCAAAAAATCCTTACAAGGAGTCCTCTAGCAGACAGGAATTCAGAGTGGCTCCTAGAGAATGGAAATCTTTTTATGCAGTAATTAAAACAGGGAGGTTTTTCGCATTCTTAGCATGGTTGACTACTGAAAGGCTAACCCTATTGCAATAATAAAACTTTATGGCATTAAAAAATGTAAGTATAGGTGTTTCAGTAGCTCTTGTGTATTAAGTCTGAAGAGCAATACATAAAATCTTCCTGACATGAAGGAAAGTCCCTCCTCTCTTGGTCTCCTTGGACTGAGATGCGCAGAAGAACTACTGCTCTCTGGAAATCAGAGATTCAGACATGCATCAACGTGTCAGCGAAGCCTTGCAGGTTGCAGCAGGCTAAATGAAACAGCTGCAAACACTTGTCTATGTCTTGTATCTGCAAGTGATCTCTACTGCAGAACTTCATGTTGGCTCTGCTCTTCCTTAGGGGCTACCTCAACAACTGGAGGAAAAACTTTCCTCTCAGAGAAAAAGCAGGATGCCTTGAGAGCACAGACAGGCATAATGGACCTAAATCCTTTGCAACCTTAGATTTACCCTCCAACTGTAAATACAAAAAGCAACAGAAAGGAGCTTGTAGACTGACACCTAAGAAGTTAAAGAAAACAACAGCACTATATACAGGTAATTGTCAACAGCTCATTTGTCAGTCAAGCCACTGCCAGGAGTCATATAAAAAAGCAAAGGAAGAAGGGACAGCTTGACAGCAGCTGAAAACCAGAGTTGAAATCCAAGACAACTCTTCCATAAATTAATGCAGGACTGGTTTGGCAGGGCAGCATTTTCTGACACTTCCCATGATTATCCCCTTCTGAAGAAACTAATTAACCTTTGCTAAATGATTAAGCAAGGCTTGGTCAGGGGTTAAATAAGTGTGACATCCTATGAACTGCTCCATAGACTTCTAGACTAACTGAGCTGCCTCTGCTTGTTAAGACACTTTGAAATTCTCAGCTTTCAATTCAAGAAATACTACTAAACAGAGCATTCCCCTCAGAAACCAAACTTGTTCCCCTTCATCAAATTCCCTTGGAAACTGAAGGGATTTATAAAGTCATCTGCCATCAAAGACACCAGAACATGCCAGACATCACACTTACTCCTTAATATTATTTCAGATAATTTCAGAGTCTTTTCTTTAGGTGTCTACTGCCACAATTTCTGGATGATGACAATCTGCTATGCCGTTAATGGACACAGCAAACTCACATTAGGCAGCAAGAGTGGTAATGTCCCAATATTTTCTAGTTTCTGTTAGAAAATCAATGACGTTAAGGGTACCATTTAAAAACAAACTCCAGCTTATCTTAATTATGTTTGTATTAGAAATCAACAAATGTGTAGAAAGCCATTCTGAAAGTCATGAGCGACCTCTTCTTTTCTCCAGGGGGACTCTGGATCATTTTCTCTTGTGTGTAACAGATTGACCAAAAGTAAAACAAAACCCCCCACAAAACCCCAGCCATATTCTTTTACACTAATAGCTATTGGAACGTTAAATCAGACGAGCCAGTAGTTTTCAACATGACCAAAAATGTATAGATTGAACTTTAAAACACTGCTGCTGTGTAAGAGGTCTCAAGGGAGTACTCATATTTATGGTAGATTAGACTGTTGAACATTTTCCACTGACAGAGGAGATTGAGCAAGCCAAACAGTATCAGACATTATGAACAATGTAAAAAGGGTTTAGCAATAATAAAACAAGCAAACAAACTGACAGCAAAAACTCTGCTTTGATCTCCTCCTGCTCAGTAGGAGAGTAGCATATTTCTTTGGGGGTTTAAAATGTAATGTTTGTTAAAATGTTGAATAAATGAATGCTTCATGTGCTCCAGTTACACCACTGTGGTCAGAGGCTTGGTGTTCCCATAGAAAGGACTTGCTCCACTCCCAGCACTTCATTCCTACCCCAAAGCAAATCACAGAGTATGTTTGAGAGAGAGGCTACTGCAGTCTAAATCTAAGAAAGCTATTAAAAAGAGAAGGTAGCAGCTTACCAGGGGTTAGGTGATACACTTGCTTCCTTTGTCAGAAAGGCTGCTGTAATTGAAGAGTGCCTCTCTAGCTGCCTCCATAAATAAGCACACATCTGTTTCACTAGGACGGGTAAGTTAACACTAACATGAATAGCCTCTTCTCTGACTCTCTTTAGCCCTGCCTTTAGCTGCTATTTTTATTACAGTGGCATGAATACTAAAATCAATGAGAGCTTTCAAGAAAGAAGATGCAAGACTCTCCTGGAATGTGGTTTCTCCAAACAACCTCAGCTGAGGTCATTAGCAGGCAGAAGCAGGCAGCTTAAGAATCATCTGGCTCTCTATTCCTTAGGAAGCTGTGATAGAAATAAGACAACAGGAGAGCTGGAAAAAAAAATTAAAAATCCTTCATTCATGAGTAACTGAAACCAAAGCCAACTCTTTCTGAGATCTTAATGTGAAACAAATGCAATCTAATTCCTTCTTAGTAATTTGGAAAGCCAGGATGAGACTTTTAACTCACACTGTACAAAGAAGGTCTTTATGCTCATGGTATAATTTGACATAATGGAAAGATTTTCAGAGTGGGGAGATGAGCAGAGAGTTGTAGTTAACTGAAAACCACAGATACTATCTCATTTCAAAGAACCTAATGTTTTTCTGTTCACTCTTTCTGATATGTTTTCTTCTAAATTTCACCTACTCATCACTAAACATGTATCGATTCAGTTCTTTTTCTTAACTGAAGAACTGTGTATCTGTGCCTTCTCCTATAATTTGGGATAGGATGCATGGTGCACAAAACAGGCTGACCTAGTGTCAAGTTCTTATTTTAATTAAGCTTTAAAAATAAATCTGAAATAAAAAATAAGCAAAGAATTAAATTACTTACCTAATGTATCCAGCTTCGTCTTCCGAAACAATGCTACCCTGTCTGTGGAGCAGTTATAGAGCCAGTGTAGCATACAGCACAGTATCTACTGAAACAAGAAAACAGCCAGAAAACAAAGTTTCTTGGCAGAGCAAGTTAATGAGTGCAAGAGCACTAACCTGGGATTTTTGTTTTCCATGAAGGACGAGGCCAATCATAAAGCGAAAACGTAGACTTACATACCAAAGGGCACTTGGAAGGAGCTGATCCAGCAAGTCGAGAGTCTTAAGCCACTGGAATGAGTTGAGGCACTAGGTAACAGTACTTCATCAAAAAGAGCTATCGATCCACAGAGGAAAGTGAACTAATTGAATCCAAATGCAGACACTCCTTCAATCAGCCTCAGTAATCCAAGTGGCAAACAAGCAGGAAAGTTGTATCATGTGGCACGCTCCATACCGAAACCCACAGTGACTCAAAGAAGTCATAAAACCAACTCAAATTTTCCTATCCTCAGTCAGTGCTCCTCCTATTTCTTCCTTTTAAAGTAATACATTGTAAAAGCCTGCTTTCTATGATAGACTGAGACTGGTCCTGTTATTGTTCACACAGTAATGGTTGTACTTTTCAAAGCAAGTATATGACAAGCATTTTGAATACACAGCCTGCAAGTGGTTTTATTTTTATCTATGAGGTATGCTTATTTATCCCTGAGAGTTCTTTAGGTCTGCCAGAACAGATTGCACAATTCCAGCTGCCTGCAAGCCTGTGGTTATGTGTGCTGTAATATATCAAGAAACATTTTGGCATCAGAGTAATTTTGCAGGGCTGTTGTTTTCTGCTGAGAGAACAGAGAGACTGAGAACCACATTCACTAATGGGGACTTCTGTCAACCTAAAATCTTCTTATTTTGCTAGAGAGGTGTTAACAAACTATAGCCTAAAGCCCAGAATGCAAATTTCCAAGACTGCAGAATTACTTTCACTCTGCAATTTGAACTTGAATTTGTCCATTTTCTGATTTAGGGCCCCAAACTGGTTTTTGATTGTGTGTTACAGAGGGACTCTGCCATCATGCATTTGCCCCTCTTTGAGATGGAGAACACCTTTATGTAGAGTTCATCTACCTCCCTCCTAAGCCAGCTTCAGCCTTTCAATTCAGTAGAGGCTGCATGTTGGCCAAGGAAACAGAAGATGCATTCTTGATTCATGCTTCCTGTATTACTACTGGTCCAAGTCCAATGGTCACAGGCTACTCAACATTTCCCACAGATTTACAGGCACACCACATAAATCAGCATTGAGCAACCACAGAGCATGAAAACCATTTCCTTCTTGAACATTTCTTCTGTGAACACAAAATCTAGCTCCTCTGGAAAGGAAGATTACACTGATTTGCATTTTAGCTAAGCAGGGTAGATAATGTAAGAAGTGAATGTGACTCCCTGACGTATTTTTCTTACTTAGTCCTGCAGCATTTGACTGCAGTGAGGATTCTCCTCTTCCAGCTTAATGCTCATTGCAATTCTGCCACGTGTTACAGGCACCCATAACCACATTTGCTTCTGGCACAGAAAGTGGGGTACACTTGCCTCAATAAGCCTGTGACACATTCAGGTTTCTTGCCTATGCTCCCATTACTGCTCAGAAGGTTTTTCCTGATGTGTCCTGGAAATGAGAGTACTTAATTCTTTCAAGTGTCCTCTTCCTTCTTACTGCTGCCCAGATGCATCAAGCAGTTCAGCTACACCTCTGCCAAATTCTTTGCTTCCTCCTGTAGTCCACACCTAAAACAGGCGCACTTAAATTAACTGTGATTGAAGAAACACTGCCAAACACCCTCTGCTGCAAGAGTCTAGGTGACAAAGGCCACCAATGTGTCATCTTTACTAAGATACTTACTTTCCCACAAAGTTTCACAGTTTCACAGACTGCATTGGGTTAGAAGGGATGCTTGAAGGTCATCTTGTCCAAACCTCCTGAGGTCAGCAGGAACACCTCCAACTAGATCAGGTTGCCTTGATGGGATGCCACATCAAATCTGATTTTGAAGCTGATATAGGACAGAGCATAGTGTACAGACCACGTCAAAAAACCTTTACTTAACTCCATTTACTCAAGGTAGGCTAGCAGAACATGAAGGTCCTCCACCACTAAGTGACTGAGGCTTAATCACTACTAAGCAACTAGGTGCTAAAATGAAATCTCCTAGTAAGAGTTGTAAAATATGTATAGTCCTGTGTTTCTATTTTCCCCATGTACTTGTAAAAAGGCATTTGTATACCTTTTGCCCTTTTTTTATATACATACATTTCCTCTCAGGTGGCTTTACTGGTGCCTGAACATGTTAGCACCATCCTTCAGACCAAAAGATGACAGTGAAGGTGCTGTCCAGAGAAGGTTACGGCAGGTCATAGGAGGAGAGAACCACAGACACCAGTTCCAGCCTGGCAGGGCAGCGGCAGATCTTTGTGCAGACCCAAACTACTGCTCATCATGTAAATCCTATAAAATAAAATGGAATTAATAGTTTGACCCAGTGACATGAGATGGAGAGTGTTCATGGCAGGTCACAAAGGTAAGGGAGGGACTAACTGAGGAAAGGTAGAATAGGTATTAGCTGAGCGTTCCCTAGTACAAGTTACATATGGATCTCATAATGCTATGATTTCAAGAGGGCTTTAAGTAGGTGCAACCAAATAAAGTAAGAGGCTATAGCTGCACCCTTTCTAATGCAGCCCTTCTCAGTGGAAGACAGGTGAGCAGCACAACGTCCTCCGTGTCCTTGGGCTCCTCTTTGGACAGACATTCTTCATACGCAGTGGTCTGAACCGCTTGCCCTGGCAAAGAAATGGGCAAAACGAAACAGAACAAACATGCCTGTAAAAACGCAATGCAAACTTCCTCCCACCTACTGCTCTTCTCCAGCACTCCAGCAGCAGTTACTGGCACGGGTGAAAGAGTAACATTTATTATTCACACAGCATACAAGCCTCAAAATAGAACACCTAGATATTTTTTTTTCCTCCCCCATGTGAAAGACCATATGGCGGGAGAAAATCTGAGTTGAAACGGGCATGGAGGTGAAAGTTAAGGATGTGTATAGACAGAAAATATGTAAAATGGGGAACATTTAATGTTTTTTTTTCTTTGACATGAATAAACAAAATAGTTCTATGAACCAAGTTAAAAAATGTCAAGTCTTTGGCTTTATGACTACACTCCAACTGATTAATTGATAACTCATCAAATGCAGTCTAGGTGAACTCGGTGTCATTTCTGAGGCTCTACAAAAGTGCAGTAAAGGCAAAGCAGTACATATATAAAACCACTCCAGAGAAATAAGAACAGTGTTGTAAGAAATATTCACATGGTTTTGCACAGAAAGAATAAATCTAAAGATGCAGTCTTAGAGAATTAGATGCAATGTCTGGATAAGGCTGAAGTCCTAGCTGTTTGTTGTCTTTCAACTTTTGCACTATAATTCTGGCAAATTCCTCTCCTTGGCTATCTGAGGTATCAAGCAGCTGGCGGACTTTTGATGTCCTTGTAGGTTTGGTGCTAATAAGTTCATAATCTTCTTTCATGAGTAAAAATCTTGATAGAAGGGCATCCAGTGACTGATTCAAACACGCTTCGGTCATCTGATCAATAATTTCTTCTCTTTTACTTTGGATCCATTGATGAGCTACATTCTGTTGTATGGATTCCAAAACAAAATCTGAGATTGGAGAGGATTGAAAAACGATAAAATTAGTATTGTAACTGCCTGTCACTAATTTGCAGGTGAGCAACGATTCCAGTTTCTATTTCATAAACACACATATATTTGACATCAGGATACCTGCTTATTGTGGGTGAACGGCTGGAGAGCAGCCCTGAGAAAAAGCACCTGGGGGTCTGGGTTGATGAAAAGATCAACATGAGCTGACAGTGTGCAGCCCAAACAACTCTATCCTGGGCTGCATCAAGAGAAGTGTGGCCAGCAGAGCAAGGGAGGTGATTCTCCCTCTTTACTCTGCTCTTGTCAGACCGCACCTGGAGTACTGTGAACAGTTCTGGAGCCCCCAACACAAGAAGGACATCAACTTGTTGCAGTGAGTCCACAGGAAGGCCACGAAGATGATCAGAGGGCTGGAGCACCTCTACTATGAGGACAGGCTATGAGAGCTGGGGCTCTTCAGCATGGAGAAGAGAAGGCTTCAAGGAGACCCTATAGCAGCCTTTCAGTATCTGAACAGGGCCTACAGGAAGGCTGGGGAGGGACTACTTACAAGGTCTTGTAATGACAGGACGAGGAGTAATGGGTTTAAACTGGAAGAGGGGAGATTCAAACTGCTGTTAGGAAAGGGCTCTTTACAGTGAGGGTGGTGAGACACTGGCACAGGTTGCCTAGGAAGGTTGTGGCTGCTCCCTCCGTGGAGGTGTTCAAGGCCAGGTTGGATGAGGCCTTGAGCGACCTGTTCTAGTAGGAGGTGTCCCTGCCTATGGCAGGGGGTTGGAACTAGATGATCCTTGAAGTCCCTTCCAACCTAAACCATTCTATGATTATATGACCTGAAATTAAATCAATGTTTGCTGTACCTGAAGGAACTGGTGATGCAGCATATGATGTTTCTGAAACACTTTTGTCAGAGGAGGGTAAGCAACTGTATGGATGCACAAAAGGTTTGGCACTCTGAGTTACAGAGATATTTTCATCCATGCTATAACTGCTGAGAGAGTGTAGACCCCCAGAACTTCCATCTGAAAGAAAAAAGCAGAAAAAACAAACAAACTAAGCTGTTTTACTTCTATCTTCAAATAAAACACAGTCAGCAGAGACTGTTTAGAGTAACTCCATAAAACAAGTCATAAACAACCTAAAATCACTTCAAATATGTTATTCCTTACACTCAGGTTCTGAGCATCTTTATGTCCCTTATCTTTTACCAGGGTTTAGGGATATTACTTTATTTTAAATGAATATTGAGAGAATAAACTCAGTAGACATAAATTTTTTAAAAAGCTCTGTTCAACACCATTTTTTTAGAAACCATAAGAAAAAAACCAGACCAACTCCTTGAAGAATTTGGAGAGCTAGGCAGAAGTCAGCCTGAAAACAGAGTAATTTATTTTAATCAAGTCTAGCAGGGTAATAAAGGGGAAAATACTGAAAAAAAGATTCGAGCAGAGGGAAAGCACAGGGAGACCAATTGTGACGTTGGGTAGGAAGCCAATGGAAGCTTTCTGTAGTCCATCAAAACAGCATATGACTTCAAGAAACCTTCATGTAAACATTTGCAAAGGAATAGAAAAAAAAAGGGGTTTAATCTGGTAGAAAGCTTAAAAATGTCTACTTTTAAGATTTTTTATGCAGAAAAAAAGATGATGGACATGAAAGAGCTGGATCATCTCTTCTATGAAGACAGGCTGAAAGACTGTTCAGCCTGGAAAAGAGAAGGTTCCAGGGAGACCTTACAGCTGGAGAGAACCTACAGAAAGACCTCTAGGTCACATAGTCCAACCTATCACCTAACCCTTCTAATTAACTAAACCATGGCACTCAGTGCCTCATCCAGCCTCCTTTTAAACACCTCCAGGGATAGTGACTCCACCACCTCACGGGCAGCCCATTCCAATGGGCAATCATTCTTTCCATGAAGAATTTCTTCCTAATGTCCAGCCTAAACCTGCCTGGTGCAGTTTGAGACTGTGTCCTCTTGTTTTTAAATATTCCATTTACTAAATTGATCACAGTATTCCTATTTAGCCTGGGGACTGAGCAGTAAGTTTACAAAATAGATCTCTTTTCTGACATAAACAGAGACCTGAGTATCTACCATGCAAATGCAGTGTTATGGTGAGAGTGTAAAGCTGCAATGGCAATTTAATTGACAAATAGTTAATAGTATCTCTACCTGATGAGAGGATATTGGACTTGGGAATAGACTTGAGTTTTGATATATCTGGAGAGATGCTTCGAAGAGGAAGTGCATCACACTGTATGAAGTCAGAACATGTTTCCTGAAACGATTCCAGATGTATAATGAAAATACACATTAAAGTACCAATTATTTACAGAATACTTTCCCATCACTCCCTTCTCCCTATCTTAAAAGCTCAATAGACAGCACAGTTAAAATACATAAAACTGGAAGACACCAATGTTACCCTAACTCTTGTGTTTTCCCAGAGCTGACAGTAATTTGTATAGAAGTTTATTAGTAAGAATCAAAAGAAACAGCATTAAAAATCAACATATAAAAGCAAATCTCTATGATCCTATCTAAGGAGGCTCCACAGAGGTGTAAGAGAGCAGATGACAGTCTCTTAGAAGCTGCAGACATTGTGCACTATATTCCTTCTTGAGGGACTGGCTTTCCCACACTTAGAGGACGTATCAAACGTGCTCTTTTGTCTGCTCGCTTGTTTTTCGTTATCTTAACACATTTCTTAACACTCTAGTTCAACTAATGCATTTTGTGCCTTTTCTGAGTGCACAGTAAACTGTGGAACAACTCCCCCCTTATTAAGTTAATCCCCCTTTAAAGCTCTCAGGTTCTTAAATGATACCAACATACCAAATGCATTATCTAAAATATTTACCTGTTGAGGATTCAGAGGTACATTTAGAGGTATCTGCTCCATATCTGCTTTCTTGCCACTCTTGCTGAGACACCGTGATTCATACAGTGACTGGAAGAGACATGTTTGCCTGGATTACATTTCTGCTACAAGACAAGATGACAGCTCTGTACAAGCACTATGCTGCAGCCAGATACAAGATTAGATAAATGACAAAAGAGTTTATATTTCTCTTAGCAAGCAGAAGTTACCAACTTATTTGACCATCTCCTGACTGTAACAAAAGCCACTTACCTTTGATCTCTTTAACAGAATTACTGCTTCCAGCATGGCTAATTCATCAAATGTTCGCAGGACTGGCTCAAGGTCTATCAAGCATTCTAAACAAGAAAAGAATACTTTGCTGAAGGATATAAGGTGGAAATTCAGTTTTTGTTTTGATAAAGCTACTTTCTTACAGCTTGGTTGTCATGCTAGTTGGGTTATGGTTGGACTTAATGATCTTAAAGGCCTTTCCCTACTTTAGTGATTCTATGAGAAAAGCAATTTCTTTATTGGTACGCATCATACCAGTTCCTCTGCCAAACAGAAGTTCCTTGTCCTCACCTGTTAAAAATGCATCTTTCACACCATCAAAACAAACCCTGACCTGCCCACCTCAACATTCTGTATCAAAATAGATCAGAACTATATCCAGCTGCAAGTCTTGCATTCCCAGAACAGATTGGCAGGTGTGCTGTAATTCAAGGCAGCACCCCTAGCACAGCAAAACACAGAATACATGGTGATAGTCTAGGCACTGACCTATCACATCTAGTGAATCCAAATGATAATGTCCTCATGCTCATTAAGGGCAGAAAAGTCAGAGAAGCTAAAATGATCTGCTCATCAAGCAAATGACAACCTGTGCTATGCTTCCTTGCCTTCCAGTTCTGAAAGGTTTACAAAATGAAGTATTTCAAATGTGGAGATGATTGTGTTATCAAAGTATCTCTTTGAAACTGTGGTCAAGTACAACAAAACCTTGGAGAAGGATGATGGTGTTAACTTAATTCTACTGCATTTCTGTGGACTCCACCCATCTGACAAACCCCCTTACTGTAATTCATCACACTGCACACTCATTAACATTTTTCCCCTTCTAATGTTACCACAGTCCTTCCATGTTAACTTTTTTCCCATTAATATCTTCAAGAACTATGTTCAATACTGGGTTTCTCATTTTCCTGCACCACCTAAATCAGAGTTTTGTAGGCCTAGCACTCCATTTCCACACTAAAAGCACTTAATTTTTGTTGGTAATAATAAAATGGCAGTTACATATTGCAAGCGTGTGCAGAAACATGGTGATAAGCAGTCTCTAGCCCTTCTTTATAAGGAGAACAGACAGATTAACCAAGCTTTTCTATTTACAGTTTATTTAACAAAAAGGGAGGTTATTTTAATTCCCCACCCCATGCAATGCTAAGCACAACATTTCCCAATCAGTGACCTTTACTTCCCTTAATTCTGCAACAGTTTTGTAACTTCCTCTTTCTTTTTAGGATAGTAAAGTAGGGAAGAAAGCTTTGCTCTTCTCAAAGACCATCTTACTGCAGACACGGAGCTAAGAATAAATTCAGGTAAGCTTTAGTACACATCCCTGGTTAATTATCCCTTCAGTGCAAACACAGATTTCATTGCTCTTTTGTTTTGGTTAAGTGACACAAGGAAACAGGAACACATAAGGAAATACTATTACGTGTATGCTTTTATTAAAATATACTGCCTTGCTTGGAAAAAAATAATCACAGAATTGCTTAGGTTGGACATCAAGTCCAATCATTAACCTAATGCTGCCAAATCTACCACCAAACCATCTCCCCAAGCACCACATCTACACCTCTTTAAAGTAACTCCATGGATGGTGACTCCATCACTTCCCTGGGCAGCCTGTTCCAGTGCTATACAACCATCTGGGTGAAGAAACTTTTCCTAATATCCAATCTAAACCTCCCCTGGTGCAACTTGAGGCCATTTCCTCCTGTACTATCACTTGTTAGTTGGGAGACCATCCCTCAACCTTGCTACAATCTCCTTTCCTTTCAGTTTTTGTCTTTCAGGCAGAGCTAAGACTTCGCCTTCCCTCAGCCTCCTTTTCTCCATGCTACATAACTCCAGCTTCTCTAAACACTCCTCATAAAATTTGTACTCTGGCCCCTTCACCAGCTTTGTTGCTCTCCACTGGAAGCCAGTCTAGCACCTCAATGGCCTTCTTGTAGTGAGGGCCCCAAATATGAACACAGTATGAGGTGCAGCCTCACCAGTGCCAAATACAAGGGAACAATCACTTCCCCGATCCTGCTGGCCACAGTATTTCTGATACGAGTGAGGATGCTGCTGTTGGACATCTTGGATACCTGAGCACACTGATGGCTCATATTCAGCTGGCTGCCAACCAACATCCCCAGGTCTTTTTCCAGCAGGCAGCTTTACAGCTATAATTTACAATTGTATGAGCCAGATTAATGCAAAAATAACACTTCAAAATGGTTTTAATGCAAAAATATGAACGTGTCAGAAAAGGTTATGAAATTAATTCTGGGTTGCAAATGGAACATGACGATGCTGTATGCATTTGGATGTGTCCTCCTTTTGCCTTCTGCATCATTCTGCCAGAATGATGTAAAAAAATGAAGTTATGAATATTTGCAAGCTATCTGAACAGCACCTTTCTTACACTTCCCACCTCAGAGGAAGTATGCCTATACAAGTCTCGAAAATAATGACAAAATTCTGCTCACCAAATCTGTAAAAGAAGTAACAAGATTGCAAACCTCTCTATGTGTAACACTAAGAAACCAAAACAAGCCCTAATAATAAAATTCACCAGAACCAACTAAAAAAATCCTGCTATTTCAGGTTTGAGTTGCTGCATCTTCAACCATGAAAGTGAGAAACTTAAATACAGAATGTAGGTAATTTGTACTGGAATGTGTTTGAATACTTTCAGTAATTCTCTTGTTCTGTATTTTTGCTTCTTCAAGGTGATTCAGCTTTACCTACATAATTAGGATCAAGTGTCTTAAAAAGCTAGGGAAGAAGTTTTTAAAGCATATATAACTGAAACACAGTGAGGCAGTTGCAGAAACCACAGTTAGCTTCACCAAACTGACATAGGTGAGCACAGCAATACTTGCAAGAGCAAATTTCACAGCTGAAAAGAGTTAATCAATTTCTGTTGATTTTGATGGGATTATCTTTACACAACAGCTAAACAAGAACTGAAAATTACTGCAACATTAAGCATGCTAAGGAGTGAAACCTGGACAGGCTGGAGAGTTGGATGGGGAGAAATTTAATGAAACATCACAAGAACAAGCGTAGAGTCCTGTATCTGGGAAAGAACAACCCCGTGGACCAGTATAGGTTGGGGACTGACCTGCTGGAGAGCAGCGTAGAGGAAAGGGATCTGCTGGTCTTGGTGGACAAGATGATCATGAGTCACCAATACGCCCTGGAGGTGAAGAATGCCAATGGCATCCTGGGGTTGATTAGAAGGGTTGTGGCTAGTAAGTCAAGGGAGGTTCTTCTGCTCCTCTACTCTGGCCTTGTGAGGCCATATCTAGAATAATGTGTCCAGTTCTGGGACACTCAGTTTCAGAATGACCTCATGGAACTGCTTGAAAGAATGCAGTGCCAAGCCACAGAGATGCTGAAGGGAGTGGAACATCTCCCTTGTGAGGAAAGGCTGAGGGAGCTGGGGCTCTTGAGCTTGGAGAAGACAACACTGGGAGACACTCATTAATGTTTATAAATGTAGGAAGGGAGAATGGTGCCAGGCTCTTCTTAGTGATGTCCAATAATAGGACAAGGGGCAGTGGTTGCAAGCTGAAGCATGGGAGGTTCCACGTGAACATAAGGGAAAGCTTTTCACTGTGAGGTGAAACTTTTTCAGAGAGAGGTTGTGGAGTCTCCTTCCTGGAGACATTCAAAACCTGCCTGGATGCATTCCTGTGCAACCTACTCTAGGTGATCCTGCTCTGGCAGGGAGGTTGGACTAGATGATCTTTGAAGGTCCCTTCCAAGCCCTAACAATCTGTCATTCTGCTGGGGATAGATAAGGACTTGAAATACACCAAGTATGTGGTTAAGCACAACAAACACAGGTTTGTAAAAATCAACCCAAAACTTCCCTGGTTCATGCTATGCCACTCTGACCTCCATAAGCTTGTGCTTCAGTTTCATTTCCTACATTCTGCAACCCACTGTAAAAAAAGGATGGAAGTGTCTATATTCCTTCTGATGGACAAAAAGCTGAACAAAGGAAAGATAGAGAGTTCAGTGCTTGACTTCAACCAATTCCTGCTCAATCTGAAAGGTGGAACAATCAAAGATGAAGTCTCAGTGAAACAAGATGCAAACACAAAGTCATTATAGCTCACCCTGATGTGCAATGGCTTGCTAGTATGTTTGCTGTACATCCCATAGTACTCATTGTGTACATTGTTCACTCCAATAATAAATAAAAAAAACCCCTCAAGTGCAAGTAGGTAAACAAATATGCTGCTGTTTTCACAAGTACATTAGGATGGAAAATGCAAGACTCCAACTAACAGCTTGGTTTAATGGCACACCTGTTGCTCCACTTGTGAAAGTTTGTTTACAGAGCTGGTGGAAACAGGCAAGCATACACAACAAGACAACTCTTGACAACTTCACTGCTCTCCGCTGGCAACTGCAGAGCTTGCAGTGACAGGGTAAGGGGCGATGGTTTGAAATTGGAGCAGAATAGATTTAAGTTGGACGTAAGGAAGAAGTTATTTACAATGAGAGTAGTAAAATACTGGAACAGGCTGCCCAGGGATGTGGTTGAGGCCCCGTCTCTGAGGACATTTCAGATCAGACTTGATGTGGTCCTGGGCAGCCTGATCTGGTTAGAGTTGTCCCTGCTGACTGCAGGGGAGTTGGACAAGATGCCCTTTGACGGTCCCTTCCAACACGACGCAATCTGTGAACTATAACCTTGCTCTGTAAGGAACACGTGGAACAGAAATCTGGCAACTTAAAAACCTTTTCTCATTGTGCAAGGTAAACTCACTTGAGAACGATGGTCTTTCATCTGGGTCTTGTGCCCATCCACTTCCTATCAATCTTACAACGAGCGGTCGATGAGGAATATCCATTGATAAACTCTCTTCACTTACGTCTAGTCGCTGTCCTTGTGACACACTATACATTATCTGCAAGGGGTTTATAACTTCTGTCAAAATAGACATCATTCAGTCATTAGAAATATATGCAACATAAACAGCATACTATGGGAGGAACAGTTTGCAGACATACTATTTATAATTCATCAAAATAAGATTATTTTGGGTTTTTTTCTACAAAATAACATACTTATCATACAACAGTGTAATAAAAAATACAGAAAGAGAGTCAGGTTTGGAAAGGAGCCTCAAAATATCCTTCAGCAACAAGTTTACAAGTTGAATCCTTTCAAAGTAACCTCTAAAATTAATTCCCCAAGTTCCTAGGCCTTTATATAAAGATACAAAAAAAACTAAAGGAAGACATGACCTTACCTTCAAAAGGCTGTTTCCTTGACATCACTTCCCACATAATAATGGCATAACTGTTTAAAGTATAAAAGGTACAGATGTTGTTTTACTTAATAACACAGTGTGCTCTGCTTTACATTCTATGAAAAACATTTGGCTAAGATGATCCTGCATGCACAGGATCAGAGGGCTGACTGTAGAGGACTGAGTCAAGGCAATCCCAAGCACAAATACAGGCTGGGCATGGAGTGGCTCCAGAGCAGCCTTGAAGAGGAGGACTTGGAAGTGTCAGTTGATGAAAAACTCAGCATGAGCCATCAGTAGGTGCTTACAGTCCAAAAGGCAGAGCGTGTCCTGAGCTGCATCAAAAGCAGTGTGATCAGCAGGACAAGGGAGGTGATTCTGCCCCTCTGCTCTGCTTTCATGAGACCACATCTGGAGTGCTCTGACCAGTTCTGGTGCCCCCAGCACATTTCTGACCAGTTCTGGTACCCCCAGCTCATGAGAAACATGATGATGCTGGAGTGGGTCCAAAGAGGGCCACAAAGATGATTAGAGTGATGGAGAACTTCCCCTGTGAGGACAGGCTGAGAGTTGGGGCTGTTTAGCCTGGAGAAGCAAAGCTCCAAGAAGACCTTAGAGCAGCCTGCCAGTATTTGAAGGGGGCTACAAGAAAGCCAGGAAGACTTTTCACAAGGCTTGTATTGATAGGATGAGAGGGAATGGATTGAAGCTTGAGGGCAGATTTAGTCTGGAGATTAGGAAGGAATTCTTTATAATGAGGCTGGTGAGGTGAGACACTGGAGCAGGTTGCCCCGGTTGCATACAGGTAACATGTAACTGCATCTAAGCATTATATCATCTAATAGATACCAATCAGAAGAATCAAAAAAAAAAGTAAGAATGAAATAACCAATTCTTAAAATCTCATTTTATTATTCATCAACTTTAAAAATGATTCAAGCAACTCCTAACAAAAGCAGTCCTGTTAGAAAACCTTCTTTTGCTTCATTCCTGAGAAATACATGCAGGCTGATTTATTCTGGCACAGCACATTTTTCCTCTTGTAAAAGTTAATGCTGCTTGACTGTTGTTATGAAAGATTTGTTTCTTTAAAGAAGATCCTTCCTCTCAAATTATCTTCAATATCTCACCAGCATTCAGCTGTATCTGCTGTGGTCAATTAATCAGACATCAGACTTCCATTCAATTTGGAATGTCTCTAAGGTTAGAGAATTCTACAACACTGCAGGAGACCACTTACTGCTGATTTTGCTTTATACTATTCATGATTTTGTTTATTTCTGTTTCTTAGCATCTTTTTCTGATCCTGAGCACAGATCTTCCCATGTGACCTTTCTGGTGGTGATTTCCTTCACTGTCTCTCCACCTTCCTGTTTTCCTGCCTTGAATAGCCACCTCTCTTTACAATATTGCCTCTTGTTCCTTTTCTTTCTTCTCAAACAATCTCTTTCCTTCTTAGTCTCTCAGTTTTCTGAACTCTTCTACTTAGGTTTTGTCTCTTATTTTCTCCCACATTATTGTTATTCGTCCACACTCAATTTTTTTCTCTACCAAGCATGTTTTTTCTTATGTCCACTCACTCATTAAACCACCATCCACATTTTCAACCCCTCTAAATCAGAAGCCAGAGGAGGTAACATCACACTGCTGCTTGTTTTCAATGTACCACTACTCCTTTTCAATGTCTTCCTAGTCCAGGTTTTGTCATCAAAGAGTGAGGAAAGCAGGTACGCTCCCCTCTTTTTCTTTGGACAGGAATGTCATGAACCTTCTTGTACACTTGATGGGTAAGGGATAATTAAGAGAAACGGTGGTCTCCCTGGAAGTCAATAAGACCCCTTGAGACTGATTCAACTCTTACCAAATAAAACCCTGTCAAAGACAGTTGAAGGTAAAAGTGAAAGAACAAAATTGGGATGGATTGTGTCACAGTGATAAGCCCTGCTTCGTGCCTCCTCAATCTCCATTTACTTAGGACGATTCCCTCAACAATCTCTCCAGCAATCTTTGAGCTCTCCAAACCTCAGATTAGCTAACTCTAATATCCCAAGAACAATGGCTGTTTTGTTGCATGGGTCACCACCACTCCACTCCTTCCTGTTCTACTACTTGTAGTACTCAGACCTGACTGATGCAAATCTATCTGAACTTTTTATAAAGTCAACTATCCCCTAAGGAGACCTCTCTAAACACTTCCTCTAACCCCATCACGTCTCTTTTAACCCTAACACCTTCCAAAAAAAACCCCATTTTCTTCTTTCCCCCAAGCACATTCTGCAAATTGTGTTGATGTGCACAAACTACAAAGGTGTAAGCACTGTGATAATGGTGCAAACAGTTTCTCCCCTCCCTACATTGTGGCTATGTGTCATACTCATTTATAGAAACCAGACTCTTCTGTTTGTCTAGTTTTAGCTGAATTTCTGGAGCATTACACTCATCACAGTGTTTTCTAAAGAAATAGGTGATCAAATCTAGCTACCCTCAGTTCTATTTTGCCCTGACTGATTTTCCTTATACACTTACCACACTAAAAACTAATATAAGTTGTTGAGAATATAGTCAAGTCTGAGTTCAGTAAATGAAACCTGAGTTCAGATTGTAAAGTCAGCTTGAGAACAACAAAAGTTACCTGTAGATATCATGTTTTACACTGGCACGGGTTTTCTGACTGGGATTGTAATCTTCAGGTGGCATGTAGATAATTGTCCCTCCTTCTGGTAAAGAAGTTTCGCTTCGTGATTGCGACATGGATATGACACGCCACTTTGACATGCCAAAATCTGCAATCTGAAAAGGACAAATCAGTTGCTCTGAGAAGAAAAACTGGATTTATCTGCTGGCTGTTGTCAGAAATTTCTGAAACGAGTCACTGAAAGTCCTCAACCTGAGGCACAAAAAACATGTGGTTGTCCTAGCAACAGGAAACACCAGCCCCAACTCAGGAAGCATTCCCAGGTCATGACTCATGCTATTCCTATAGCACTGCCCTATCCTGTCCTGCTTTTAAGGAAGGAGTCACGGACCTTATGGATGGGAAATCTGCTGTGGAAGTCTATTCCCTATAAAGAAAATCACTTCCTTTGGTTAAAAAACCCTCATTGGTTGTGAAGAAAGCACAAAACTAGTATAAAATTTCCCAGGCAACCAGCAACAGAACAAGGGGACACAGTCTCAAGCTGTACCAGGGAAGGTATAGGCTGGATGTTAGGAGGAAGTTCTTCCCAGAGAGAGTGATTGGTATTGGAATGGGCTGCCCAGGGAGGTGGTGGAGTCACTGTCCCTGGAGGTGTTGAAGAAAAGACTGGATGAGGCACTTTGTGCCAGGGTCTAATTGACTGGATAGAGCTGGGTGACAGTTGTTGGACTGGATGAGCTTGGAGGTTGACTCTATGATAGTTCTACAGAACTTAGGCTGCAGGTGTCCCAAAATAGCTGCTGTCACAGAAAAATGTAGGGCACACCAGCTCACCCCTAAAACTCAGAAATACTTGAATTATTAGATTTGACATTCTCAAACTCTGTGCTGCAAATCATTCCTCCATCTTTCATTTACTGTGCGGTACAGCTACATCTTTCATTTACTGTGCGGTACAGCTACTGTGCAGTACAGCCTTTCTGCTCCTAGACATACACAAGGCAGGGAGCAAAATGTCAGACAAGGTTACAGGTAAGGAGACACACTGCCAGCAGAATATGAATACATTTGAGTGTCCAGCACATGAGGGGTAAAGGCAGGCAGCCAGCTACCAGCTCTGCAAAAGCTGGACAAGGGCAGAAGAGCAAAACCTTTTTTAACAAAGGTGCCTGTATGAGCATTGTGACAACTAAGACAACCGAAAGTAGCTTTCTGGAGAGTGTACAGTCAAAATCCACAGCAAAAATATAACTTTTCTCCTTCTACGACCCACTCTCACCAAGCCTTCCTCACTCTAACTGCATTATCTTGCTCATCCTGCAGATCTGGGGCAGCCAGAAGCACTCTATGAATGGTGTTCTATACATTTGCAATACTTCTATTTGGCATGCATAATAACATTCCTTGCATTTCCTGCCAGCTGTCCTAATTTAGAGAATCTTGCATCACCCCCAAAAAACACTTAAAACCACCCAGGACAGACTTTCACAGACTCCTTACAGGAAGTAAAGCAGGTATCAAAAAGTTAACCTCGTCCCTTCAATTATTCCAGCAAAGCAACTACTTAGATATGGTCAAGCAGAGCACCAGAACACATCAATGCTGCTAGGGATTTTTCAAAAAGAAGGATAATAAAACTACTTGGACCAGATCCTCAATCAGGTTTATCAGGAAGCTGGAGAGATGGCAACACCAGCACACCTGAGTGGGAGGAGATACGACCTGCTGAGGGTGTGAGCAGGGACAAAGCTCTGCCAGGCACCTTGTTGCTGCCAAGAAAATGTCATTGCAATGGATAAAGCAGAAATCAGCACAAGATGGTTGATTTTTGCTCAATAAACTCACAGAAAGATTAATCTGACCAGTTGATAACTGAAGCATTCACCCTTCAAGCATAAGCTAAGTGTGAAATGCCTCTTACACATATATATACTTGGAGTATACATTCTTTCATTTCAAACCCACAGAATCTTTAAGACAAAACAACACAACACAACAAATCTTACAATTATGAAAGCACCTGTCAATTTAGCCAGAAGTACTTTTAGTCTCTTTTTTCATATCAGAGCAGTGTTACTTTAGAAGGCAGAATTACAGTTTTAAACTAATATTACTTCTCTATGCACATTTGCTTGCTCTAAGGAGCTTCACAAAAGGCATCTTCCAACATGTTCAGATTTTGCAGTCACGTTTTACATGTTCTTACATTACACTAACAGAGCATGTATGTACACATTGCATGGCAACATTTTGATCTGGTCTACCGTCCTCCAGAACTAACATGTCTGAACATCTGAGACAGGAACACCCTCAGAAAGGGTCAGACATAGCTACCCTTGGAAGGCTGCCACATGAGAGTGTCACTACTATTTGGTATCAGCTACTGCAGCAGCAGGAGCAGCTTTCAAATATTTTCATATTGATTAAATCCATATTTGACCAAATCAGAGTCTTCAAAAGAAAAACTCCAAAGTTCTGTCTGCAAGGATAGGACAAAACATTTGGCATACAACTACATCTCCTCTGAGTGGCCACATTCTCACTCTTACCACGCTCCCACTCTTATTCCTTCACCATGATTAAAACGCTTTTGTTCATTCTGGATGCTACAGAACACGAGAATGAAATAACTCTACCTTGACATGAAATTCACCATCCAGCAAAATATTCTGGGTTTTCAAGTCATGGTGCAGCAATGGAGGATTCATATTGTGCAAATAGTTTACTCCCAAAGCAATTTCATAAAGAATGCGGAATCTCAGGCACCAGGGAATGTCAGGATATACATCTTTCTGCCAAGATAAAACCACAAAACCAGAATATAATCCTTTGGTTTATCTAACAGCACCACACAAAGATTTCCACAACAAGAAGAAAGCGACTTAGGGCAAGTGGTAACTTTTCAAAATATACATTACATGAACACCACAAGAGATTGTAACTGAACATTAAGACTGGCTAACTGTTAAAACAAATACATAAATGTTAATCATGCCGGGTTATGTTGCTGGCATTCACCTAGTCACCTGTAACTGCTACACATGATGTAGGATGCTTCTGCAGTACTAATTTCATTTAGAAATATCATTTCAAATTAATTCCTGTATGAAACTTGCAACCCACAGGTAACGAGCACTACACAAAGGAAAGCAAGAACTGTATCTTCAATTGACACTGGGCATGGGAAAAAAAGAAGCAGCGGTGAAACTATTAACTTTATAAATATTAAACTTTCAGAAAAAGGCAGCAAAACTCTACTGAAATCTTAAAATCTGCATTGACATGAATGCCTTTATGAAAACAAACAGCTGAGCTCTCTAAATAATGAGCTATGTATTGATCAAAGGTGCAGAAGCAGTTGCAGTGCTGTTAAAACACAAATGCAGTACAAACACTGGATGCTCAGATCAAGCTAAGGTGAGCACCTGGGAATTCATCACAGGCAAACTTATTTCTGAGAGTCAAATCTGGTAGCAATACCCCATATCCGTTCAGATTAGCAATATTTGACTCCTAGACAGTAAAAATCTTCAAACATTTATTTTTAATAAAGATTGAAATTCAGGAAAGCCACTCATTTTTTTGCATGTGCGATATTTAGATGGTCAATCATTCTAAAACTCAAGCTGAAAGAAGCATAAGTACCTCAGTTGCTAATTAGAGACAACAGAGATATTTAAAAGGATTTTATATAATAATTCAACATGAAGCCAGTTATAGGTCACAACACTAAAGGAAGAACTAAAGCCTGCTGAGTTTGGCTTTTTCAGTTATTGGATGTCTGTCTGAGCACCAAAGACTATTAGTGGCAGTAGCTGTCCTTTAATTTGAAATACTGCAATACTATACTCCTTCCCTCAAGTATGGAAATCACAAATCTAGTTGAAATAGCCAAGGATTGTATTTAAAGACTGTAAGCACACTTACCCCGTGTAAAAGCTGGTTTAATGAGCCATTTGTCATGTATTCTGTTACTATCCCCAGAAATTCAGGCTCGTTGCAAATTCCCAAAATTGGCAGAATGTAACTAAACCTGGCTTTGTGTAATATCTCTGCCTCTTTTAGAAGGTGGTTTCTATCACTTAAAGAAAACAAACAAACAAAAACCATTACCATATCAGTACTAGGAAACTGAAAGTAAATGTTGGGTTCACTATATTCTCTTAACAAAAATTATGTACCTATGTGCAGCACCATCCCCTGTCACCATTTGATTCCTACTATGCTGTTTATATAGCAAGTTACTATTACTGTTTCACTGCCTGTCTTCAAATCCTGAGTTGTCACTGAGGCTCAGTACTCGTCTCCTGCAGTGGAGATTTTAAGTCACAATTCTCCAACTCATGTAAATTTGGTGGATGTGCATCAAAATAATATAAGGTTAAGGGAATGCACTTGCATTTTTTTCAAGGAAAAGGTATGACCAACTATAGTTTCTCTTCAGATAAATTGTTCCTTCAAATTGGGCCCCTGCTTTCAGTCACCTTCTGGCAAAAAATATTCCCTGGTTGCACAGGCAGCAGAAGAGATGAGACTCATGATGCTTGGACATCTGAATTTACCTGTGTGAATGGTCTGTTACGTCCAACCACCTAACAAATGTGAATTTCAGGCATCTTTAGAAATTCAGAACTTGCATCATGAGGACTTGAGAAGTTCAAGTTTTATCTACATGTGCTTTTACCTATAAAATGACAAACTACTTGGTATGCCTTGTATCTTAAGTGTTCCTGAAAAAAATAGAGGTTTGTTGACACTGGGGATACTTGGACCACAAAAGATAATTCTAAGAAAAAAAGATTTAGACTTCATAGCAGTGATTGGTACAGGTAAAGTACCTGACTAGGATATCCAAATATAGGACCTTCACGGCACATCTAAGGCTGGTCCTCTGGATGAGAGCCAGCCTGATTCAGACGCAATCACAGGATGGGGCATGGCTCCATACAAGCCAGGGCTATGCCCAGCACATGTTAATATGGCTCTACAGCTTGCAAGTGAGAACTGGCTTGTGCCCACCAAGCTCAAGTACATGCTGAAGAGCACATATTAGTCTGGGTCCATTGCTGTAGATCTATCAAAAAAAAAAGTGGGCCATGAGATTATATGGTGAGAAGAGACAGCCTGGAGCACTAAAGCCTGCTGCTTTTACAACAGCAAAACTTTTAACTTAGACGGATGTTAAAGGGCGGGCAAGAGCTGGTCCTTATCTGCATCAGGGAAAACGGCTTGTCTTAGAGACAACTGTAAGAAAGATAAAAGCAATAAAGGCAGACTTCAAAGAAAGCACAGGACAAGAGGCACAACATCCTCTCTCCAGAAAAGACTAGGTCTAAGAAAGCTCGGGGTTTTCCCACGGGATTCAGCTGTAGCCGGGAAATGAGTTGCAACATACTAAGGTCTATTCCTGTGCCTGCAGATCACTTCGTCTCTGTCTGCTCCATATCACAAGGGCATCGAGCGATGCCTAAACTAGTACAGGCCCACAATACTACCTTAGCTGGCTGGTCACACGCCAAGTTCTGGGTTCCTGTTTGGAGAATACACTTCACCAGCATTACCCACAGACTGGGCGGCCCTGGACGGGCTGGGGGTGATAGGGGCGGCGTGGCACCCGATTCCGGCAGCCGGACTGCCTCTATCACCCCTCCCCAGCCCGCGGCCGCCCCCTCAGCGATGACCCATCCCGGTGTCCCCCTCTCCACCCTCGTCACCTGTCTAGCAGCGGCCCCTGCAGGCATTTGAGGGCCACCGGGACCCTCCAGTCGGCATGGCGGGCGGCGGACACGGTACCGTAAGCTCCACGGCTGATAAAACGCAAATCCGGGAGTTTGTTGGAAGGGATGGAGGGAAGAGCGCAGCTGATAGCAGCCGAGTGCCCTCCGTCATCCCCGGCGCTCATTCTCGCACTCCGCTGCCAAGCGCAGCACAGCGCACAGCTTTCTGCCCCTCCGCCCGCCCTTCTTCCTCCGCAGCCCGCTCCGCCTTCAGCCCGCGGAGGAGGGACTTCCCTTCGCTGTGCGAGTGGGTTCCAGCGTCCGCGGAGCTTTGTGGAGGTTCGGCTGGTTCCGTGGGCTAGCTGCGTCGGGACAATAGCCTGCTGCTGCGCGGGGAGCGAGGCGTGAAGCCAGCAGACATCCCCTGGGCTAGGGGTGGGAGGTCCCCTTTGGGAGGCGGCGAGAGATGTCATGCTTCACAGTTACAGCATGGTCGAAAGAGACCTGGCCCGCAGGGCAGGGTCACCTAGAGCAAGTTGTCAGCCACAACGTCTGTGTGGGCTTTGAAAGTTGCTAGAGAAGATTCTGCCACTTCTCCGAGCAGCCCCTTCCAGTGCTCCGCCACCCGCACAGTAATAAAGTTTTCACTTATGTTCAAGTTTAGAAGGTGTTCCAGTTTGTGCCTGCTGTCCTAGGTCCTATCACTGGGCACCAAAGAAATGAGCCCAGTCCTATCGTCTTTAGACACTGCTGCATGCCTCTCAGACCACTCTTTTCCAGGCTAAATACCCCCATCTGTCTCAGCCTGTTTCTGCTTACCGGGACTAAGCCCAGCCCGGAGTGCTGCTCATGCACCCTGTACAGGTGTATAGTCATTGCTCAGGCGACAGGAGATGGAAATTACCTCTACCCCCAGACAGCAGACACTCCCTGTCTGCTCTGAGCCTGTCCTAGGGAGATTTTTTCCAAGATAGTATAGTTTCAGAAAGGTAATTGTCACAATTCGGGGATGCTCATTCTGGAGAAGAGGAGGCTGAGGGGAGACCTCATTGCTCTCTACAACTGCCTGAAGGCATGCGGGAGTGAGGAGGGGGCAGACTCCTTGGTGGCAAGCGACAGGACTGGAGGAAATGGTTTCAAGCTGTTCCAGGGGAGGTTCAGGCTGGATGCTAGGAAATACTTCTTCACAGAGAGGATTATCAAGCATTGGAATGGTCTGCCCAGGGCGGTGGTGGAGTCACTGTTCCTGGAGGTGTTCAAGCAGCATACAGACCTGGCTCTTACGGACATGGTTTAGTGCTGACCCTTCAGTGCTGGGTCAGAGGTTGGACTGGATGACCTTTGAGGTCTCTTCCAACTGGCTGTTTTCTGTGATTTCCAGCAAGTGGGGAAGTTCACCTTTGCTCCGTGCAGGGCGAGCTGTCTGATCGGCTGATGTGTTTGTGATAGCTTAATGTGAGGGTGTCGCAGGAAGGTTTTGCAAGGCATGTTCATGTTCACCAAGACGAATTCTTGCAGACAAGTACAGTCTTTTCCAGTTAGAAGTCTATAGCTTTCCAGAAGGAGTGACAGTTGTGCAGGATGAAACAAAGTAAGTAGAGCAAGTCTCTTGCTTTTTCTTGTGCATGGATCTTAGGCTAACTATCTGTGGCTTTCAGCAGTCCTCTTTTCTCCCAGTCATAACTAGGGACAGGAGCAAAAATGTCAGGCTGTGCCATTGTGTGATATTTCACAGCATGTATTTAAAAACATGGCAACTGTTTTTTATTTCTGTCTAGGGTAGCTTTGCTATGTTTTCCCAGTTTTCTTGTATTTTGGAAGGTCTGTGTTCTCCAAATGGTGCAGCATTACTGAGCAGCCATGTAAAGCGAGTGCTGACTTCCTCTGTACTTTCACTTTTCCTCTAGCCTGTGTCTTTCAGACACACTGCGTGTTTTCTGAGAGGCATGGCTTTAATGCTGTCTTTGCAAAGTGAAGGTTGTGAGTACCTGTTTATGCACATCCCTTTGTATTTACCATGTTGGTGGTACTACTTGTCATACCATTTCAACTTTGACATATAGAAAAGATTTTGTTTCCTAAAGGAAATTACATGCAATGGATGTGCACAGTGAGCATGCACCACAGAAGCACTGTGTAAATGCATACTTAGGGTATTTCCTATTAAGATAGTAAGAATGCCCTCAAGCTAAAAATGTTACCAGACTGTACAAAAAGTTACTTGTGCATCTTGATGCAGTGTGTTGTGTTAATTTCATCTATATTTAAAAGAAAATTATTATGACTCTAGTAAGTGACAAGAGCATTATGATGGTCTTTTGTTTTTTGGCTTGAAACCTTATATATGGTCCAAAGAGCCTGTACATTTACCTTTGATGTGTACAGGTTTCAGGCTAGTTTTTGCTAGCTTCATGGAAGCAATATCATAACTTTCATCACAGTAAAGGACTACAGGATGAGTAACAGGAATAAGTAGTTAGTTGCTGCTTTCTATAGGTCTTAGGACTTTCGAAAGAGTTTAAAGAAAAGCTTGCTAGTAAAGGTGGAAAGGGAAGATAAATGTGTCATTTGATCTGAGTTCTGCAGCTGTAGTTATGTGGTGAGCTGTGATTTTTGCTGGCACACCCAGACAGAAGTTCCAGAAAAATAAACTGGTGACTTGGAATTCCCCTGACAAAGAGAAGTTTCTGAGGGAAAAAATAGAGCAAATCATTGCTATTTCTGGAAACCCCCTCTTTTTTATTATCTTATTAAAAGACAGTCTCTCAATGATGTATGTGTACATCATGCTTGGCTGAAGATTTCAATTCACTCTGCCCTGGTGAAGCTGCATCTAGAATAGTGTATCCAGTTCTGGGCCCCTCAGTTCAAGGACCTCAGGAAACTGCTTGACAGAGTCCAGCGCCAAGCCACAAAGATGCTGAAGGAAGTGGAACATCTCCCTGCTGAGGAAAGGCTGAGGGAACTTTCAGGCTCCTCTGGAGAAGAGGAGACTGAGAGGTGGCTTCATTTGTGTTGATAAAGAAGTGAAGGGCAAATGTCAGGAGGATGGAGTCAGGCTCTGCTCTGTAGTGTCCAATGATAGGGCAAGGGGCAAGCTGGAGCAGAGGAGGTTCCATATGACCATAAGGAAAAACTTTTTCACTGTGAGTGACAGAGTCCTGGAACAGGCTGCCCAGAGAGATTGTTATGTCTCCTTCTCTGGACACATTTAGAGCCTGCTTGGACTCATTCTGGTGTGACCTACTCTATGCGATCCCCGCTGTGGCAGGGGGGCTTGGACTCTTGAGGTCTATTCCAACCCCTAACATTCTGTGAAGTTATGTGGCATAAGCTGCAGCCAGAATACAAAGTAATTGGTGCAAATAAATGTTTAAATTATTCCTTTGAGATTGTTTTGAAACTGTTAACTGCTGTAAAAGCCAAATACTCCCATGAGGTGTTATGTGTGGTGGTCTGTATTGACTGCATAATTGAGTTTAAATCAGTGGTGTAATGGTGTTCAGGAAAGCTGTCTAATGTTGCCTGTTGACTTTCTGTGTCCAATTGTAAATTGACTTATCTCCTATCTGAGAGACACTCACAGTGTGCTCAGCTGATGTTAGTCACTTCTAACAATTTTTGAGAAATCCCTTCTTAAGTTCATTTCTCTGTCAGTATGAGACAGTTTGTTTTATCAGTTTATCACATGTAAAACCAATCTGAACTCCTTTATTCTCAGTGCTACTAATTTTTATTTAAAATCCCTTTGATACCTCTGAATATAAGCAGGATATCTAGTAATAAGAAGCGACCTGCAGGAAAAATCAGTGGCAGATTCAAGGATCAATGGTGACTAAATGGTGACCTCTAATTAGGTTTTGTGCTTTAAGTACACTGAAGATTGAGAAAATAAGCATTTACATGTAAAATTCCATCTGTCTGTGCAATCACAGTGACATCTCAGACTTCAATCACAGAGGAGGTACATCTTCCACATCATCAAAAGGTACACAAGGGACTTCCTAAAGATGATGTTTGAGAACGGTGATGGAGACAATATTCCTTTCATGTAGGAATTTTCTGGGGGTCTACATTTATAATGAGATAAAAAGAAATCTACAGCAAAGAGGATATTTTTTGTGTCTAATAGTCCTTGTGGTTTGATTAGTGTTGTAATGAATGTGATTCTTGAATGTAAGAAGTCTTTGGTGAAACTGGTTTTGAAAGTATGACAGCTATGTTGATGAGGTTAGTCATCTGCTTGTGAGATCCAGGAGGGCAATGTGTGTTCAGTACATGATATGGGCTTACAAAATGCTTTACATGCCTTGTGTCTCTGTATAAAAGACCAAGTCAAATAACAACTGAAATTAGACAACATTTTCCAGACTGAAGTGGTATTTACTTTCTGATATTCTTCCCTATGGGCAGCATAGGATGGAAAGAGCTTTTAGATTTCTGCTGTAAACAGTTAATTGACACATGTTGAAAAGAGGGTAGATGATACAGAAAGGTATCTTTTTGTGTGCATCTGTGGAACTCATACAGAGTGTTTTCAGCTGAAAGACAAACTTCTTAAAGCACAGTGTGCATGCAGCCCTTCGTATTCCTATATACATGTATGAAAATCCACGCCATGTGCACATCTTTACTAACAGAAAGTCTTGATTTTCTGAAGTAATTTGTTTCAGCCTTCTCTCTCCATCCAGACTAATTTTAGGGCCCTCATTTTTAAGGACATTAAACACCAAATTCAGTTGCAGTGTTTTAAAGATTCACTGGAGTGACTGTGTTTCCAGAACAGCACAGAAAGCCATATGGATCTCTTGGTTGTGAAGGCAAGATGTTCAGATTTAAAGAAGCTGTCATTTCATAAATATATGAGGTTTAGTTTGTTGTGGTTTCAAATACCTTCCTTTGAGTGTAGTTTCACTTTGCATTTCAGTTTTAGAAAGAATAACTTTCTGTTATTTTTTTCCTGCTTGTGAAAGCATAATTTATACTGTCTGTATGCCTTAGCTCTGGCCAGCTTGGTAATTTGTTTTATAAACATGTCTGGAATTGTGCTGCAAATCAGAGATGACAACTGATCTCTGATCATATTAGCTGGAAGACTAACAAACCCAGTGGACTGTATCAAACAATTAGGCTATGACACTGTATGTTGGGATCGAGCGTGGATCTCAGTCTGGGTGTGCCACCACCTGGCTGTGACTTGCCTGGAAAAGAGCTGGGAATAGAGCTACCTGTGTGTATTCTCCATCCTCAGATGCTTCATTTCCTTGTGCTGTGCTTCCCATGCAAAGTGATGCAAGGTTCAGAAAGGAAACCTACCTGTAGCTCCTACCAAACAGTGGCCCCAGTGCTGTGATGATCATCATTGCCCCTCAATTCAAGAAAGATGTTGAGGTGCTGGAACATGTCCAGAGAAGGGCAACAAAGCTGGTGAGGGGCCTGGAGCACAAATCCTATGAGGAGAGGCTGAGGGAGCTGGGCCTGTTTAGCCTGGAGAAGAGGAGGCTCAGGGGTGATCTTGTTGCTGTCTACAACTACCTGAAGGGGCATTGTAGCCAGGTGGAGGGTGGCCTCTTCTCCCAGGCAACCAGCAATAGAACAAGGGGACACAGTCTCAAGTTGTGCCAGGGTAGGTATAGGCTGGATATTAGGAAGAAGTTCTTCACAGAGAGAGTGATTTCCCATTGGAATGGGCTGCCCAGGGAGGTGGTGGAGGCACCGTCCCTGGAGGTCTTCAAGAAAAGACTGGATGAGGCACTCAGTGCCATGGTCTAGCTGATTGGTTAGGGCTGGGTGATAGGTTGGACTGGCTGATCTTGGAGGTCTCTTCCAACCTGGTTGGTTCTATGAATTAGTTCTGTGAATCATCTGTCCTGCCTCATAAATACAGCCTCACTTTGGCTCTGGCAGAGCCCTGTGGTTTTGTATGTATGTTTGTTTGTTTTCCCAGACTACTTGGTATCAGTTTTTTCCTCCTTTTTGGTGATCTTTACAGGTATTCTGCAAGTAGGTTCACTTTTATGGCATGGTTTAAAGTGACAGGCCCAACAAAAGAGAATTATGATCTCGTCCACAAAATTTGGGGAGGATTATACAGCAAACTGCCATATTTTTAGCAAGGTAATAAAAAAGCAAATGTTAAGTTACTAAAATCAAATAGCAAAAGTGGTTATGTCTTGTAAAGATGATTGAGCATTTGTTTAGCTCACTAACACAGAACGCAGAACATTGTCATGATTAACTGGATATAACTAACCTGAGGATAGGAAAATGCTAATCTTAAGTACACTGTTAATCTGTATCACTTAGATAGAAGTGTTTACAGGGTCATATGAGGTAATACAAAAGCATGGCCATAGTACTGTTACATGTCTCATACAATTTTACTCTGGTTTTGCTCTTGGTTTTAAACATGGTGGACCTGGTTGCCTATTAAATAGTTGAAAACATCAGGGAACACGAGATAATTTTTTTTCTTAACTCCTGATAGTCCCTGAATTTTACCTGTATATTTAGAGTTCATGTATAAAGGACTGTGCTTTGGAAAATGGGTTTTCATTCAGTAGTCACAATGCCTTTGTCCTTTTCTTTTTCTTTTTTTCTTCTTGGGGGAGGGGGGGGAGATGGATTTCCCAAGCTTTTAAATGCAAAGGAAATGTACAGTTGGTTTGTAAAAGCTTTCTTATAAGGAATATTTTGGCTGTACTATCTACTCTGCGGGAATTAAGGAGTTGGCAGTATCCTCTTCAATCGTGCTCTTTCTTACTAGTGAGAAATTGTTTCCAGTCCTGCTATTTTCCCAAATGAAACATCAAGTTTAGATTTTGGCTGAGACCCTGTTTTGCCCTGCTGCCATCCTGGTAATATAAAGTCACTCGGAGCTATTGATAATGAGGACTGCAACAGCGGAGCACTGTGGAAACCAATACTCTTTTGCAGTCGTCTATGTAGTCACCTACCAGCCTTAACCATCTACTGTTCGTTACTGTGTGCCACACACCAGCTAGACCATTCCTGAACACCTGAAATCTGTTGGAAATTGCTAGCTGCTGTTTCAGATGACTGCTTACACAAGTCTGCATTAAGAGATTGACAGGAAAATATCCAGCTATTGGGACGTGTCAGCACTACTCAGCTGGCTGAATCAAGCGGCAGAGATGTGAGGAGCTCTTCTAGCAGTTTGGAGTGGGAGAGCTTTTGGGAGTGCAATACTTCTGAGTCACCTGGAGTTTTAGTTCCATGATGGCACATTATAAATATAATGTCAGTATAAACTCTGGTCCTCTCTTGAAGGTAAAGTATGTTTCCTTTCAGCACTAGTGGTTTAAGAATGCTACCCTACACTTGAATCACACAGAATCAGAGAATGCTAAGGATTGAAAAGGACCTTGAAAGATCATCAAGTTCAACCTCCCTGCCAGAGCAGGATCACCTACAGTAGGTCATACAGGAACACGTCCATGTCGGTTTTAAATGTCTCCAGAGAAGGAGACTCTACAACCTCTCTGGGCAGCCTGTTCCAGGGCTCCTTCACACTCACAGTGAAAAAGTTTTTCTTTGTGTTCACATGGAACCTCCTCTGATCCAGCTTGCACTGATTGCCCTGAGTCCTGTTGTTAGACACCATTGAGAAGAGACTCTGAAATTTAAAACCATCACCAACAGATACTTTTTCATATAATGAAAGGTCATTGTTCGTGTATGAAACCAATGGTTATGGCAACACTATTTTGTTTATTCCAGTTTTTGAGAGAGGCAAAGCTTCCCTGGTGTTCGTGGGCTACAATAATCAGCCCCATTCACTGACAGTCCTAGCTTTAGTCATTTCATTAGTAAGTGCAATTAATTTTTGTTTGTCTAGGAACAGGTAATTCCTGATGAGTATTCTGCTGAAGGTCTATGGCTTTTAGCAACACTACTTAAGTCTTGAGACATTGATAGTAACCCAAAATGAATCAACCCTGTTAATCATTTCCTCGGGTTTTGGGCATGAACACATGGGCCTCTCTTCCTGTTTGTGTCTGTAATTAGCATGTGTCATCTGGGAATAACGTAAGGCGTAACTTCAGCACAGATGTACCACTTGGGGAGAAGGAAAATTCCAGAATAAGATCTTGCAAAAAAGAAATTACCCCAAAATGAAGATGGAGTATCACAGTATCACAGTATCATCAAGGTTGGAAGAGACCTCATAGATCATCAAGTCCAACCCTTTACCACAGAGCTCAAGGCTAGACCTATAGATACCATGACTCTTTTTGAAGTCTCTAGGCTGGAGCATGTGGTCTTCCTCTTTGGACATCTTCCATTTGCTCACTGACACTTGACCAATGTATGAAATGCCTTTGAAGGTGTAATAGGCCTGGAGTTGCCACAACTCATCATCATACAGGAGGAAATAGCACAGACAAGCTGTGGTGGTAGTTGGGATGGAGCAGAAAGACATTTTTGGGATTTGGGAATGTAGTGATTTGCTGAATTAAGGTGTTTCCCTGGAGTGCAATTCAGAAAAACTAGACCCATCCACATGATATACTCTTTACTGGCAAGGGTGAAAATGAGATGTTACCATCTTGCATAAAGTGTATGAAAACACTCCAGCATCTAACTCCTAACAGTTTACACCTTCACAGCTTTAGAGTCCTTTAGACATCCCAAAGACATCTGCTGAATCCACTGAGTTCAGAAGTGTGCAGGCTAAGTGATGTTTTTTCGTTGTACTCAGGGAGGCATCAGTCAGACAGGCCTCAGATCTTCCGTGGTGTAACAACAGTACCAGATGCCATACTTCTGCATTTGAAATGCAATTTTATGTTTAAAAGACTCTTCTAAGGAATTTTTCACTACAGTGAAGATTTTTTTTTTTCCACACCACAGCTGCATACACAATGGTCTGTCTGGTTCTTGCAGCTGTTGGATGGAAGTCATGGAAGATGTTTTCTGGTTTACACTGGTTGTTCTGTACTTGTTCTCTGGTTTTTACTTCTGCAGGTAACAAGACCCAGCGTCTGTGTTCGAATGTAGTAGAAAGGATAGTCCTTCTCTTAAGAAATGCTTGTGCACATGATTTCTTTATCATAGAATCACTAAAGCTGGAAAACACCTTTAAAATCATGAAGTCTAACTGTAACCCAGATACCATTAAAGCACATCTACACGCTTCTTGAACACCTCCAGGGATGGTGATTCTGCTGTCTCCATGGGCAGCCTGTTCCAATTCCTCACCACTCTCTCATTAAAGAAGTTTTTTCTAATGTCCAATCTAAACGTCCCCTGGCACAACTTAAACCCATTTCCTCTCATCCTTTCATTAGTTACCTGGGAGAAGAGACCAACACTAGCCTCACTACAACCTTCTTTCAGGTAGTTGTAGAGAGCAGTAAGACATGCCCTTAACGTTCTCTTCTCCAAACAACCCCAGTTCACTCAGATGCTCCTCCTATGATGCCCTCCACCCCTCTCATCAGCCTTATTGCTCTTTTCTGGATATGCTCCAGGACCTCAATGTCTTTCCTATGCTATGATGCCCAGAATTGGAACACAGTAGTCAAGCTGTGGCCTCACCAGGACGACCAAGTACAAGGGTACAATCTCTTCCCTACTCCTGCTGGACACACTGATTTTGATACAGGCCAGGATGCTGTTGGCCTTTTTGGGCACCTGGGCACACTGCTGGTTCATGTTTAGCTGTCTATCACCACCCCAGATCCTTTTCCACCAGACTGCCTTCCGGACACTCTTTCCTAAGCCTGTAGCTGTTGTGACCAGAGTGCAGGACCTGGCATTTGGTCTCATTAAACCTCATTCTGTTATCAAATATAAAGAGCATGGGTTGGAAAAAGATGAATCCCCCCCAAAAAATTTAGACTGCTTCTTAAAACTGAATTGCCAGGTAATGCCTGTCTGGTAGAACTGACTAGTAGTTTTCTACTGTAGGTTTGTTGTACGTTTCATATGCCACCTTGTGGTCTTCAATGTGAAAGAGAAATTTGGTCTGTTCTGGTAAACTGGAAATATGTTTTATTGGTAATAAACTAAATTAATGCCCCTAAACTGAGTCTGGTTTGCCCATAGTGGTAACTGCTGAGTGATCTCCTTCATCTTTATGTCAACCCACAAACCTTTCATCGTGATCTCTCTCTCATCTTGGCAGGTAGTTGGCCTGCAACCAGAGTCAACTTGCCATGAAAGGTATGTAATCACAAAAGCAGTAAGGAGCAGATAGTATTTTTAAATGTCAAAATGAAATAAACTCTTAAGAAGAGGTAATAGAGAACTGAAAATGATGGGGAATTTTAGTACAAATTCTGTCATGCTGTGGGAATGGACATTGGGAAGGGGATGAAGAATGAAACAGCAGATTAGGAACATAATGTGGGTGCAATAGGCACCAAACCACATGAGCATTCATCATATCCTGGTTGTTGAGTGGTCTTTGCCCTCCTACAAAGACCAGCTGAGCATTTATGCATTTATGTACATAATTGTGCAGCTAGTCTTGGTAACTTCATCTGCTGCACTGAGATTGGCTTGAGAGCCAATCACCAATGCATGAGAGGCATGAGAGCACTCACCAGTGTGCTAGTTCTCTGATTATCCAAGCAAGGGAACCTGTTGGAAGGTGTGCTCTGGCCCATCCAGCCTACACAAAACAAATTGCTTCGCACAGGTATGAATTGTTCAAGGAACAAGGGCATGTAGGCATGAGGGAGTCTCCTGTCATTGTGGAGGCCGAGTATGGCCAAAGTGGACACAAGGACCAAGTGGTGGAAAGGCTCTTCTGGAGGCAGAAATAAGCCACAGAATTTGGTGCTGGGCATGTGCTTGATGTTGTACATGTATGATGCTTGTGCGGTCCAGGCCATGTTCCTCAGGCTTCTGACAGCAGCCTTTTAAGGGTGGGGTCCATGCTGTGGCAGATGCTCTGCCTTGGTAATCTGCTTGTGCCTGTGTCAGTGTATTATGAGCTCTGCTCCTTTGTACACAGGATTATGTTTCAAATGCTTGACTGTGAATTTAAACCTCATGTAAACTGTTTGTAAAGAATTCACCTTTGTGGCTGCTCTACAAACAGGGCTAGCACTGACCTCACCTGGAGTGCTGCGTCCAGCTCCGGGGCCCCTATCACAAGAGAGACATGGACCTGCTGGATTGGGTCCAGAGGAGGGCAACTAAGATGATCAGAGGGCAGGAGCACCTCTCCTGTGAAGACAGGCTGAAAGAATTGGGGTTGTTCAGCTTGGAGGAAAGAAGGCTCTGGGGAGACCTTTTAACTACTTTTCACTATCTGAAGGAGACCTACAGAAAGGCTGGGGAAGGGCTGTTTAGAAGGGCTTGTGGTGATAGGACAAGGGACAATGGTTTGAAGCTAGAGCAGGGTAGCTTTAAGTTGGACATTAGAGGGAAACTTTACAGTGAGAGTAGTGAAGTAAAGGAACAGACTGCCCAGGAATGGGGTTGAAGCCACACCCCTGGAGACATTCAAGATCAGGCTGGATACGGCCCTGGGCAACTTGATCTAGTTGGAGGTGCCCCTGCTGACTGCAGGGGAGTTGAACAAGATGCCGTTTGAGGGTTCCTTCCAGCCCAAGGCAATCTGTGGATCGGTGCACACTGATGTCTGGCATCCATGGCAGGGGCTTCGTGGCCGTACACAGCAGGCAGTACCGCGGGCGGCCACGCGGCGTCGCTGCTGTCCACGCTGGCGCTTGGCGAAGCCCTGTTAGCGGTGCTAGCGGTGGGTCTGGCGCTCCGAGCCAGCAGCGTGCGCCTCTCTGCGAGCAGCTGTGTGAATGACCACCTTCATTAAAGCACTTCTTCTCTGTGCTCTCCACGTACGTGTAGAATAGAAATATAACAAGATGTTGTGATCTGCATTTTTTGTTTTCCATGGACTCCTTCTAAACGGTAGATGATTTAAGGTGCCATCTGTGTTATAAATCTACGGGTAGGGTTTATTTTTGCATAATACTGTGGCTTTAGTTGTGATGGTTTGGATGCTCCCCGTCCCCCCACACTTTGGAAATCACCCAGGCCAAATTCAGCCAGCTCTGGGAATTGAATGAAGCTTATTGTTTACAGCTTAGCAGAATATACAAGCAGATAGTTACAGTATATACAGTTATAGACAGAAATATACACGGTAAAAGGTAATACAGAAACACAACAGCCCTCCCAGAAACCTGAGTCCCCAGGAGGGGCTCTCAACCACCCTTTCTCCTTCCCCCTACCCCTCTCAACCTTACCCCAGTCCCAAGGCAGAATGGAGGTTCGGCCAGGGGGTTAGGAAGCAAAGTGGATTAGAAAAAGAAATGGAGGGTGCAGTTAGGAGAGAGAGATGCAGCTCGGAGCTCACCAGCAGCAGAAGTGGGACTCCTTTGTCTGTGTTTGGATTTTTGTTTTTATACACCTCAGCAAGCCTATGAAGTGAGGTGGACATTACCATTGTTTCCCTTTCACAGCCTGTAATCTAGTTCTTCTCACCAAAACATTCTATCTAGCTTCAAACTAGCACATTAGTGATTACTCCTCACACACAGGCATGTTTCAAGAGAGCATTCAGTAGTTTACTCTTTATAGAGATGCTTGTTTTGGATGCAGTTCTAAGTTTCCATGTACATCTTCTAGAGGCCGAGGAAAACACAGGACTTCTTGGTAGAGCAGCTGGACAAAGTTATTATTAGCTTAGGTAGTTATTTGCCAAAAATTGTTGTTAAAAATGTGTTTGTGTTTAGAAGATATAGTTTGAGCCAACAGTGTGCCCAGGTGGCCAAAATAGCAAATGGCATCTTGGCTTATATCAGGAACAGTGTGGCCAGTAGGAAAAAGGAGGTTATTCTTCCCCTGTACTGAGCACTGGTCAGGCCACACCTTGAGTACTGTGTCCAGTTCTAGGCTCCTCAATTCAAGAGAGACATTGAGATACTGGAATGTGTCCAGAGAAGGGCAACAAAGCTGGTGAGGGGCCTGGAGCACAGCCCTGTGAGGAGAGGCTGAGGGAGCTGGGGGTGTGCAGCCTAGAGGGTAGGAGACTCAGGGGTGACCTCATTGCTGTCTGTAACTACCTGAAGGGAGGCTGTGGGGGTTGGTCTCTTCTGCCAGGCAACCAGCAACAGAACAAGGGGACACAGTCTCAAGTTGTGCCAGGGGAGGTCTAGGCTGGATGTTAGGAGGAAGTTCTTGCCAGAGACAGTGATTGGCATTGGAATGGGCTGCCCAAGGAAGTGGTGGAGTTGCTGTCCCTGGAGCAGTTAGTGCCATGGTCTAGTTGATTGGACAGGGCTGGGTGCTAGGTTGGACTGGAGGATCTTGGAGGTTTCTTCCAACCTGCTTGATTCTATGACTTTTTAGAAAGTATTTTAAAATAATTAGTTATTTTTTTTCCTGGTGTATTACCCCTTATGAAAGGGGAAAATCAAAGTAAATGCTGGTGGATTCAGCTTTTGTATTATCATATCCTTTATTTCTTAACTTTAGACCAGCACAGAGGGCTGAAGGAGGCAAGAAGGAGATTAAATAGAAGTCCCCTTCAGTATACTTACCTAGGTGAAACTATGCAGACCTGGAGTGCAAGTGCCTGAAGGACAGAGCCATTTAGGTATGACTGTCTAAAGCTCCAGAAGTGTGGGCTACAAAGAGGGAAGACATTTCAGACATATATACATTCCTCTGAGCCAGATATTTTTTTTTATGAGCTCTTCAGAAAATGCATGGTTTTGAAGACCAGTTGCTTGTCAGCACAGTTTGCCATCTCTCAGCAGAGCCCAAACTCCTAGGGACTTTATTTAGCTGCAGGGAAAATGACTCTGTCCTCTTTCACTTAGTGCCAGAGCTTGTAAGAAAGCTTGTACTGCCTTTGCCAAGGAAGACATGTCCTGAAGGGTGGGATATTTTTTTCCCTGCATCTTCCATCTCACTTGCTCACTGGTGGAACAGCTTGGAAGCTGTACAGGCTCACAAAACAAGGACAGCCACTGAGGGAAAGGTGCTAAGTACTGTGGTGGTTTGATGAAACACATCTCTTGAAGGACGTGTCTTTCAGTGAGGCACATGGTAGAAATCTGTGCCTTCTCTCCAGATGCCTGGAAAAGATGAATGCTTTAAGTTCATAAGTCAAATGAGGACCCTTTGAAGTTCAGGCAGAGCTGAATCTTACAGCAGAATATGAGTGTCAGTGGCTGTGTTCTGCAGCTGTACCATCCTTGTATTTTTATTATTCTTGTGCTGCTTCCTGCTATAGACCATGTGGAGCCACCACAGTCATCTTACAGCAATCTTCATGTATGTAGTTATGCAGTTGGTAAGACCTTTTCTGCTCCATCCCATGTACCTGTGTTGTGGTAGGCCTGGTGGGCTGAAATAGGCTTATCCGTGTCCTGGCTTGCCCAGGCATGTTTTTCTGCTCTCCCTCCTTCTGTTTTGGGGAGAAGCAGCCACAGGAAAGAGGACAAAGAACCTGGAGCCACTGAGTCTAAGGACTCTGGCCTGCCCAGACTTGTTTTGCTGCTGTGGCAAGTAAGGTGCACATGCTTGCCTTATGCAAGGCCTATGCTTTTCCCAAATTTGGGTAAAGCAAGCCTATGGCTTCACCTAATATGTTCAGGCTTGGCTAACTGCCATTCTGATTGGCTACTCTGTGCCAAGGGCCCATTAATCTTGGGCTACATTGATAAGAAGAGATACGCAGGTAAACACAATGTGCTCTGCTGTTGTATTTGTGCTTGCTGCTTGCCTGCTGCAATCGCTTAGTGCCTCAGTGCATCCTGAATTACCTGGAAACTCCACTGCCTTGAGCTTACCAGGAACAGGCTCTAAATGCCTGCATAGCCAGTGTGACATCGTGCTAAGGCTGCACATCGCAAGATATCCTGCCTACACCTGAAAGTCTCCTGCCAAGAAGGGAAGTCCTGGAGATACACAGATCATCCAGAGGAGCCAGGATAAAAGATCAGAGATTGTCTGCCTCCTTTCCCAGCACTCTGTGAAGCCTGGGAAGAATCAGAAGCCTCAGGAGCTGACAAGTAACAGTATTCTCTGAAAGTGTTTGGGTACTGTTTGAAGCTGTAGCTAGCCCCATAAGTTGGGAAATAGTATTTTGTGAGTAAATACTTAAATCCTCTTGTGATTCACCATAGCCTTCTGCCATAAGCAAGAAGGAGCTCCTTGAGTCCATCTCGTGGGCAAGTGGTGTATTGATCGCAAGCGGTATTTGGCTGCAGGAACATTCTCCTCCAGTTCAATTGATGTTACATACGTTTGCTGATTATTTCTAGGTCTAGTTATTCCTCTGTAAAATGTTTCTGTACCTGCAGAGAACCGATTATGATTACAGTTAGTGGCTGGGAGTGGCGAGAGTTCTGAATATCAAAAATAATAAATAATATTAATTTGGGGGAAAAATATCATCTTAATTAATTTCCCCTTCGTAACAACCTGAAATGATGAAAATTTTGTCTGAGGGGTACTAAATAGCTGGGCAGTGGATTAGGCAGTCCTGAAAAGCTGAATTATTGTGGCTTTTCTATTGTAAAACTAAGTTGGAGTAGCATTTGTAGATATCTTCAGGAGACATCTGCCTCTGCCTCTGAAGGCTCATACATCATGTAAATGACAGATCCAGCCCTGGAGCAGTGATTTCCTGCAAAGTTTTTCCAACAGATGAGCCACTCACTCCTTTTTAATCCCTCTCTCCTTGCTCTGGCTGGTGAGTCACAGCTCAGCCCTGATGTCTCCTACAGATAGGTCTCACTTGTATTTGAGAAGCTGGGCTTCTCTTCCTTAATTGTATCCACATGCAGAGGCTTCATTAATCACTGCCCTTCTATGAAATGAAAATGAAAGTCACCATGAAGCAGCAAGACTTGGTAATTCTTACTAATAGGCATTTATCTCACTAATGTCCTTTGCCACCAGGAAAGTGCTGAGTAAGCTTATGCTACAACAGTGTCTCGGAGTTACACACTATTCCACATCTGGCAGGCAGGAGAACATGACTAAGTTGCTGACACAATGCTCAGGCAAGCAGCATTTGACAAGTGAAGCACTCCTAATGCTTTAATCTGGAGTTATATTCCTTACTTTGAAACGTTGTCTTTGCATATAAAATCACACTTAAATTGTGTCATCCTGCTCCAAGTGAACATCAGAATACTCCTTTGAAGGCCAGTTTTTAAATGAGATCTGAATTTGCTTCTTCATCCTGCATATTAAAAAAAGCAGTGTAATTCCCTGAATATTAGGAGTGCTAGACTGACCTGAGATTTTAAACACATTGTTGACAGAAATAGGTGAATTTTCCTGCTGTTGATAAAAAGCTGAAATGTGGGGGCACTGTCTGTACTACACCATGTTATGAGGTAGCAGATTTTCCAGGGGGATAAGAAGGGTTTAATCATGTAGATAGTTAGATTCCCTTTCACTGAAAAGTCTCCATTCATAACAGAGACTTTCTTCCAGTGATTTTATAGCACTGAAACCACTAATGCACTGGCAGCAGACCCTCAGAAGTACTAGTCCATGAAATGGCTCTTTTGGGAATCATGTATATGCTAATCATATAATGAATTCAGGAGTATTTTTAGGAGCTGCTGTCAAATCAGCAGTTATTGCCATGACAGCATCTTCTTAAATAATTTTAAATTTTGTGGATTATAAAACTATTAATGAGTTCTTATTATCTCTTCAGCAGCCAAACTCTCTCAGGAGGGTCAATTGAATTCGTAGAGAGGCTAAACTGGTAAATAGCATATACCTAGAATCTGGACACGTAGATTTTTCAGCTCAGACTCTGTGGTCTGCCAGTAGTTAGCTTACTACTTCTTTTTGTGTGCAAAAGGGTTTGGAAATAGAATGGATATACATATAGAAAATCATGTTTTGGCAAATCATACAATGTAACACAAAATATCTGTAGGCACAAAACATTTATGTCATTAAACTAAAGAAATAAAAGGCTGGAAAATACTTTTCCCATTTTTTGCAGTGATGTGAAGGAAGATATTTCTGAAACGGAATTGATGGCACTTTTCATGTTTTCAGTCTTTCTGCTACCTGCAGCAGTGGAGGAAAGGGCTGATGTGTTGGGACAGAGCCCTGTGCTGACATGGTTACAGAGCCAGCCCGATTTAAATGCAGGTGGGAATCCAGCCACACCACGCTCTCCTTTCTGGCACAGCCATACTGTCAGCCTGAGAGTTCACGTGAATGTGTTAGCAAAGCAGCTGAGCAAGCAGTCAGCATCTCTGTGACAGACCTGTCAGAGAGGAGGAATGGGACATGTTTCCAGCCTGGCAGGATGTGGTTGCTGCGGCAAGTGGCAGGGCTGCTGGGAGATGCTTACCTTGCAGTAGGCAAGACTCAACCCATCAGCTGTCCACACTGCAGTGATGGTCCCAGTTAGGCAATATTCCACTGCAGCTATCTCATGCTGGAGTGAGTTCCTGCCAGTCAGCAAAGCTTCATAGCCCATAGTGACACTTTTGATGGAGTGCCATCCAGAATCAGAGTGCAGGTACACCTGGAAGGTGTTTATTGTTTAGATATATCACAGGATCAATTGCAGTTAGCAAAAAGAGAATTAATATGCTCCTCTCGTGTTTTCAGTCTTCACAGCATTGTGTTTAAATGAAGCATGAACCCTTAGACACACTCCTGAAGGAGGGAAAGGTTCATTTATTAGTATGATACTCTGTTTTTTGTCAAGGTATTCAGATGTCTCAGAAGAAAATGTGGTCATAAGGACATGATAGTGCAGGAAAAGAGGATTTGTTCTCTGAAAAGTACAACTCCTGTAGCAATTAATTCACAAATCTATATGGTCTTTCTGTACACTTCTCTCACATGCATTTTCAATAGTTGATTTTAGGGGAAAATGAGACCTAAACCCTGTAACTCTTTCTAAGTAAAAAGGAAAGAAAAAAAAGAAATGTCATAGAATCATAAAATAGTCTGTGTTGGAGTAGACCTCCAAAGGCCATCTAGTCCAATCCCTCTGCAGTCAGCAGGGGCATCCTCAACTAGATCAGGTAGCCCAGAACCCTGTTGAGTGTCACCTTGAATATCTCCAGGGATGAGGCCCCAGCCATTTTCCTGGGCAACCTGTTCAGAGTTCCACCACTGCTACGGTAAAGAACTTATTCCTAACATCTGATCTAAATCTACTCTTCTCTGATTTGAAGCCACTGTCCCTCATCCTATCACTGCAGACCTCTGTAAATTGACTCAGTCCATCCTTCATTTAGGTCCACTTCAGGTACTGGAATGTCATTATTAGGTGTCCCTCAAGCCTTCTCTTTTCTAGGCTGAACAACCCCAGCTCCCTTAGCTTGTCTACATTGCAGAGGTGTTCAACCCCCTGATCATTCTCATGACCCCCCCTCTGGACCCACTCCATCAGGTCCATATCCTTCCTGTATTGAGGGCTCCAGAGCTGGACACAGTACTCCAGGTGAGATCTCACCAGAGCAGAGTGGCAGAATCACCTCTCTAATGTGTCTTAGCCGTAACCTCAGTTTAGGTCTCCATGTATAATTCAGTAATAGAAAAATACATTGGTTAATGTAAGGTATTATTTAAAAAGTAAGAAAACAAAGAAAGTGAAACTGATCAAGGTTGGGCACACTGAGACCTTTTGCTTTGCTATTGTGTGTTTCTCCACAATCCATCAGAGCAGAGAAAATGCAGTGTGTAATCAGAGCAGAGATGTGAGGAATGAAGGCCATGCTATGCTTTCTCTGAAAATAATGTAATTTCTGCCTGACTGGTGAGCATGCTGTGAAGCTTAATTAAAGTTTATGAAGCACATCAAGATCTTTGGATAAAAGGCATAGCACTATGAACTTGGAAATTTGTGATTTCCAGCATTAAGGAGTAGAAGACTAAAATATGTATCTTTTTGCTTTGGTTAGCATTTGTTCTGTATATGGACTTATCCACAAAGAAGTAAAAAGAATCTTTTGATTTTTGGGGGGTTTATTACAATTTATATAAAAGAGAATATTTGTAGCAGTGCAAAGGGTGTTGTTGATCTGAAATGCCAGAGTGGCCTTACTTTTGAGTTTAAGATATGTAGTTACTCCATAGTTTACTTCATACCCCGTACATCAGTCAGGCTGGGTGAACGCAGCACATGACAGATAGTTTGGTGTGTTCAGGAATCAGGTGGCTGGGCAGCAGTTTTATTTGACTCATCACCTCTGCAAACTTTAAAATGCTTAGCCTTGGGAGGAATTTTATTCAGTTGAGCTCATGTGCCAGGGTTGCCTAGATCGTGCAGGGACCGGAACGACACTGAGACACCAATATGATGCATGAGTAGAACCTTTATTGCAGCTAAAAGCTGTGCTTATATAGAGAGCTAATACAATGTGTATAATGCTGATAGGTTGCACAACAGAGTGTGGGCTGTCCACATGCCCTAGGAGCAAATCTGACTGACTGTCTCCCCCTTAGTCCCCTCTCACACTTAACTTTGCAGCTTCTCTACCAACTTTTCAAGGTTGTTTTCCTTATCTCAACATCCTTCTCTCTGTCCTAGTGTTATCCCTCTTGCTCTCTCGTTTCAAATCACTCAGCACTGCCCAAAACCCAACGCTCATGTTTAGTTTTTATTTCTGGAGACAAACCCCCTTGTGATTAATTTTTATGTATTTACAGGTTGTATCTCCCAGCACCTGGCTGCTTAAAGCAGGGTTGAAGCCTCTGTGATTTGGCATCTTCCATGCAATTATAAGTAATTCATTTCTATGTAGAAGGTGAATCATTAGTAAAGATAACCTCTCACTGGTTTGACAGACAAAAATCATAAAATTCAGTGAAGGAACACTGAATTTTCAGTAAACTCTTGCCATATTATACCTGATGGCATCATGATATTGTAGTCACTAGGTGTGATGCTATGACCTACAAACAAAATTCTCTGAGTGGCTTCTTGACTCGGTAACAGATTATGTTACCGATACTTATTACAGTCCAAAAGAATCTATAATATTAGGGAGATCAACTGTTGTTGTAGTCTTCTTGTAACTGCCTTTCTTATTTTATTTTCATAATGCTAATGCTTCGTTTGTCCTGGTGAGCATTTTACTGTTTCATTCACATTTATCTTTATGATATAGTACATCAGGTTCTGTGAATCAGAAGGCTACAAGTGACCACTCTAGATCTGGATTATTATATTTGCTTTAGTTGTGTAGTTTTCTATATAATAGAAATTAACCTTTACCCATAGATGCATTTTAACTATCATGTAATAAGTCCTTTATATAATGTGCATGTTCCTATATCTGATGTATTTCTTGTGAGCGTGAGCTTAAATACATATTTTAGCCATTTATTTTTGCTTGGTTTGGTTTTGTTCTTCTTTCTGGTAACTTTTTTGTCTTCCCCTTCAGTTTTATGACTTTCTAACTCCTCTCCTCATGGAATTTTTATAGTATTAATTTAAATCAAACAAAATCAGAAAGTCATTAGTCACCAACGCTTCCAGTTTTAATGTAGGTTACTATGCACTCAGTCATTTTAGCATACAGTTTGCTAAAAACCTACACTGGGAAATTGGTGCCACCTACATAGTGTCTGCTAGATGGATTTATAAATTCTGCTTGCCTTGTTGTGAGCGTGATCCAAAAGTTAGGAGGAATTTCTTTGCCATGAGGGTAGTTGGGGCCCTATCCTTAGAGATATTCAAGGTCAGGCTTGACGTGGCTCTGGGCAACCTGATTCAATGGAGGATGTCTCTGCTCACTGCAGGAAGGTTGGACTAGATGACCTTTGGAGGTCTCTTCCAACCCAGTCTATTCTACATCTACATGCAAGTTGTCACCATGGGGATATAGGGGACAAATGGATTCTACAAAGCTGCAGAATAGTTCTTGACAGGGTAATTGTGCCTCTGAAGGTCTTATTAATCATGTATGGTCCTTAGATTTCTTGGGAAAAACTAGGGAGAAGGCCTAGAACCTGCCCAACAGGAAAGCAATAGAAATAGGCTTATTTTGGATGTTCCAACCTGCAAAGCTTTGTAGGTGATTTCCTACACTCTGTGTAATTTCTACATCGTGTGTAATTCAGGAAACTACTCCACGTGCTGAGTAGGAGTATCCATATATGTGGATAGGGTTTGACTGAAGGGCTATCAACTTAAACTTACGTCAAATGAAGTTAATACTTCAGTTTAACTCTGCTGAGCAGAGGTGTAAGTGTCTAACTGTGTTGTTCCGTATGATGTTAGTTGCTGCCAAGGGTTGTCAAGTGTTTGGACACTTGGGGTCACATGATAATAGCTGGTGATATAGGGAAGAGCTAATCTTTCCATTTCTTTGTTGCTTTGAAGAAGTTTAATGCCTTTTGTCCTCTCTGCTGTACAGAAAATCACATTTTCAGCTGACACCACTTTTAAATGGAACATTTTCTTGTTCAGTGTTAGAACAGAAGTAGGTCTATACAGTAATTTTACTTTTTAGCTAAGCCTCACCTAATTAACTGCACTTTCTTATTTGCCAGTGTCTGCACCTAGCAGTGGTAACACTCAATGAAACTAGTTAGTACCAAGGATTGGTGTAGAGACCGAGGCCACTGCTAAAGTGTGTGTGCTCTGTGTGGGAGCAGAGTAAAAGCCCACAGCTGTGGTGAGAAGTGCACAGAGTAGGTGACCCTAGGCTGATCAACTAGACTCCAAGTTGCTCAACTGGGTATTCCATTCTGTATATCTTTTATTTTTGTTATAAAGCTGAGGGATCACTTGGGTCAAGCTCTCTTCTTTGATGGCCAATATCCAAGGATGGCTCTGACCATTCCATTCTGCCATTGATCCCAGTCCATGAGTTTCTTAATCCATCTCTTGAATTCGATTCCCAGCTGCTTCTGAATCCGGTCTGGGAGTTCTGCCATGTCATCAGTGGTGACAGTGACTGATTGCCATCAAGGGTTTTGGATTCAATATTGGTTTTGTATATATTTGTTTATATTTCATTTTATTGTTGTTATTTTCATTAAAGGCAGTTTAGTTTCCCAATCCAGTCTCTTTCCCTTATACCTTTTATTTTCCCCTTTGGAAAGGGAGAGGGGTTAATAGAGACCATCTATCTCTTGTTTAGTCTTATGCCTATATATAAAGCTAGTCAGTTACATGACTGCAGCATTGAGATGGAAAGTACCTGTTCTCGGAATACTTCATGAGTATCCTTTAAAATCAACTGGGCTCTACAATTGCTGCCAACTTTCAGTTAAAGGTTGGAGGTTTCACTCTCAATTTAATCCCATTGTACTGAAGGTAGGCATGATCATGAGAGGTGGAGTGTTCATTCCTACCTGTTCCTTAATCTCTCCAATATTCACATGCTTGTGTATTAGTTTCATACTAGTAACCTTTCTCATAAACGTGTTGGTGTATCTGCTCTGAGACTTCTTGCTTTTGCTGTATCTTCCCTCACTTCCATGTGAAGTCAGTGCACAGAGTGTCCAGTCAGGTGCGACGCAAAGCAGCTGCCTGACAAAGGTGCCTTAGGTTAGGCTGAATAAATAATGTTCTTAATTACAAATCTGTTTTCTCCCTAGACCGTGTCATGTTAGCAGATGTCACCCTCAGAAGCTCTCTCACAGTGACAGAACCTTGAGGTGAGTTTCCTAATGTAAATCAGAAGCTCATCTAGCTACTCCTATGTATCTCAGCTGATATTGGGGCCTTTCATCTTTATTTTCATGCTATCTTCTTTTTAATTTAGAACCAATAAATGAACTTGGATAAATTCCTGCCTGGCTTAGTGAGTGTAATTTCTGCAAATCGTTAAGACTACTCGAGATGTAAATGGAAGTCTGAAGGACCATGCTTAAAACAGTGGCCAGAGATCTTAAAAACCTTCCACAGTCTTGAAAACATTACATGTTTTCATGTAGCTAATAACCACAGTAATAAAAGAAGTAAATTGAAGCTTGAATGGACTATACTGGTGTTACACAAAAACCAATGGGCAGAGTCAGAGAGTTCATCATTGGCAACTCTGATGCTTCTGATCAAGTCTTTACATGAATCTTTTGATCTCTCATTTTGTGCTGTTCCTTAATTTAGCATCTTCCCTGGAGCTTTGCCTGTTTCAGTATTTTTGTCTTACTCTTTCAAAATTCCTTAGGATCAATGATACCATTAGTTCTGCATTTGTCTCCATACTCTTATTTTATTGTGTTTTCTTCCCAGCATTTGTCTTCTTGTATTATTTGCCATTTCCAGCATTTGCCTTGTTTCACTATCCGTTACTTGTTAGGCAGCTCATATTTCCAGGACCTGTCATTTCCCTTTGCATTTAATTTCAATATTTGTGACATGCCTTTTCTTCTTTCTGTGACTCATAACTCATTTGCTCCCAGTGCTTCTCTAAATGGCTACAGGATAGATTCATGGATAATGTGGAAGGCTGCAAAGTCCAGAGAGATGGCCCACTGTTCTTATTAGCATACATCAACTTGATTTTAACTGAAAGGCAGAGTGGAACAGAATAATTTAATGCATTAGACAATGCAACTCTCTGACTTTGACTAGCATTAAATTACTGTCATTGGACAATATTTCTTAATATGTTTCTCAGTCATTTTAGAAAAGCCTAGTAAGTATTTGATATCTGAATATGTTTATCACTGATCATGTGCCATTATTCATCATTATTAAGAAAAAGATTGATCTTAACATACTTTCTGCATTGTACATATTGCCAAATAATGTGCAGTTAGAGGGTACCTGATTTTTTGTTTGCTTGAGGAAGAAAAGGAGGAAGATCCTTATGTATAAATAACTTTTGAGTATTTTACTGGGCATTGCTGTGGAGGATTGGGATAAAATTTGCCAGAGCAGCTCATTATGGCTTGGAAGTAAGGTAAAGCTATGTTTTACAACAGGCTAAATTTACAAGCATATATACAAAATATATTTACATGTATTTACTATTATATACAATTTAGAAATAATAGGGAAATCCAATCCTCCCCCACCCTGGACAAAAAAAGAGCCCCAAAAGGGCAAATGCTACCTTCTTCTTTCCCTCCAGACAGAAAACCAGCAAGATCTTACATGTCATATGGTCAGTCAAGGTTAGTATTCAGTTATTACAGAATCACACAATTAACCAGCTTGGAACAGACCTTCAAGATCATCCAGTCCAACCTATCACCTAACACCTTCTAATTAACTAAACCATGGCACTAAGTGCCTCATCCAGTCTCCCTTTAAACACCTCCAGGGATGGTGCCTCCACCACCTCCCTGGGCAGCCCATTCCAGTGCCAATCACTCTTTCTGTGAAGAACTTCTAACCTGCCCTGGCACAGCTTGAGACTGTCCTCTTGTTCTGTCCCTGGGTGCCTGGGAGAAGACACTGACCCCACCTGGCTACAACCTCCTTTCAGGTAGTTGTAGACAGCAATGAGGTCTCCCCTGAGTCTCCTCTTCTCCAGGCTGAACACCCCCAGCTCCCTCAGGTGCTCCTGACAGGGCTGTGCTCCAGCCTTCTCATCTGTCTTGTTGCCTTTCTCTGGACATGTTCAAGCACCTCAATGTCTTTCTTAGATTGAGAGGCCCAGAACTGGACACAGTACTCAAGGTGTGTCCTAACCAGTGCTGAGAACAGAGGAGCAGTTGAGGAGGTGGAAGGCAAATAGCAAGAGGAACAAAGAGTGAGAAATTGTTTATACACTGCCATTTTATCCTTACTAGCAAACCAGTGAATGATACAGACTTTATTGTTGTTTTCCTTTCACAACCAATGTCCTGCTCATTCATTCTATATTCAAAGGAATGTCTCTCTTAGAGTTATTCTCTCTTTACAATTTAAAACCAAAGCAGAGTGTTAGCTCTTAAACTCCTGCAATTGCATTGCCTCAAAGACATGTTTTGTGATGATTCATAAGTGTGCTATATCTTACATGTTGCTTCTTATAATTTGCACTGAATTAAATATGATCAAAACATGCAAGGAGAGAATTTACAATGAAAAACAGCTGAGTGCCTTAAAAAATACTTGATATGAGCTAGGGATTGTTAGAAGTGCCCACTATTTATTTGCAAGCTAGAGCCAGAACAAGGACTATATTAGTGAAGAGTAGCAAGATCTTCATCTTCAATACTGTAAAGAATGCATCCTTCTGGAGGGGAGGGACTGTAATTAACTGTGCATCACACAAAGAAAACGGGAGATAGGGTTTGGATGCTCAAAGATAATGTGTGCAGGGTTTCAGTTTTTAAACTTATCACTGTGTTTGTTTTACTCTATTTGTGTTTTATGTCAGTGCCTCAGGGAGGGATATACTTGACAACTCCAGACATCAGCCTACTGCTCCCTCTGCCAGAACTGCTGCTTCTGCAGAGCCCTTTGCATTCTCGAATTCTTCCCTCAGGTACTATCTTTGCCTTTCTTTTCATTCACTCATGAATAGAAAGGAAACAGCAATCTGCTCCCCACGTATCAGATGATCTAATTTCTTTGCCTTTTAAAACACTGTTGAACTTGTGCTTTCTCCACTGGAACCATTTATTCTTACATCAGGAAACATGAGCAAGCCTGCAGTCCTTGGGAGGATACATGTCTGAACTCTGAAACATCTGTTTTTTTCCTGCTCTCCTACTTAGGAATAAAACATCAAGATGCTGGGCCCCATACCTAGTGTCATTTTGACACGTTTATTCTTATCTCATATTCACAAGTTTTTTTGTGCACCAGTAGATGTCACTGCAGTCAAAAGAAGGTCCCTAGGAGATTTTCACCATAAAATTACTTCCCTAACAAAATACAAATGATAAATCCTTGTTATTTTCACTACTACCCCCCCAACCCCTTTCTTTCTTTTTGTTTTTTTTTTTTTTGACAGATCAAATCTTTGAGAGGATGAAATATGCCTGAGGAAGGAATTCAGGATTTAGGTCCAGGTTATTAACTTATTCTGAAAGTCAAGTTGTTAGAAATTTCTAAACAAAATGTGTTCTCACTGGAAAACAGAAACTGATTCATTGAAATTGCTAAAGTGTGATGCTGTAATGAAAAAAAAATGTTATAAAAAAACCCAACACCCCAATTTCTCCAATATCACAGTATCATCAGGGTTGGAAGAGACCTCACAGATCATCAAGTCCAACCCTTTACCACAGAGCTCAAGGCTAGACCATGGCACCAAGTGCCACGTTCAGTCTTGCCTTGAACAGCTCCAGGGACAGCAACTCCACCACCTCCCCAGGCAGGCCATTCAGAGTCTGTTCAACACTGGGGAAGGAGGTTGAAGATCAGAATGCATTAAACACCTTTGATTATGGAATACACTTTAAATACGAATGACTGAATGACTTAGGTAATTCTCCCTTGTTTAATAGACAGCACTTGAACCCTTCTCATGAAACAGGAGAAAAGGATAAATCTCAGCAGTAGGTGAGGTCAAAGAGCATCTCTCCCTTCAGCTCTGGCTGTGACACCTCTGAAAGGAAGAACACTTTATAGAAGAGGATAATGTCTTAGTTAAGGCTGAGGGTAATATATTTAGACTTTATATTGCATATGGTGAATATATTACCTCCATACTACATTTTTCTCATCTTCAAATAAGAATAGTATCTACCTCAAAGAATCCATGAGTATGAATTTGTTAACTTTTTTTAAAGGACTGCAAGCTCTCAAAGGCTCACATGAGTGCAAAACGTTACTGATTCTCTCACTTTCCTGTTACGGAAGGTTGCATTAAGCAGGAAATCAGTGAAAAAAATCCTCGTCATTTCCCTTGTGATTTCTGGTGCAGCTTTCATGTTTTGGGGGGTGCACACAGGTATAATAACTGAGTTAAGAACTGGCTGGGTGGCCAGGCCCACAGAATAGCAGTGGATGAGGGGATTGAGTCCACCATCAGTAAGTTTGCAGACCACACCAAGTTGGGAGCATGTGTTGATCTGCTAGAGGGTAGGAGGGCTCTACAGGGGGACCTGGACAGGCTGGACAGATGGGCACAGTCCAACAACTTGAGTTTTAACACGAGCAAGTGCTGGGTTCTGCACTTTGGCCACAACACCCCCACACAGCTCTACAGGCTGGGGACAGAGTGGCTGGAGAGCAGCCAGGCAGAGAAGGACCTGGGGTACTGCTTGACAGGTGACTGAACATGAGCCAGCAGTGTGCTCAGGTGGCCAAAAAGGAAAATGGCATCCTGGCCTGTATCAGGAATAGCGTGGCCAGCAGGACCAGCGAAGTCATTCTGCCCCCATACTGGTTAGGCCACACCTTGAGTACTGTGTCCAGTTCTGGGCTTCTCAATTTAGGAAAGATGTTGAGGTGCTTGAAGACGTCCAAAGAAGGGCACCAAGGCTGCTGAGGGGGCTGGAGCACAGTCCTGTCAGGAGTGGCTAAGGGAGCTGGAGGCGTTCAGCCTGGAGAAAAGGAGGCTCAGGGAACTACCCAAAAGGAAGTTGTAGCCAGGTGGGGATTGGTGTCTTCTCCCAGGCACCCAGGGATAGAACAAGAGGACATAGCCCCAAGCTGTGCCAGAGCAGGTTTAGGTTGGACATTAGGAAGAAATTCTTCATGGAAAGAGTGATTGGCATTGGAATGAGCTGCTGAGGCAGGTGGTAGAGTCACCATCCCTGGAGGTGTTTAAAGGGAGACTGGATGAGGCACTTAGTGCCATTCTGTAGTTAATTAGAAGGTGTTAGGTGATAGGTTGGACTGGATGATCTCAAAGGTCTGTTCCAACCTGGTTGATTCTGTGATTCTGTGATATGGCACTGGGACATTTTGAAGTTGCTAGCAAAAGGAGGCAGATCTATATTTGCCAAGTCATGTGGTATCTTGAGAGCTGGCACAGTAGAAATCTAGATCTCCCTTAAAGGCTTTTCTGTCCAAACATGCCAGAGGATTTGAACTTCTATATTTTTTTACTATCTACATTTCACTTGATGTATTTACCTTTCTGTAGGCTATTACTGAAACATATTTGAACCCTGCAACAGTAGATTTGAATCAGATGCCTGAAGCATGTTATTGGGTAGGTCTCTGTGCTTCTCTCTGTCATTTCTGTTGGAGATACTCCACATGGATAACTACATTATCTGTTGGAGACAGCATAAGGGAAGATGACTTAATAGTCCAGAGAGCAGAAAACCTGCTGAGTATGTGGGAGTGTGAGTTTCAGATCCATGGGCTGAAATAAGCAAGACAAGAGCGTCATGGTTGAGTTCTTACTCCCCCGTGCCTGCCTGAAACTCTGTTAAGGTCAGTGAACATCTGTCTTCCATCTGAGTTTGACCAGATAAGCCTTGTCCTTTAAAAGTAGCATGAGAGCTTCTAAGTAATTCTTTATTTTGACATATCAATAGTTTCTGATAAACAACTATTTAATCACAGCATTTTCTGCCAGTTTTGCTTCAGGCAAACCTACTCTGCAATGAAAACGCTCAATGGTAGAACGTAGAGGGAGTGCCTTGCTGAACAAAAAGAACATTTGTTAAACTAATTCTCTCTGTTGTCCAGTATCACCAAGGTTAGAAGTTCCTATTGTGTGGACTGGGGGTCATCACAGAATCGTGTTGAACACTAAAACTGATGAATGCATCGTTTTTTTGTCTGTCTGTATTTTTATGAGCAGCAGGCACTTTCCTCCAGGGACCTGCTTTCCAGTTAGAGGATATGACCCATACCCATTGCAGCAGAGAAACTGCTGAGTGAAAAGAGATATGTTCCACAGACAGAAGAGGTGAAGTTTGCTTCATTGTGTTACGTGCCTCGTGATGTAATGGTGAAAAAACCATTAGACAGGCCAACAGGAAGCATGGAATAATATTTGCTTCATACAAGTGAATATTTGACTCTGTTAAATGTAGGTAGCATTTGTAGTGGCCATGAAGTCAGGCTGTTGCCAGACTTGTGCTAATAGAGGAAAAAGGGCAATACAAAATACATCTGCTCATGGCAAAGGTGAAAAAAAGATGCAATGGCAGAGAGCAATATGTGTCATAACTGGGACTGTGCTTAAGGTCAGACTTTGCTGCAGCAGCTGCCAAGGTGTTGGAAGGTGTTGCAGAAGTGCCGGAGCTATACAAACTGTAGTTGGCTCTGTACCATCTCATGTCTTCTCAGCAAAAGGAATCTTTGCTCCTACCACTACAAAAAAACATCCTACATTGGTTCTGAAATGAAACAGCACTACTGAATAACAATTAAACTCCCTACAATATGAGCTTGGAGCAAATGAGCAAGCAGCTCAGCTGAAGGCTGTTCTACAATTGCTTCAAGTCACCAGAGAGAATTTCACAGAGTTCAGCAGGTGCTGAATCAGACCATGAGCAGAAAGGAAGGAATGACTGTTTTATGGGCTTCAATAAAACCATAGCTATTGAGTTATAATACCTTAATAACAGTATCTTACTTTGCAATTGAAGGAGGCTGGGAATGTAGTCTTGCAGATGTGAACACCCTAGAGATACAGCTAGGTAGATGCTATGGATCAAAGACAGATACATCTATGGACCTTATTGTTCTAGTCTGGATCAGGATCAAGTTTGTGAATTCCACTGCTGCCCTCAGTTCACAGCGTGGAATGGTCTTGGATTTCTTTTTTATATAGCTACACAGACAGACATGCTGCAAGAAGATACCTGCACTCCAACAGCACTTTCCACTGGTGTTGAAAATGCAGGATCAGCAAAACCTTTAAACTCGATGTGGACAGCACATCCTAGTCACCAATTCCTCTACCTCCCAGATTCTCTCCACTTGAAAACACACTCCCTGCTGAGGTAGCTTAGATGACTTAAATGTAATGTGACTCGAATCCAAGAGATGCTTGCAAAAGAGACCTGAACACTGACAGTGCATTCGTCAAGGTTTGACACCTTAGCTTTCCTTTTTGTGTTTGTGTATCTGGTCATTATTTGTGACAAACATTCCTTATCCCCTCTTTTCTCTTTCTGTGCTTGTTTATGTTGTAGCAGCATCTGCAACCTAGACAGTGGTGTTTTCTGTCGTATCATTTCCATGCATTGCCTGAGCATATAGTGCCACTGCTCTCATTGTATGATGAGTACTGCTTTTGTCATTGTGAGATTCATTCATTAAGAACAATTTTAACAGCTAACACCTACTAACTTCAGTGATTCATCATCAGTTGTCTCCATAGGTCTGCCTTCCAGAAATCAGTCTCTTTTTCCGTAGGCTGATTCATACACCTGCAAAGCAGCAAGGCCAGAGACATGGGTCTGAGGAAAGGGGTAGCTTGAAAGTCAAAAGGTAGAAGACAGCTGTGGCACTTGAGAAAATGAAACTTGTGAGATGGTGATACCTGCATATGTAGCCTGCTGCTCAGTGCCCTGTCAAATGTGGTAACAAATTACCATTATTATTTTTTTTTAGTCATGATTGATTATAATTTTTTGTGAGTGGACACAAGGAATTTGCTACATGATGCCTAACATGGCCATAAAGATGTTTAATTCCAAGCAGTCAGCTCAAGGGTACAAATTATTTACGCTTCACAGATAGTTTCAGCTTTGCTTTTGATCCACCTTTTCTTTTATATTGTTAGTTCTTGAGTTGCAGTTTGGATACAACTCCAACTTCACCAAAATGTAGGGGAGTCAGTGCAAATCAGTCTACCAACCTTAGCTGGGATAGGAAGAGCAATATGAGACATACAGTGGCCTTTCTTTTACTTGTGTTTTTAGTAGTTATCTTTCTAAAAGGTCCTACTATAACAGGATAGTAGTAACCAGGTGAGCACTGCTTTGGGTTTCACAGGCTGAGTCTCCCTGGGCAATAAAAGAGGAGAAAGAAAATTCAAGTTATGGAAAAAACAAAATGAATTGATAGAGCAGGTCAGAGACAAAGATCCTGTGTGTGCTCTGGCTCTCACCTTCCTACCTGTGAGAAAGGAGGAATACTTTCAGAAATCCAGATTTGTTTCTATCTCCAGCCTATGTTTACTAAGCTACCTTGTTTACTTCTGAAGGGATGGGAACTCCTCCCTTGGACCTCTTTGCACCAGAGCATGGTGTAAAGCAGCACCTGGTAGCAGTGCTTTGGTGGACATGTTCTGCAATTAGATATGGTATTTGCATTCTCAGGAAACAGAAAGTAGGTGTTGTTTTTTTTTCTGGAGAAGACACAAAAGGAAAGTTCTGGCTAGAGTTGGAAACAATGCTAAAGGCAAGCGCTTTAATCAAGTCTTAAAGCTGAAGTTAAAACTATCATGAAGAAAATAACAGAAGGAGATGTTACAAGTTGCCAAATCTTATAAATATGCAATGAATCCATAAAAAATAAGTTGTTAGCTTTGTTAGCAGAAATGTTACCAGTCTTTTGCTAAGACAAAGCTAACAGCACTTCTGAAATAAAGGCAAATACATCATTCTTCCACCCATACCACTGTCTGATCTGAATGTGAGTTTAGAGGAGGTCAGCTGCTGGGATTGAGTCCAGTGGCTTTTACACTTTGAAAAAGAGTGCTTGGATATCAGATGGCTGCATGCTAAGCTGGAATTGCTTCAGCAAGCCTGAGTTGTGTTCTGTACCTGCTGTTCTGCTCTTGGGAGCTGTGAGCAGGAACAGACGGTGACTCAACAGCCTTTTCAAGATACTGTTCACAGTAACACTGCATGACATAAGAAAACAGCAATAAAATAATCTATACACTACATGCTGTAATCTTCCTACACACAATTCAGTACTCTCCAGTTGTTAGCCAAACACAGCTGTCTTCTAAAGGCTTCCTCTGGCCTGCCTCTCTGTATCAAGGGAAGTTGCAATGCTTAGACTGAACTTTGGTCCTGAACTCAGTCCTCAGCTCACCCGCTAAGTCTGTGTCCAGATTTGGCATGTCGGTGGCCACAACCCCCGGTCATATTCAGTCACCTCAGCTTGGTACCAGAAAGTAAGCAACCGAGGTCTGTTGGACTTCTAGTCCATTTCAGGGCAAAGTTGAAGAGCTTCCAACTACTCCTGAAGGCAAGTTAAAATACAGCCGAGCAGAGCAAACATTTGTAGCTATGGACACTTGTTTCAGTTCCAGCAGCCTCTGTTCCAAGGGGCAGAACACTAAACTATGAGAAGTAGTAGTCAGTGTAATTCCTGTTTCCTTTAGCATATTCTATGCATTCTGTGCTTGTTTCTAGCCTGTTGATTCGGGCTAGAGTCAGCTGCCAGGTTGCAGGTGGGAGCTGTGACTAATGGCTGAAATGAAGGAAAGAGTAACTAGTGTTCTGTGCTGAGGAGCATGGTAGATCACTGCCGTGGCTTACGTGCTGCCTCTTCTTCCCTTGGTAAATCCACACCCATCCGAAATTGCGACATTTCCCATAAGGATGCTCTGAGTCAGCCTTGCATTCCTGTGACTACTCCATTCACATCCAGTCTCTTCCTGAAGCAGCTGCTGTCTCAGGAAGTATCTTTTTTCCTTTTTGTCTTTCTTCCTTCAAAAATCTCCTGTCCTGAAGGGAATTTTGAACCTGAGAACCAAGATGTTGAGATCCCTGGTGTGATGGTTTGGGGGTTACCCCGCCCCTCCCACACTTTGTATTTGCCCCAGCTAACTCAGACGGACCCTGGGAATATAGATGAAGCAATTTATTTACAGCTAGCAGAATTTACAAGCAGCTATTTACAATATATACACTTATATACAATTATATACAGAAATATACAAAGGATAAACAATACAAAAGCACAACTCCCCTCCCAGAAACCTGAGTCCCCAGGAGGGGCTCTCAAACCACCCCAACACCTCCCCCGGCCCTCTCAACCTTACCCCAGTTCTCAGGAAGAAAAGAGGTGCAGCCAAGAGGTTAGGGAGCAAGGTTAGTAGGAGCAGGGTTAATGAGATGTGACCAGGTCTAAGGCAAAAACAAGAGTGAGAGACAAAATGGAGAATGTTTTTTTCTTCTTCCCAGAGTTCTCAGCGTGACTGTGAGAGAAGTAGACACAATTGTTTTTCATTTCACTGCCTGTTATCTAGTTCTTTTACCAAAACATTCCAGCTTGCTTCAAACTAGCACAATCCACCCCTTGTCTACTTCGCTCAGAGTATCGCTGAGAATTATCTAATCTAATCTAAACCAATATTTACACTAAAACAATATATACAAGTTCAGTTCACACTTCAATCAGATGTAGGTGGTTCAAAAGCTCAGAACAGGGACTCCCAGGTGATGTTGGGTTCGTGCTCACGTACTGTAGATTCTATCGTAGATTCTCTCAGTGTTGGGCGCCGATGTTACCTAGAACAGAAAACTCCTAACAGCTTGAATTTAAACTCTCTCAGCTAAGGTTAAATTTCTCTGTGGAATACACTGGATTTCACCATTCTCCTGCATTACCCAGTAGGTGTGACCAGGACCTTCAGCAGAAACCACCCCTCGGACAGGTTTCCCTTCGCCCGAAGGAGAAAATACCCAAACAGTTTTCCCTAACAGATTCTTCTCACGTACAACAGGAACTTTATCACCGTCTACTGTTTGGACCAAATCTGATTGTGCAGGTCCTGCTCTGTTTACTGAACCTCTACTATTTACCAACCAGGTAGCTTGTGCTAAATGTTTGTCCCAGTTTTTCAGAGTTCCACCCCCCATGGCTTTGAGGGTGGTTTTCAGCAAACCATTGTAGCGTTCAATCTTCCCTGAAGCTGGTGCATAGTAGGGTATGTGATAGATCCATTCAATACCATGCTCTTTGGCCCAGTTTTTCACTAGATTGTTCTTGAAATGAGTGCCATTGTCTGACTCGATTCTTTCTGGAGTTCCATGTCTCCACAAGATCTGTCTCTCCAAACCAACAATGGTGTTACGTGCAGTAGCATGTGGAACTGGATAGGTTTCCAACCATCCAGTGCTGGCTTCTACCATCGTCAGCACATACTGCTTACCAGAACGAGATCGAGGTAAAGTGATGTAGTCAATCTGCCAGGCTTCACCATACTTGTACTTTGACCATCTCTCACCATACCATAAGGGCTTGATTCGCTTAGCCTGCTTAATAGCAGCACAAATGTCACAGTCATAGATGACTTGGGTGATAGCGTCCATGGACAAGTCAATTGACCTATCACGAGCCCATCGGTATGTTCCATCTCTGCCTTGATGTCCAGATGAATCATGGGCCCACCGAGCTAAGAACAGCTCACCTCGGTGTTTCCAATCAAGGTCAATGTCAAGTTCAGAGTTGGTATCAACTTGAGCAATCTTAGCAGCTTGATCTGCCTTCTGGTTATGTTGATGTTCCTCAGTGGCTCTGCTCTTAGGCATGTGTGCATCTACGTGCCGCACCTTCACTGGAGTTTTCTCCAGCCGTGCATCAATGTCCTGCCATAGATCAGCACACCAAATAGGCTTTCCTTTCCTCTGCCAACCATTCTTCTTCCAGTCCTTTAGCCAACCCCATAGAGCATTGGCTACCATCCACGAGTCGGTGTAGAGGTAAAGGATAGGCCAATTCTCACGTTCAGCCACATCAAGAGCAAGTTGAACAGCTTTTACCTCAGCAAACTGACTGGATTCTCCTTCTCCATCTTTCGTTTCGGTAACTCTCCTGGTTGGACTCCAAACCGCTGACTTCCATCTTCGCTTGTTCCCAACAAGACGACAGGAACCATCTGTGAACAAAGCATAGTTCTTTTCCTGATCAGAGAGATCACCATAGGGAGGAGCTTCCTCAGCACGAGTTATTTTCTCCTCTGGAGGTATGGAACAGTCTGTGCCTTCCGGCCAGTTGGTGATCACCTCCACCAGACCAGGTCGGTCAAGATTACCCATTCGTGCTCGTTGGGTTATCAAAGCCATCCATTTAGACCAGGTTGCATCTGTGGCATGATGTGGTGATGAACCTTTGCCCTTGAACATCCAGTTAAGAACTGGCAGTCTAGGAGCTAAAAGTAATTGTGACTCAGTTCCAATCACTTCAGAAGCTGCTTTCACTCCCTCATAGGCTGCTAGAATCTCTTTCTCAGTTGCAGTGTAATTTGCCTCTGAACCTCTGTAACAACGTCCCCAGAAACCAAGAGGACGACCACGTGTCTCATTTGGAGCTCTCTGCCAAAGACTCCAAGTTGGACCATTGTCACTGGCAGCCGTGTACAGAATGTTCTTAATGTCCGGACCAGATCTCACAGGTCCCAGGCCCACTGCATGGACTACTTCTCGTTTGATTTGATCAAAGGCTGCTTGTTGTTCAGGTCCCCACTCGAAATTGTTTCTCTTACGAGTCACATCATGCAGAGGTTTGACAATCTGACTGAAACCAGGAATGTGTAGTCTCCAAAATCCCACCACACCAAGGAAAGAAAGTGTGTCCTTCTTACTGGTGGGAACTGCCATGGTAGAGACCTTGTCAATCACATCCTGAGGAATGTAACGGCGACCATCCTGCCACCGCACTCCCAGAAACTGAATTTCTCTGGCAGGTCCTTTGACCTTGTCTCTCTTAATGGCAAAACCTGCTTGCAACAGAATGTCAATGATTTTGTTACCTTTCTCAAAGACTTCCTCAGCAGTTTGGCCCCACACAATGATGTCGTCGATGTACTGGATGTGCTCTGGAGCTTTACCTTTCTCCAGTGCATTGTGGATGACTGAGTGACAGATGGTTGAGCTGTGTTTCCACCCCTGAGGCAAACGATTGAACTGGTACTGGATTCCTCTCCAGGTGAATGCAAACTGAGGCCTGCACTCCTTTGCTATGGGAATAGAGAAGAAAGCATTAGCAATGTCTATAGTTGCATACCATTTAGCCTCCTTCGATTCCAGCTCGTACTGGAGTTCCAGCATGTCCGGCACAGCTGCACTCATGGGTGGAGTCACCTCGTTGAGGGCACGAAAGTCAACTGTCAGTCTCCAGTCGCCCGTAGGTTTACGCACAGGCCAGATGGGACTGTTGAAAGGTGAATGAGCTTTCTCGATGACAGCCTGACTCTCCAATTGACGAATCAGTTGATGAATGGGCAACAAAGAGTCACGGTTAGTTCTGTACTGCCTATGATGAACAGTTTGAGTTGCAATTGGCACTTCCAGGTCCTCTATGTCATGATGTCCCACAACTGCAGATTCATCTGAAAGTTCAGGTCTAATGGACAATTTCAATTTATCATCCTCAATCTCTACAAATGCTATACCAAAAGCCCATTTATGACCCTTAGGATCTTTGAAACAACCTTGTCTCAAAAAGTCAATTCCCAAAATGCAAGGCGCATCAGGACCAGTTACAATAGTATGTGTCTTCCACTCTTTACCAGTTAAACTGATCTCAGCCTTTACCTTAGTTAACTCTTGAGATCCACCAGTGATTCCAAAGATAGAAATGGACTCTGTCCCTTTGCAATTAGATGGCAATAAAGTACACTGAGCACCTGTGTCAACTAAAGCCCTGTATTTCCGAACTCTTGAACTGCCAGGCCACCTAATGAATACATTCCAATAGATTCGGTTCTCTCCACTATCCCTTTCCTCCTCCTGGCAGCTAACCTCACAGCACTCCTCTCACTTGAGTATTGTTGTCTCAGCACATCTACAAGGTCTCGCAGACTAACTGCCTCCTCTTCCTCCTCTTGCTGCTGATCACCAGAGGTCCCATCTCTTACATCCTCCTGCGAACCACTCTTTGTCTTAGCTTTTGCCTTAGCAGGTGCCAGAAGGGCCTGAGCAGCAACAGACTTGGATGTGTCTGCTGGAGGATTTGAATCTTTAGGAGTCTGACCTGGAGCATTTGAATTATTGGAGGTCTGACTTGGAGCATTTGTATCCTTAGGGGTCTGACCTGGAGCTTGTGAGTTCAAATCTGCCTTGCTTTTAACAGGAGGATTTTTATTCTGGTCTGCTGGCTGGGGGTTTGAATTGGCTGAGCTGGTGTCATTAGGATTTGGACTGACTGGGCTAGCGTTACCAGCACTAGCAGTGTTATTATTTGCCTGTCCTCCTGGGATGCCTGCCAACCCTGACGTGTTTTGATTGTTGCTAGGAACATTCTGATTTTGGGTACTTGCCTGTGCTCCTGAGGCTCCTGCTAAACTCTGCGGCTTGTTTTGGTTATCCTTATCATTGTTTACGTTATTGGCAGGAACACTGGCTGTGTTCCCAGCACTTGGAGAAGGAGGGGCAGAGGCTGGCAAGGGGGAAGCCGACAACTGTGTTCCCTTGTTTTGCTGTGAAAGAGACTGCTTCTGAGACACAGAATTTTTCCTAGCTCTTACAGAAGCTGGTTTAGAATTTTTTACCAATAATGCCAAAATTAATATGAATATTAAAATCATGAGGCAAATATTAAAAATTGTGAGAAGAAAAACAGTTTTACACGAGCATGTGCCTATGCAAACAGTTGGAATTCCTGTCTTAGGCTGAATAACTCTCATTAGAGCCATATTTAAAGCAGAATTTCCATTGATTGTCACATTATTGACCAGAGCTCCTGTAATGTCCTTGGTAATATTCTCAGAGATATTAAAACCAGCATAACCAAGAATAAAATCACCCCAGCTCCAGAACATGTTTGAAAGCTTAACTTTAGCCTTCTTATAAGCCAGATCAATGAAATAAGCAACAATTTGACCTTTTAACCAACTAAATACCAAGAAAACAAAACCAGACCAGAGCAATGCACCAACCAAATACAATAGCTGCTTGATTAGCTTCATCTTAATTCCCAGAGCTAATTTCCAGTCACTGAAATATCTAGCCCCACGTTGGGCGCCAATTAAAAATGTGATGGTTTGGGGGTTACCCCGCCCCTCCCACACTTTGTATTTGCCCCAGCTAACTCAGACGGACCCTGGGAATATAGATGAAGCAATTTATTTACAGCTAGCAGAATTTACAAGCAGCTATTTACAATATATACACTTATATACAATTATATACAGAAATATACAAAGGATAAACAATACAAAAGCACAACTCCCCTCCCAGAAACCTGAGTCCCCAGGAGGGGCTCTCAAACCACCCCAACACCTCCCCCGGCCCTCTCAACCTTACCCCAGTTCTCAGGAAGAAAAGAGGTGCAGCCAAGAGGTTAGGGAGCAAGGTTAGTAGGAGCAGGGTTAATGAGATGTGACCAGGTCTAAGGCAAAAACAAGAGTGAGAGACAAAATGGAGAATGTTTTTTTCTTCTTCCCAGAGTTCTCAGCGTGACTGTGAGAGAAGTAGACACAATTGTTTTTCATTTCACTGCCTGTTATCTAGTTCTTTTACCAAAACATTCCAGCTTGCTTCAAACTAGCACACCTGGTTTTATTTTCCTGGGAAAAGATAGTCAGGTATACATTTATCCATTCATCTTCCAGATAATAAATATGTTGAAAGTTGTTGTTGGGTGGCTATTTTTTTCCCTACAGAAACATTTCATCTCTAAAAGGTTTAGAATCATAGAATGTCAGGGTTGGAAGGGACCACAAGGATCATCTAGTTCCAACCCCCCTGACATGGGCAGGGACACCCTACCCTAGATCAGGCTTCCCACAGCCTCATCCAGCCTGGCCTTAAACACCGCCAGGGATGGGGCCTCAACCACCTCCCTGGGCAACCCATTCCAGGCTCTCACCACTCTCATGCTGAACAACTTCCTCCAGTCTGAATTTCTCCACCTCCAGCTTCACTCCATTCCCCCTAGTCCTGTCACTCCCTTAGAGCCTAAAAAGTGCCTCCCCAGCTTTTTTGTAGGCCCCCTTCAGATACTGGAGGGCCACAAGGAGGTCACCTCTTCTCCAGACTGAACAGCCCAAATTCTTTCAGTCTGTCCTCATAGGAGAGCTGCTTCAGCCTCTGATCATCCTCGTGGCCCTTCTCTGGACATGCTCCAGCATCTCCACGTCCCTCTTGTAATATTTCTTGTTTATCATTCCTCTTGCTTATTTCTTGGCTTTTTATCTCTACCTGGCCATTTATACACATCTCCTCATCATCACATAAAAGCCTCTGGTAAAACAGCTGAGCACTCAGGTGGCACATACAATGCTCACAACTGCATGTTGTGTAGGTTACATTCTCTGTGCACCCTTTTGTACTTACAGTTGTGTGGATACCTTAAAACATGCAATTGCAGCATCATGCCTTCCAGAGGATTTTAAAAGTATATCTAATATGTGTGTGACTTGAAAAAAAAAACAAACCTATCATCATCATAATTTATTCTGATAACATGGAAAAAGATGTCCAGGAAGTAGATAATCAGTGTAAAAATATATACTGCTGGAACTCACATAAAATTTGGGGCAGCATAATGCAAATTCTCCCAGCATTCAGTATTGATTGCTGTGCTGATATGGACATAAAAACAGGAGCATATGGACAGTCTGGGTCATAATCTGTAGGCAGTCTGGTTCTTCATGATCAGAACACCCAGAACTGTGGGCAACTGAGGAAATATCATTAGTTGAAAAGGCTGTAGAGACTCTGCATGTACCTAAAGCTCTGCTCTACAAAGCATTGCCATCACCCTGTGCTGAATCATAGAATCATAGAATTAACCAGGTTGGAAGAGACCTCTAAGATCAGCCAGTCCAATCTATCACCCAGCCTTATCCAGTCAATTAGACCGTGGCACTAAGTGCCTCATCCAGTCTTTTCTTCAACACCTCCAGGGACGGTGCCTCCACCACCCTGAGCAGCCCATTCCAATGCCAGTAACTCTGTGAAGAACTCCCTCCTAACATCCAGCCTATACCTCCCCCAGCACAACTTGTGACTGTGTCTTATAGAGGCTATTGCACAGTTGTGAAGACGTCCTAAATGCAATACAAGCTCACAAACTCCCAGGTATTCAGGATGTGTTTCTGCCTACATAACACATGACATATCTGATTTTTGATTGCCTGTGCTTACACTGGTTCAGAATTTTAAACATGGTCACCTAATGCCATATAAGATGCTGTTACTTAGCTGAGAAATCTGCACAGGTCTGGCAAATACTAACCAGATCTCTGGACTGGCAGCTGGAGGCCAGGAGCAATGAATGTCTGAGGATGTGGCACTAACTGCCTCTGTCTAGGGGACTGAAATGAGTCACCCAATTCCTAGCCCTAGCCATTTTCTTACCCTCTTACAAAGCTCTTTCCATGCATAAAGTTCATCATCATCAAAAAAAAAAAAAGAAAAAAAAAAAAGCTTCATTTTCTCCCATAGCCTATGTGGATGCTCCTAAAATGTTGCTCTTCAAATATTAGGAATTTCCAGGATAGATTTGTTCGTGACCAGTTTACAGTGATTTGATTTTGTGTTAGTGCATCTATTTAGCTCGAGACATGCTTCTGGAGTCCTCATATCCTCTTCCACCTCTTGTTTTGCTTGACTGAACAACCCAAGCTTTACAATGTTGCAAGGTCTCATTTTAAGGCTTTCTCTACTTAATCAGTGCTATAGGTTGCTTCTGCTTCTCTTCCAGCTCAGTTTTACCTTTCTTCAGCATAGATGACTGGCTCAGTTTATGGGGTTTCAAACAAGACCTTTTGCAATTCCCTGTTGCAATGGTGGTTCAGCAATTCCCTATCTCATATTAGTGTCGTGCTGTGAGCCTTTTAGCATAAATGACCATTCCATTCTGGAAACATTGTATGCATTGTAGTCACTTGAAGCTGATAGAACTGAGGGACAAAACATTTAATTTGCAGTTTCTGTAGAGCTAGGAAAGTCGATGTGATCTGGCTTTATATCTCCTTTTGTCTTTCGTTCACTTCCCTATTTCCTCGCCTGCTGCCAAAGCAATTTTCCATCAGCACTTTGCTGCTTCACTATAAACAGCCTTGTAGTTCTTCAGGTTCTCTGAGTAATTGAGGACAGTTTTTACAACTTTCTTCTGTCAGTAAGGATGGACAGTTTATCTTTATTTTCTATATTTTCCTCCTTATTTACAGTAAACACAATTTGCTGGTACATGTCCTGTGTAGGTCGATTGCCTAAAGGTACTCATGTCAAGGTCTAAGACCATTATCAAGCTACTGATGGACTCTAGAGAGAAAGAGCTGTCACAGGATGCCATAAACACAGGTGACTTCAGATGATGCATTCATACATGAAATGTGATTTATGTTACAATGTGACAGGGACAGAAATCCCTCTTTGCAAAATGTAATCAAGACACCTCACATATAAACCCACAATGCTTCACCAGGGACTTTCAGGAAATAAAGTTTATCTTTCTGAAACAGACGTGGCTATACTTAAATGGTATTATAACTGAAATTTAAAATTCAGTTAAGGTGACTGACTAGGACAGAAATATATCTATATATATAAACTCCTATCACTAAATGCTTATGAAATCACAACAATCCCAACTGCAAATGGCTCACGTCACAAACTAAAATGCTTAGGCATTTAGGTCCTGGAATGTAAAATGTTTTTGCATTTCAAGTTAAATAAGCTACTTGCAGAGGGGATATAGCAGGAGTAAGTTCAGGCTGCTATAAATTGGTGTCACCTATCTTTCGAAGCACACAAACATGAGGCAGAGGAAAACAGGGAGGAATGCTAAATAGGAAGTGTAGGCAAACTCCTTGTTATGGAGTAGCTGTGCTCCACCCCAGCAGTAGGGTACCACTGTTATGTGGAGAAATTTGATGAAAGATTTTACTCTTTTTTTTTTTTCCTATTTTGCCTCTATAGATGGGCAGATTCCCTATGATACCGTTCAGCACCTGCAAACGTTATTAATTTTACCTCTTATTTTTCAGCAGTGTTGTTCTGGACTCAGTTATCTTCTTTCTTGACCAGCTCTGTAGAGGCTTCCATTATCTGTCATACATTAACTTGTGTGAGACTTTGCTGGGATGAGAGCAACTGAGGGGGCTTTGACTTCTGTGTTATCCCACCCTTCATTGCCATGACACAGGAATCTACACCAAGACTCCTCTTTTCCTGCACAGCTAAAGACAAAATTCCAAAAGGAGTAATTTCCATGCTACTTGCATTACAGCAGTGAACCTCAGCTTCTCTTTTAAACAGGAAGTGTGAACATTTCTGTGGGAGCGAAGAATCTGCTGTTTAGCCCAAGAAATCATAGAATCATAGAATCAACCAGGTTGGAAGAGACCTCCAAGATCATCCAGTCCAACCTAGCACCCAGCCCTATCCAGTCAACTAGACCATGGCGCTAAGTGCCTCATCCAGGCTTTCCTTGAACACCTCCAGGGATGGTGACTCCACTGCCACCCTGGGGAGCCCATTCCTATGGCAAATCACTCTCTCTATGAAGAACTTCCTCCTAACATCCAGCCTAGACCTCCCCCAGCACAACTTGAGACTATGCCCTCTTGTTCTGTTGCTGGTTGTCTGGGACAAGAGACCAACCCCCACCTGGCTACAGCCTCCCTTCAGGTAGTTGTAGGCAGCAATAAGGTCAGCCCTGAGCCTCCTCTTCTCCAGGCTAAACACCCCCAGCTCCCTCAGCCTCTCTTCATAGGGTTTGTGTTCCAGGCCTTTCACCAGCTTCATCGCCCTTCTCTGGACATGTAAATGAAATAGTAAAGCCAGTACTAGCAAACCTTTCTGTGATGGGTGATACAGCCCATGAGCAACCTGTGGATGATTTATTTTTGTGGGCCTAGTGACCAAGATGTCTCCAGTATTTCTGTCATTTAACAGTGTCCCTAGACTGCTTCAGTTAGAGATTTCATCAGCCACCATGGAAGAACAAGTGACTAAAGCCTATCTTCTTCATTCCCTAAGCTCTGCTTCTGACATCCTTGTGGACGTTGCTTCTTGAAAACCTTCTCTTCCATATTTGGTCATTACAAAACTTGTCTCTGGATGCATAACATTCACGTCCACCCCTGCCTCCTGTGAATTTGGATCTTACTTGGAATCCTGGCAGCAGTTTAATGGAAGGATCCTGGTGTCATCTGTTGCAAGGTCTCTGAGCAGGAAACCAAGAAGGGGGGGTTGTATTTCAAAAGACAGTAGAGCTCAGGGATGGTTTTATACATTGAAATTCTGGCTGCAGGAGTCATTAAATATAGGTCTGCTTCTCTTCTAGACTGTGAGATCAAACAGCACAGGCAATAGGAGGAAAATTTGCTCACTTATGGTATATGTGCAATTTTTACAGATTAGTTGGCTTCACTCTGCCACTTACTATAAAAAGGACATTAAAATGTCATTGACATGTCTGAGTTTGTGCTGAGAAAAAAATGCTATACTGAAACATTGTTTTGCCTCAAATGTTTTCTGATTTTTTTTCTTCATTGTTATTCACTCTCTAAAACTTGGTTGTTTTTTTCTGGAGTTGATAACTGACTGGAGAAACTGCATAGTTTGAAAATTGTCTCAGCTTTGTCTCAATGAAGAGTTTTTGGTGGGGGTTGGACTCAATGATCTCCCTGGGTTCCTTTCCAACCCCTAATATTCTGTGATCCTGTGATTTGAAGGATCTGGTATGAAAATGACTTTCACCGAAGTCCACCTTGTAATGCTGAAAAAAAACAAACATAAAAACTTCTGGGTGATTGAGTAACCTCCAAGATCATGTCAGCTTCACAGAATCCAACAGAATGTGGAATCAGCCAATTTAATACACTGCCTAACCAGAAGTTGCTTTGTCCAACCTGACCTTGAGCAATTCTGGGGACTGGACATACCCAACCTCTCTGACCAACTTATTCTAGTGTCTCACTACCCTTAATATAAATAAATAATTTATTATATCCAGTCTAAATCTACCCTCTTTCAAGTTTGAAACTGACACTTTTGTATTGCACCACAGGACCTGGCAAACAGTCTCTATCTTCTTTATAAGTCCCCTTTAAATATTGAAAGGCAGCGTTCAGTTCTCCCCGGAACCTTCTTTTCTCTCGACTAAGCCTGGAGGCTGAAATGCCCTCTAGTAACTTAAAAAAAAAAAAAAATCTTCCCACTGTATTTCAGCAGAGAAAGGATAGAAAAAAAAATAGCTTGCTGTGATGTACAGAACTTCCTAGAAATCACAGGGACATACATGGCCAAGGAGAGCCGATCCAGCTCACTTCAAGTTCAGATGCCTCCTGGATGGAATGGCTCATCGAAGGTGAGGCTAGCTTTAGAGAAGCAGTTCAAGTGAGGAGTTAAGCCTCTGCAATGGAAATGCACGTGTGAACAAACCCCCCTCTTGTAAAGAAAATTGCAACATCACAGCCAGAGAAGCCCAGTGGTTCCAAGATTTGCCCATAATCAGTATTTCTGGGTTCTCAGGGTTTTCTATTAAAATTTTAGTGGTCGATAAACCCTAAGCCTGATTTCTGGTCTTGAGCCCTCACATTCTTTTGTGCTCAGTGTTCACTTTGCCCAGAACCATTTCTGACTGGGTGGCCAGAGCTGAATTTTGCCATTTCTGTTCAAGAAAAGACTGGATGAGGCGCTTAGTGCCATGGTCTAGTTGACTGGATAGGGCTGGGTTGGACTGGCTGATCTTGGAGGTCTCTTCCAACCTGGTTGATTCTGTGATTCTATGGTGCTTTTAAAAAACATCAACCAACCTGCTAAGGAGTTGTTTGTAGCTCCTATTGTTCTCTGTAATTTATGCATGATAAAAGCTCTTTCTGAGGTTGTGTGTACCAGTAGCAGCTGGACTGGAGAGCTGCTGCTGGAGGAACGCCATCTATCCAGTGTGAGAAAGCAGACTTGGCAAAGGGCTCTGGCCCCACCAAGTGGGTCCCACTGGCAGATGAAACTGTAGCGAGCTGAGCTACCTTACTGTGTGTCTGTCCTCCTCCTTGTTTATCAAGGCACTCAGGGCGCTGGTTGGTCTGACAGAGCTGTGCTATTCAGGCTGAATTACACCCCCATGCCAGCGCTGTGGATGCTGCAGTAATAGGAATTCTTCTTCTGTGATGAGATTATTATGAGATTTAAATTTACGCCTTATTAGGATTTGCTTTTCAGATAATGTTGCTGCTTTAATGGGCTCACTGAGGAGGTTTTTCTCATTTGCTTTTCTAGGCTGAAACATAATTTTACAGCATAAACAATAAGAATTGCATTGATAATGAAAGTTTTGCAGTACTTACTGTCCAAATTTTGTTCAATTTGGAGAAGGTGCTGTTTCTAATGAGATTTTTACAGTACTTCTTTTCCTTTTCTTTTTTTTTTAATGTCCTCACTGTCCTTATTTTCTGAGTCAATAATCCACTTTTACACTTCTTGTGAGGCTGTGTACTAAGCAAACCTATTGGCATTAAAGAGGGTGACATTTTAACAAAGATTGGCTGCAAGATTTGTGCAGTACTTTTGCCAAGCAGCATTATGCACAGCTAGAAGACTTCTTAAAAATACCTTGTGAAATTTTTCTTTTGGTGCTTTGGGCATGTCTCCAGTTGTTCTTTCCACTGTTCTCTTGCAGAGTGATGCAACTTTATTGCTTTATAGCCTAGCCTTACTTACTTGGAGATGTCAGGATATTCTTGCAGGTATAGAATGATTGTAGAGGTGAAGTTTGTGACTCCTTCTATCAGCCTAACTCTTCATTGTAACAATTCTGTCCTTCCACACCACTGGAATACTCACCAAGCAGGTACCTTTGCTGTGGCTCCTCAGATCATGAAGCCTCTGGTGCTAATCTCTCCTAAATGTGAGGTTCCAGTCATTTTAATGCTCCTCACAGTAGGGCCCAATGTGAAACGTGTTCCTATCATCAACTTGTACACGCTGCATGGTGCTTGAAACAACCAAGGGTCAATTCACTCCTGGCTGCTCTGTACATTGCTTTGGCATCATCATTTCTGACCTCATTGTTTCCTGGAAGTTAGAGGGATTCACCAATATGCATGTCAGGATGAGCTGCCACAAGAATGCTAACTGGTGTTGAAGTGGTGCCAGGGAACGTGGAAGGGAGCTAGGGGGTCAGCTGGAAAGTACTAGACCTTCCATGTATGAGCCTGAAAGAGAGTGAGAAGAGGTGAAAGAGACATTCATCAAACCAAGAACAGATGACAATGCTCAGGGAAAATGGCATCAGCAAAAAGGAGCAGCACTCACCGGACTCCAGTACTTTGTCAGAAGGGTCAGGAAGCAGCTGCTGATTTAAAAAGAATGAGTCATCTCCAACACAACCCTGATGTATGGCAGGGGGTGCGTGCAAAGTAGTCTCTAGGTATCCAAGGGTGGCTCAAATGACCTCTTTCCCTAATGTGGCCTATGTTAATGTGACTTGTTTCCTAGGGATTGTCAGGAAAATGGGTCAGCGACTTGTGAGCATGATGAGTTGTCCTCTGGCTGAGATAGAAAGAACTGTATTTGATTACTTGAATTAATCATTAATCTTACTTTTTTTTTCCTGACAGGTCATCAAAAGCATAAATACCATGAATTTGATACTTTAAAAATCAAATGCATAGAAAAGGAGAGTTGCAAATTTTGTTTAACACAAATGGAAGTATTATGTATGAATTTCTTAGGGAAGATTCTTTAGAGTATACAGCAGACTTCCATTCTGGGTCTGTGGATCCTTTGAAGAGAGACAGGCTGCCATTCATGACATCTGTCCAAAACTAGTGAAGAGACCAGGCTAGGGCCAGTATTATCAGGCAGGTCACCTGAGAGCAGGGCAAGTGGACAATTCAGAGAAGCTGACTGTGGAAGATGAACTGTCTGGTGGATGGGCTGCTGCTAGCATATTCACAGATTACATCAGATTGGAGGAGGCTCTCAAAGGTCATCTTGTCCAACCCCTCTGTGGTGAGCAGGGACACTTCCAACTAGATCAGGCTACCCAGGGCCACATCAAGACTAAAGGTTAAAAGGCATTATGTCTCTCAATTGCTTGCCTGGCCAATTGTTTTCCAGCTACTGAGGCAGTCTGTTGTGAATGAGTGTGTTAAGATTTGTGAAGTCAGATGCATTGAAAAGATCAAGGAGGCTTGAAATCTTCCAGTGAAAAATGAGAAACACTGTGGAATTTTTACTCTGAGGGAAATTTTAGGATAGAGCTTCAGATCTCCTTGGATGAATGGAAACCACAAAGCAAATTGCAGATGTATATAGGCACCATAGCAGGAGCAGGAAAAAGTCCTGCTTGGCAATGCAATTATGTTTAGGAGATCAAGAAATATGGGGAAAATGTGAGAGATGCCAAAAGTCAATTTGAGCCAGACTTGATAAAAGAAATTAAACAAATAGCAAAATGTTATTCAGCTGTATTAACAAAAAGAAGACATAAAAAGAAGATTGGAAAGCCTAAGTGAGTCACAGTAATAACAGAGCAGAGGTTAAATAATTGCCTGAGGCTGCACTAGTCGGTTTGTTCCACTGAGGGGAGTCCAGCATCCTATGCCCACAAGCACATCCCCTCAAATAAAAGTGTTTTTAAAATTCAAACTATTTGGCTCCTTGGTAGTATAGGCTAATCACAACTGAAGCACTAACACAAGCACTGAGATGCCACTTTATTGCCTGTAATCCTCCATTAGTATCCAGTGCTTCCAACAGGGCATTACAGGAAGAACAAAGAAAGCCTCTTGGAATTGTTTAAGAAACAGTTCTTGGAGTACTTCACTTTAGCTGTGCAAAGGTACTCAGTGGCAGCTGAGGGAGCTGGAATGGAAATGAAGATGAGGATGGAAACGAAGATGGTATAAATGAGGTCAGAGCAGTTTGAATATTATTTCAAAGCCTGGGCAGGTCTGATCTGAGTAGGCCAAATTTTAAACAAGTAAATTGAATAAATCTGATGAGTCTTCCATGCGGATTTCTGCACCTGAGAATTCAACTCATATTCAGACATCCAACTGCAATATTTTATCCACAAGAAACATTTCTTTCTTTCCAGTAATGGCAAATTCTACTTTTGGATAGAAAAGGATTTATATGCTCAGATGCCTGAGTGTTTGCAGTAAAGTTTGTGCATCTAATATCAACTCATTAATGAAATTATTTATCAAGTTTTAACATCTTAATTGCATTGCACCTAAAATGTTGAGTCCTAAGGATATAGATGTTGTAAGAATAAAATAAAATGTATGTTCATTCCAGAGTTGTCCTTTGGGGGGCATTTTAAAGGTAGTTTATGTTCCTGTGGATGTATTTATTTGTTTGCAGTCAGACACTTTGTTTCTCTGAATCTTGAAAGTTTCTGACTGCAAAGATAAAATGAAAGGCTTTGATGAAGTTATGATTGCTTGGTAATAACCGTTATGGTGTAGGCTGTTTATCCTAGAGTGTGATCTAATATTGCTTATAGCTATGAATAACTGTATTCAGAAAAATAGCTGTTGTTAACTTGACTGAAAAACTCATTGCTTTAAGACAGTCAGACTTTTATTTACTTGATTGGTCCTGTGTCAGTGGTTTGGAATAGAAATTTCCTTCCAGTGGTGTACAAATTAGTTCCTAGAACTAAATTATTGGCTAGGTTATATGAGCCTAATGCTTATTTTTGTTGGGTTTTACATTTATGAGGGGCATGTTGTACTGTTTCCTCATGCAGTTTGTTCCCACTTAGCCTAATGATTGCTTTCTCTTTTCTCTCCTGACCACTTGAATCTACTGCTGTTTGTTAAACCTTTTCTGCAACATTTTTTTAGCAAATGTTTTCATTACTTTTAGGAAAATGTGTCTATCACTGTAGGAAGTGTTTAAGGGAATGAAGATAATTCCTATCTTAAACAGAGAGTACTTGTTCAAGAAAAGACTGGAAGAGGCATTTAGTGCCATGGTCTAGATGACTGGATAGGGCTGGGTGCTAGGTTGGACTGGATGATCTTGGAGGTCTCTTCCAACCTGGTTGATTCTATGATTCTATAAGAATGTATTCCACTTTAAAAAAAACAATTAATTAAGGATTCATGGCTTATATTGCTGTCTACAACTATCTGAGGGGTGGTTGTGGCCAGGAGGAGGTTGCTCTCTTCTCTCAGGTGGCCAGTGCCAGAATGAGAGGACACAGTCTCAGGCTGCGCCAGGGGAAATTTAGGCTGGAGGTGAGGAGAAAGTTCTTCACTGAGAGAGTCATTGGACACTGGAATGGGCTGCCCGGGGAGGTGGTGGAGTCGCCGTCCCTGGGGCTGTTCAAGGCAAGATTGGATGTGGCACTTGGTGCCATGGTCTAGCCTTGAGCTCTGTGGTAAAGGGTTGGACTTGATGATCTGTGAGGTCTCTTCCAACCCTGATGATACTGTGATACTGTGTGAAAATGGGTTTGTACTTGTTGTAGTCCTTGCTGGCTCTTTGATCTCTTAACTTTCTTGTGCTGTTTTTATTTAAAAGTCAAGACTAGTGCACAGACAAATATCCCTAAGTCAAAAGTAAGGCAAGAGTTGGTTAAAATGTGTTGCTGATATTTCATTTGTAGAGGACAGGGAGTGCTGAAACCTGCAGCAGTGTGTTGTGATGTCTGTATTCCATCTTGTGCTCTCAGTGCAGAGCCAGTGACAAAGGTAGGTTCGTTTCTGCTGTCCTTCACAGAAAAGCAGACAGTGAGTCACCCCTGGCCATGTGAAACTACAACCTTCATTCTTTCTCTTGAGTGTTGACCTGTCCACGTTGTGGCAGATGAAGCACACCTACCTCATAGCTCACATAACTTTCTGTCCAGTTCTGTCATACTTCAGCACTTTGCTTCCACATTGAACTTTCTAGTCTGACATATGCTGAGTATAGCAGAACAGGGTCTTAAACTGCAAAGAGTTAGCAGGGAGTGGTAACATCAGTTTTTCCATTCCTCAGCAATGACTGGGAAGAAGTTGAGCACAAATGATGATTTACAGTATAAAGCACCTGTTAGCAGCTGCTGCTCTGCACTGAGCCTGAAGCCTGGCAATGCTGAGGAAATACCCTCTCGTGTTGCTCGATACCCATCAGCTTGATGCAAGGAGCTGTACTGCAGGTGCTGTGCATGGTTACACTGAGAAATAAATGTTTCATCACTTGTACTTTAGAAAGAAAGACACACTCATCTTCTGTGTTATCTGGAGCTATGTTTCAAGGAGAGGAATTGGAAGTATGTTACAAAAGTACACCCAACTCATATACTTATCTTGCTTTTGTTATTTGCTGTCACTGTAGAGGTAAATACTGCTTCAATTAACTGATCCACCTGCCAGGCTGTAGTACCCTGTATAGTTAAAACTTCTTCTTGAAGTGATTGTCTGTAGGTACATTGCCAGAGTGAGGGCATACGTGGTCAGCGGTGGGGAGGTCCACATTCTACCCTGGCCATGGTACAACAGCATCCCTCACCCTCTTCTGTCCACCCCCTGAACGTTCTTAAATCGTCTTAACTCTATTCAGCCACTGGCTTGAACTTTACTTAGAGCACTGCTCAAACCTTTCTGTAGTGTAGTTTAGTTCATTTTGTAGTTGTTTGCCTTTCCCCCCCCTCCCCCCCCTCCCTATTTTTATTCTTTAGAGTTTAAATTTACTTCCTTTTCTAGGACTCTCTCTTTTTACTCATATGGCTTCTGCAGCTATGCCATCTGGCTTAATGTCATTTTTCACCTGAGGCACCAAGCTTGGTTCAAGAAAAATGCTTGGAGAAACTTTAAAACTTCATTTTTTGGCAAGGCTCTGAGCTAGAAATTTGAATTTCAGTGTCTAGATTTTTACTTTGGCTCCATAGACTTCAAAGAAGAACTCTTTCAACTTGTAACCAGGAGTCCTGTACTGGGCTTGTGGGCAAAGGTTTTGGTAGTGGAGGGGTTAGAGGGGTACAGCTTCTATGAGAAGGTGCTAGAAGCTTGCCCTGTCTCTGACAGAGACAATGCCAGCTACCTCCAAGGTGGACCTGCTATATGGCCAAGCTCATCAGTGACAGTGTCTGTGGTAATGTCTGTGATAATATGTTTAAGAAGGAAGGGGAAAAACCAACTGAACAACTATGGCTGAAGAGAGGAGTGAGAATGTGTGAGAGAAACAACCCACAGCCACCTGTGGTAGGCAGGAAGGAGGAGGAGGTGCTTCAGGCAGTGGAGAGGAGTTTTCCCTGAAGCCTGTGGTGAAGACCATGGTTAACCAGGCTGCCTCCCTGTAGCCCAGGGAGGTCCACAGTAGAGCAGATATCCACCTGCAGCCCAAGGAGGACCCCACACTGGAGCAAGTAGACACCCAAAGGAGGCTGTGACCCCATGGAAAGCCTGCACTGGAGCAGGCTCTTGACAGGACCTGCACACCTGTGGAGAGAGAAGCCCAAGCTGGAGCAAGTTTGATGGATCCTAAATTTTCTCTGCACCCCTGACTTCCCTTCTGAGCCCATGTATCAAGCCCTGGAAAGCATCTTGGTGGAACCTGTGGAATGAAGCACACAATTGTGACACAGAGTTGAGCTTGTCTGTGATACTGATACACATTTTGTCTGATTCTTCTCCAGACAATCAGATGGCCATTTTTATTTGCAAAGTTGATAATCTTCCTTTGTTTCCTAATTTTCTTTGGCAGCACTTATGCCCACAATGCAAATGAAAACACAAAAGAGAGAGAGAGTACTTTTGTACTTGTCAAAACCTTACTCAGCAACATCCTGCAGGAAAAAAGTGAGGCCAACACACTGAAGCACCACAAGAAAGAAAACAGTGTAAACACATAAGTAATGGTATAATATTACACCACTAATAATCAGATACTACAGAAATATTTCAGGCTGTAGCAAAGCATTTGAAATATATCATAGGACACTTGAAAAAAGATATTTTTCCCCCCATGAAAAAACAAAAAGCAAGACAGACTTGCAAGCTCATTCAAAAGGTTATCGGATCTTCTGAATGCTCAGCTGTGTAAACATGTTTTAGTAACATATTCCTCTACAGAGAATATGGAATTAATCTCTAGAGAGGCTGTGATCTGTTTGGATGAAATAATAATTTTAAAGTCAAGGAGATGGGTAGGGGTTATGTTGTTTGTTTTTTTTTTTTCTCCTCTCCCCACTGAATTTCCTCAGTTTCAGTGCAATGACTTACAGGAAAAACGTTTCAACTGAACCTGAGGAACTGTATTAGCTTTTGAGTTAGACTTTCTCTTAGCCTGAGCCTGTTAGACTCTAAACCAAGAACCTTATTTTTGTTGAGACAGGACACAGTACCTTTTAGTGATAAATCCTTGTAGAGTACTAAGTTTATGCAATACGGTAGCGAAACAAGAACAAGAGGACACAGTTCCAAGCTGTGCCAGGGCAGGTTTAGGCTAGACGTTAGGAAGAAGTTCTTCACAGGAAGAGTGATTGGCATTGGAATGGGCTGATGAGGTTGGCAATGGAGTCATCATCACTGGAGGTGTTTAAAAAGAAGCTGGATGAGACACTTAGTGCCATGGTTTAGTTAATTAGAAGGTGTTAGGTGATAGGTTGGACTGGATGATCTCAAAGATCTGTTCTAACCTGGTTGATTCTGTGATTCTGTGATATGGCACTGGGACATTTTGAAGCTGCTAGCAAAAAGAGGCAGACCTATATTTGCCAAGTCATGTAGTATCCTGAGAGCTGGCACAGTAGAAATCTAGATCTCTCTTAAAGGCTTTCCTGTCCAAACATGCCAGAGGATTTGAACTTCTATATTTTTTTTCCTGTCTACATTTCATTTGATGTATTTACTTTTCTGTAGGCTATTACTGAAACACATATTTGAACCCTGCAACAATGGATTTGAATCAGATGCCTGAAGCATGTTGTTGAGTAGGTCTCTGTGCTTCTCTCTGTCATTTCTGTTGGAGATACTCCACATGGATAACTACATTATCTTAGAAGTCTTTTCCAACCTGTTTAATTCTGTAAAGAAAGATTCTGTAAAGAAAAAGTGCAATTGTATTTGGGTAATACTTGTCAAAATGATTTACATATGGTGTAAAGATTCATATATGGCTTTTAATGTGTCATTTTCTTTTATTGTTTCACTGGGGTTGATAAATTATCCTAGCTCTGAAGAAAGTCTAGGTCTTTGGTGTTGCAGCAGGCAGGCAGTCACTGAACCAGACTTGTTTGTCTTGCTTTACCAAAAGACATTTTGATCCATTTCTGTGTGAACATTGTCTTCTTGCAACTTGTGGATGGCATGTACGACAACACATGACTGGAACACAACCAGGAGGACTTACAAACTACCAAATGTGAATCATACATAGAGGGGGAAAAAGAAAGCAAAGAGACTGTGAGAAAGAGAGAGGAGATGAACAACAATCTTGGAAGTCTTTGCACAAAAAGATGCTTCTGTATCCAACCTAGCTGGCAAAAAGAATATGAGAAGCACTAGAAGTGAGTCATCCAGCCTTCTCTACAGGCTTGGCTTTTGCACCTATGGCAGCATGAATGTGCATTTGTGACACATGCTAAGTGATCTGCCATGGGTCCAGCTATGACGGCAGTCACCGAATATGTTCCAAGGCTGAGCATCCGTGCAGGAAAGTTGTTATATCTGTTCTATATGTCAGGCTCACAGTGACGTCTTGGAATGTGCTAAACTTGATGGGAAAGAAGTAAATGGTAAGTCCATCAAAACCAGAACAAGTTACACATTTTTCAGTCAAATGGAAGTGCTCCATCTTTTAGTTCTGTGAAGTCTGGGGAAAAAAAAGTCTGCTGGTTTGAGGGAAGGACCCAGCAGAACAAATGCAGTTATTAAAAGTATTTTGCTTTGCTTTGGGATCAAATCTTCACAGACAGACATATTTTACTATATTAATAAACTTACATTAGAAAAATAGATTGAGGTCTTAATAGAGGTCTTAAGACTGATTCTTTTTGTCACTGTATTTCTGCTAAAATGTTAAGCCTTGTGTCTTTTTATAGGCTTCATAGCTCCTAGTTAAAAATATATATGCCACTCCCTCTAACCATAAGTGAGAAAAAGGAACAGTCTAAAAAGTGCTTTACAGCTACAAATCCTCAAATAACTGACATTTAACACCACCAAAAAGAAAGAAGAGGGCCAGTTTCAGCTCACAGGACCACAGCAGACTCACAGAGATAACACTAACCACTGCAGAGTGCTGCTCTTTAATCACCTTGCAGATAAGATCAAATACAGTCTTTGAGTTGAGTTCCTGGTACAACCTCCTCCCCCGGTGGGGACAGAGACAGTTCTTACACTTGCACTTTCAGGTGAACGAACTTGAGAATTAATAGGTTATTACAGTCTCTAGGTGGTGGGAGGTGGTGGAAGGCTTGTACTTGGGCTTGGCAGGCTGAGTGATTGAGAGGGAAGAGCCACTCTGAAACCTTTCACCATGTGGCTTTGACCGTTTCAGGAGGAGTTTTTCTTAGAGGCATGGAAGCTTTGTTTTTATTCCATGCCATTCCTAGATTCTCATCTGCCTCACTGGAAAAATGCATGCAAATTATGCCCATATAAGCCCGAGTGTATCTGACTGAAAATAACTATTAACAGCAAATTAATGGCCTTTAGAGTCATTGGGTCCAAGAAACAGTTTTAGGGTTTAATAACTTTTTACATCTGCCGTGCTTAAAGTCTTGAAATATTAAATATCTAATCATTATAATGCTAGCCATAAAATGAGAACTTAACATTTTGTTTGTCTTGGGAAATTATTAAACTGTAATAAGATGATACATTTGCTAAGCCAGGCCTTCTATTTCCAATGATGTGTAGAAATCATTCCAGCTTCATCTTAGGCTGCTTGATTAAAAGAAGTGGCCACTACTACACTAATGGATATAATTTATATCCTCTGTTGGAAGTGAAGAGATTAGCCATTCTTCAAAATGTCTTGTCTGGAATAATTCTTGATTTCATTGCTGCAATCTCATAGTCATGTCATTTTAGGAAACTGAAGAATTGCACTCAAAATGAACAACAGCCACCCTGCAAATAAAATAAAATAAATGCAAAAGCAACAGCAGAAAAAAAACATACTTTTGTAGGTAGTGAGGACTGTAGTTGTAGACATTCATTGCTTTTTCTCCTACCTATTCCCCAGGGAGTTTATTTATCTCAAGAAAGCGTCTGGCTACCTCTGGAAACAGCTGGTTTCCATTCTCATTCCACATATTCTTATAGAAACTAATTAAAGTCTGGAAGAGAAGCTGTCTTCCTTTCACAGGTGAAAAACTAGGGTGCAAAGAGAGCAAGTGATTAGCTGAGGCAACAGATTCTGTGGCAGAACAGGGGCTTGAACTCTGCTCCACAGGGTCTAATGTCTACGTAATGAATTAACAATAGAACAACTAATTTGTCTCTAATTAGGATTAAAAAAAAATACCATTCTATTGTTAACTGGTATGATCATCTAAAGAGAAAACCAAAACCAAACCAACTGACAGTTCTGGGCTAGGCTGCATTGCTGAATGGTTGTGATTAGTTGTATATTTGTACTGTTTTATCACTGACATTTAGGTGTGTAGTTATTATGTAGAATTTTTTAATGCTTCACAGAATCCTTGATCTGATTTTTTTAGAGGTTTTAGAAGGTTAGATCACCCAGATCCAAAGCAGAGTTCACTGAACTCTAGATAACACTCACATGAGACTTCCAGTGATGCAAATTGAACAGCATTTCCAGTAACCTGTTGTGGTGCTTTATCACAGGATCACAGGATTTAAGGGGTTGGAAGAGACCTCCATAGATTATCAAGTCCAACCCCCCCTGCCAGAGCAAGACCAGAGACTCTAGCTCAGGTCACACAGGAATGCATCCAGACAGAAATGGAAAGTCTCCAGAGAAGGAGACTCCACAGCCTCTCTGGGCAGCCTGTTCCAGTACTCTGTCACCCTTGCAGTAAAGAAGTTCTTCCTCATGCTGAGGTACACACCCTGTATGTAGTTGTCCTATGACAGGGTGCAACTGAGAAGAGTTTATCCCCTCCCCCTTCACCCTCAGCCCTCAAACATTTCTAAACATTGATTAGATGCCCTCTACATCTTTTCACCAGGCCAAAAAGCTCCAGGTGCCTCAGCCTGTCCTCACAGGGCACATACTCCATCCCCTTAATCATCCCCTTTATTACCCTTATATTGCAAAAGTTTTCCTGTTATCTAACCTGAACCTTCCTCATTGACTGTTATGATCCTTTTGTGAACATGTGAACATGAAAGATGTTTTTTTTCACTTACTTCTGTAGTGATTTGTATACTAGTGACTGCCATGCTCTCCCTCCAGACTCATTTGCTTCAGCCCAAGCAACTTGGATCAGTCCAGTCTTTAACATGTGAACACCTAAATGCTCCTGCTGATCTGCTGTGGAATTCCCACTTTTGTCCCATGTCCTTCTTGGGTATGCTGCTGGAGAGATCTCAGCTGAGACAGGAAGAGCCTCACATGGTGATCAAAAGGAACTGCTTGCTACAGAAAGCTGCCTGTCTGCCTATCTGGGTAGCTACCTTTTTTCCTTGTCTAGTATCTCTGCAGTTTTGAAAGCCAGCCTGCAAGTTCTGGTGCATGGCAGGAAAATCTGGGGGAGATGAGGGTCTGCGAGGAGGGAAACTCTCTTGCGTATCGTTCGCTTACAAGGCTGGGTGGGTCCTGCTCACATTTTTTATTGGCATTTGAGCCAGTGTTTGCACAAATACATCTTTGTTTCCAAGGCCTAAAGCAATTTGAAATTAGCCTCTCTTGACTGCTAGCTCTGGAAAGTAACCAAGAAAATGGTTCATTTAAAAAAATCTAATAATGAAATGAAACCTAGAGTGCTGGGAATATTTTATACATGATACTATGCCCTACTGTGTTATTTATCTTCATGACTACTACACATTCCTCTGAAGTAATCCCTTTCAGTGTTGCAAAGATAAATGCCTCAGCACAACAGCTGATTATGTATTCTGTCTCTAGACATGCCTTATATGAAACACAGATGCATTACCCAAACATTGCTGATGCAAGGTGTTGATGCTGGATGTTTTCCATAGTCTGATTAGAGCTGTCTTTGTTAATGAAGAACAATGTAAAAGATGACACCAAGTATGTAGCTGCAGGTCTTTGATGCTCCACCACAACCTTGAAGTGCTGGGAAGAGAGAGAACGAGTGTGATCGGTCAGATAGCTGCAGAGATCAGTTGTCTCCTAGAAGACGTGGTGTAGATAACTCCTTCAGTGATTTGTGGGCCAAATCATAAGGAAGATGGACACAAAATATGGAGAATAATGAGCAGGAAGCACAGCAATCAACTACTGAGGGAGTATAGGTTTAGATACTGGAACATGTCCAGAGAAGGATGACAAAGCTGGTGAGAGGCTTGGAGCACAGCCCTGTGAGGAGAGGCTGAGGGAGCTGGGGGTGTTTAGCCTGGAGAAGAGGAGGCTCAGGGGTGACCTCATTGCTGCCTTCAACTACGTGAAGGGAGGTTGTAGCCAGGTGGGGATCAGTCTCTTCTCCCACGCAAGTAGCAACAGAAGAAGGGGACACAGTCTCAAGTTGTGCCAGGGGAGGTATAGACTTGAAGTAACACCAGGCACTAGTGCGGACTGGGTAGGGGTCATTCTGCTGGAAAGCAGCTCCATTGAAGAAAGACCTTGGAGTCCTGGTGGACAGTCAGTTATCAATGGGACAGCAACGCCCCCCAGAAACCAGTGGTTCTGGCTGCTTATGTAGGAGAACAGGATTTTTTCCGTCTATGATTAAATATATTTATTTGCATCCATGGAAACTGAGAGGTGAATCTTAGACCAAAGGGAAATGTAAGAAGAATCCTGAACGGTGTCATACCCACAGTCTAATTCCAGTCTGTCAGATGACAGTGTTGTCAGGATACTAATGCACACTCATACACTCTGTCTCCCTCCCTAGTTAGCAGACAAAAATAATGATGGCTTTTAAGGAAGAGTCATTTCAAGTAAAGTAAACATTTCAGTAACTTACAACGTAACAGGTTAATGCAATAGCTTCTGTGGCAGAAATCTGCTTGCCTTTCCGCGTATCCTATCTGGAATTTTTGACAGCATGTTCAAGACTAAGCAGAGAGGACTTTTTGCTGGGTCAAAACCTTGGAGATTATTGTGCCAGGAAAGGTCTCACTATTTTGCTATCTCATTCGTTTCCTATTTCTTGCTATTTTTGATAGCACCTTCTAAATTAGTAAATACCTCGCTTTAGGGAGTGAGCTGTATGACCTGAAGTCTATGACTTCTGCAAACTGAAAATGCTGAAGGAGAAGCATTTTATTTCAAATCCACTATCTCAGCTCTTATCAGAGAGCAAAACCAACAGGAAAGGTTGATATTTACAATTTACTGCCCATTTTACCACTGATCACTGATGCCATATTATAGGTCTCCAGCAATGGGACTAAACTGACTAAGGAGTCAGGCAACTCTAACAGTGTGATTACAGAACACAGTAGTCCACAGCATCGAAATCTTAGGTCATATAAAGTGGGAGTGAAAAGACAATAAATCTTCATTCCCTCCAACTTATTTACAGCACTAGGAACACTTTTAACTTTCTGGTTTGATTTCTTCTTGAGCTCTTGAGCTTAACAGCTACTGAGAGTACAAGTAAAGTAGCCAGAGATGCTTAGGGTACAAGGAAACCCTAAGCACATATGTTCATAGCAGGAAATTCTTGATTAAATCTTTAAGTAATTGGAAGTACACATGTCTTTTCTGAGAAGGTTTCTGTAAGCAATCCTCCTCCCCCCCACCCATTTTGATTCTCTGTATGCAGCCAACAGGAACATGGTACTCTTTCAAAACAAAGTTAACAGCATTTCTGATTTTTCTTAATGAGATCTACTGTGGGAAGTGGATAAAGATGGATAAAGAACTGGCTTGATGGCCGCACCCAAAGAGTGGCTGTCAATGGCTCCACGTCCAAGTGCAGGTCAGTGACAAGCAGAGTCCCTCAGGGATCAGTTCTGGGACCAGTCTTGTTCAACATCTTTGTCGGTGCCACGGACAGAGGCATTGAGTGCACTCTCAGCAAGTTTGCTGACCACACCAAGCTGTGTGGTACAGCAGACAGGCTGGAGGGCAGGGATGCCATCCAAAGGGATCTGGACAGGCTGGAGAGGTGGGCACAAGCCAACCTCATGAGGTTCAACAAGACCAAGTGCAAGATCCTGCATCTGGCTTTAGGCAATGCCAAGCACAAGTACAGGCTGGGCAGTGAGTGGCTGGAGAGCAGCCCTGAGGAGAGGGACTTGGGGGTGCTGGTGGACAAGAAGCTCAACATGAGCCAGCAGTGTGCATGTGCAGCCCAGAAAGCCAACCAGAGCCAACCAGGAGAAGTGTGGCCAGCAGGTCGAGGGAGGTGATTTTCCCTCTCTACTCCGCTCTGGTGAGACCCCGCCTGGAGTACTGCATCCAGTTCTGGAGCCCCCATTACAAGAGGGATGTGGAGATGCTGGAGCATGTCCAGAGAAGGGCCACGAGGATGATCAGAGGGCTGGAGCAGCTCTGCTGTGAGCACAGACTGAAAGAGTTGGGGCTGTTCAGTCTGGAGAAGAGGAGGCTCCCAGGTGACCTTCTTGTGGCCTTCCAGTATCTGAAGAGGACCTACAAAAAAGCTGGGGAGGGACTTTTGCGGCTCTCAGGGAGTGACAGGACTAGGGGGAATGAAGTGAAGCTGGAAGTGGGGAGATTGAGACTGGACATGAGGAAGAAGTTCTTCAGTATGAGAGTGGTGAGAGCCTGGAATGGGTTGCCCAGAGAGGTGGTTGAGGCCCCATCCCTGGAGGTGTTTAAGGCCAGGCTGGATGGGGCTCTGGCCAGCCTGACCTGGGGTAGGGTATCCGTGCCCATGGCAGGGGGATTGGAACTGGATGATCCTTGTGGTCCCTTCCACCTCTGACTGATTCTGTGAAGTGGCCAGAAGAAGTGAGCAGCAGAGATCAGGAGAACTCTCCCTGGTTGTAGATCCTTAGCTGGAACAACTCTGGAGAAGGATTTTATGATTTCTGGCACATTTCAAACACTGTGGCTCTGATGTGCTTGACTTTATCACGCCATGGTGATTTGCTGCTCTAACTGCAAAGAACATGAGGACATATATTTGCTTTGTCTGAATTAGACCTGCTTAATGACATTCACTATTTTACTGCCAGGTTTGACCCTGATATTCCAACTTCTGAGCAGCTTCAATGAAGTGTCAGATTAAAATGAACCAAATGTTTTCCTGTGGCATCAATAAAGAAAAACCCAACAACATCCAAAGCAACAACAATAAAGAAGTATTACTCAAAAATAAAACTCCTTTCCTTTCAGAAGATGGTTTTTTTTTCACTTTGCACCAGTGCAGATTGTTTAACCAAAACCTTACTAACTTGAAGATCAATATAGGTAGTAATCTGTCTCAGAACAGTGAATACTTTAAGGTTCTCCATCTCACTAACCACTGGGATTTAAAGTATCTTATTCCAATAAAGCAGGTTCATAACAGGATTATGTATGGAAAATCTATTTCTGGTCTCCTGACTTAGCAGAGATGGTAATATAGAGATATTGGCTGCATATCTGACTTTCCATGGTGAAGAAATGGTTCAGGGCAGATTGGGTTGCCAAAGATGAAAATATATCACCTCAGATAATTTGGTTTTATTGTTACTATTATTTAAGTGATTTAAGTTATTGTTTAAGTTATGTTCCCAGATAGCAGTAACTCAGATCAATAAAACTGAAGTAAGTGTAAAAAATAAATTTACTTTAAAATCTATTTTTCACTGTTTTATTCAGCTTAGCCATGGAAAATAAATGGGTCAGTTTCTTTTTAATGTATAGTGGTCACTATAGAGGTCAGAGATGCCACACAGAGGCCAGAAAAATACAGGAAATCTATTTGGTCTTGTTGGGAGCTGGGCAGAGTGAAAAAAACAACAAGAATTTTGATTCTGGGTTGGCAGGTTCCAGGAGGGAACAGTCTGAAGCTAGCAAATCACTTTAGATGGGTGGATCCCAATTTTTTGTGGTCAGTGATTTGCTACTAGCCTTCAGAATCTCTCACCTGCCACTCGGTGTGCACTGTTACCTTCGAGTCAGAGCTGAAAGCACTGCTGTGGGAACATTGTACCAGGGACCTGATCTTATGCACTTGAGCTTCCTGAGGCACAAGAAGTCTGCAGACCACGACTTGCTTCCACAACTTTCACACGTGGGTATGGGCATCTTGGAGACATCCATAACTGAGGACTGGTGACAGAAATGCCAATCAACGTTTGAGGCTGCACTTGCCTTCTCTTTCTTCAACATTGCCTCATGCTGGTAGAAAAGAATGAAAGGACATGCTCTCCCTAACCAGGCAACCTTAGATTTGATAAATAAACCCTGGTTTACTTGTGGGCCCCTGGGCAAGCTCAAAGCTCTGCACCCCAACAGTGAAAGTATGTCATCAAATACTCTGTGAGGGACAGTGTATTTTAAATCTCTGACCGGGGTTCTTCTCCTCACTCTGAAGCCTTCCATAAGCTGTATTTCGTCACTCTCCACAGCTAGAAGGTGAAGTCTTGTCCCAGTTTCCTCATCTGCAGTGGGACATGCAGTGGGACATGACTGCAGGAAGGGGCATTTGTAGGCGGTGCAAGTAGAAATGCGATTGGCAGGAGTGGAGTGTGTGGGTTTGCTCTTCTTTCCTTCCACCTCTTGTGTCTGTTCATGGCTGTAGCTGTTCCTTTTCACTCTTGTCCAGCTCTGTGTGTGGCTTTTGGAAAAAAACAAAGCTTGACTGCATTATCAATTATCTGGAGACACAGTGGGATGGTGTCCTAATTTATTTGCACAGGATCAAGTGAAGAGTTTCACAGACTGAATCTAAAGAGGAATATAAGATGGGGGATAGAAAACTCCTTTTCTGTCTCCTTTCATGAGCCTGATAGGTCTGCTGGCCATGTAGATGGTGCAGTAATGACTATTTTGCATTACAGAATCACAGAATCACAGAACTAACCAGGTTGGAAAAGACCTTCAAGATCATCAGGTTCAACCTATTACCTGACACCATCTCATCAACTAAACCACGGCACCAAGTGCCACATCTAGTGGCAATTGCTTCCATTTTGCTTTCTACTAATTTGAACACATAAAAATTGTCACTTTTTTTTCTTATCAACCTATCTAATTTCTGGTGGCAGGGAGAGCACAGAGGAGAGGGTAGGAGCATGATAAATACTTTCATTTGGGTGATCTTTTTTCCCTCGCTTAGCTTCCTGTGTTTCAGTAATCAGCAGTTAAGGCCCTCTTAGCAGGATTTTCAATCAGGCTCTCACATTACATTTGTAAGTAAAATCTTGCTATATTTAGAGGAGGAGAAATGAAACATTTATTGCATGCAGCAAAAAGCACTTTTGATGAATAAATACAATCCCACCACCTAGGGCTGCTTTGTGACGTCTGTCTCCGAGTGTTTGTGAAGGTTTCTCCTAACTGGATCAGAACAGATTCTCTCCTCCTCCCTGCCTGCTGAGAGGAGGATGTTTCCTTTTTTCTCTCTGTGGCAGTGTTCTATATACCTAGAGTACTTTCTCTCTTTTTCTTCTCTCTGGGAGGTAACAATCAAGGATGGAAAGATCTGCAATAATAATTTTCCTGTCATCTTTCACCTCCAATTGTTTTTGTTTTTTTTTCTTTGCTAGGCTTGCTTGTTCATAAGATTTTACCCATTGAGACCTATGGGGTCTCAATGCATTTGTTGCATTTTCTGATGGCTGGTAGTAGAACTCCCTTCTATTTACAAACCAAAGATGAAAGCAACCTGCCCTTGCGATTTTCCTGCTGAATGGGAGTCAGAAGGTTAAAATACTGCTTACTAAGCACAAGAATTATTATTTTGCCAGCAAGCTTTTCTAAATTGACTGGAAAAAAAAGGAGTATAAAATGAAGCTTAAAACGTTTGTTTTGGTTTTGGAGAGGAGGTGAAAGCTTCATAGTTTTTCATTATTACCTTTTGCTCCCCCAGAGTAAGATTAGGTCAACATTTGCAGTTTAAACTCACATTTCTAGGGGTTAACAACTCAGCTGTAAGGCTTCAGTCTCGGTTTAACATTTGGCAGAGTTGCTGCCTTGAAATAATACCTCTGGTACATACATATAATACCTTCTCCCAAAGGATCTCAGAGCTCTTTTAACACGCTGAACTGTGTAATGGCTTGTTTCATCCGCCCTTAAAATGTAGCCACTTTTGAGGTGGGCTTTAGACTCAGAATGCAAAAATCCATACAACAATTTAACTAAGGAGGAAATTGTCATGCTGAACTGAAACTGTAAGAGGAATCAATGTATTCACAGTTGCAAAATTCAGAATATTCTGGTTTTCCTGGTGTTTTGGGTAATATTTTCCCTTTCTCCAGACATGCTTTTGTAGCCACAGTGCCAGTGCAGCAGTGACAAGATTTGAAATCATAATAAAAGGAGAAAGAGTTCTTTTATTAATTTGAATCCTTCCAGTCATACATGCTTAGAAAAAAACTTTTCTAGTATCTTTCATAACAAGATTATGCTCTTAGTTATCCAACTGGTGGTCAAGCACAATGGAACAGTGTTCTGAGTACAATATAGTGTAAACCTTAGATTAAGCCAACAAACAGTAAACATGGCTATAATTATCTCACTACTTCCAACTAAACAACGAACATTTTGACACTGGCCTGTGAAAAAAAAAGAGATTATTTGTCAGTTTGCTACTTCATCAGAATGAGGTAATAATGCTATTGTCAAGTACTTCTCAAAACAGAGAGTGGTGTCCAAAATATTCAAGTCCATGTGCCTGAATTTAGTTTCTGGTTTTCTGCTTAGTCTCTGTAATAATATATGTATATATATATATATATATATATATATATATATATATATATATAAACAAACAGCAGATGATTTGCAAGCATGCTGACAATAATGGAAATGAATAAAGGAGCCTCAGCTGTCTTGGGTAAGTGTATGAAAAAATGCTTCAGAGAGAGTCATGAAGTTAACACGGCTAAGAATAAGGACATTCAGTGATTAGAAGTGAATCTAGGTGACTCAGGTTTGAAAGTGCACTCTGCTTTTTTCTTCAGCAGCAAACCATTAAATGGCTACTTTGAATAAAGTGTACAAGGACAAATTAGCACTTAAACACCTATCTCCTGTCTTGCAGTAGTGTCCAAGGCTGTTTTGATACCACTTAATAAGAGGCACTTTCTTGCAGGCAGGTAGGATGTTTAATTATTAATATGCTCCTTGGCAGTTTTCACCCTTGCCAGTGGAATAGCATTCATCAGGAACAGTGCCCCAGAGGCAGTTTAGACATCAGCCTGTCACTCTGGAAAGGAAAGGGGAGAATTTGGATTCATGGATGTACCTTATCTGAAGCTTGACTTTAGCCTTGTCTTGCTCTGTAGCCATAGTATAGTCATAGCCCTAGGGATCTTGGCTTCTTGAGCTTCTGGACCTGAGAGAAGCCTCAGCAGGATCAAAGGACCAAGTCACAGCTTCTGTGTTCTGAGGAAAAAAGTAGGAACTGTTTAATCTAAGGAGGGAAGACCTAGAAACTCTCAAAAGTCTTCAGTGCCTTAGTGAGTGGACAAAAATGCTGTATTAGGTTCTTAAACTCAGCCTAACTCTTGCTTTAGGCCTGTAAGTCAGAGTTTTGATATGGGCACATAGCATGCCTTAACATATGTTAAGAGTGGTGGCAAATGGGGCATGAATTGAAACAGTACCTCAGCATCAACCATGTGTTAATCTGCTTGCTACTACTGATTGACTTCTAAGGTTGTGCCAGCAGAGTGATTTTGAATCCAGCCATGACATACAAATTACAGATACCCAGAGGCTGATCTTGGGTTTAGTGAATTAAATCCCAATGCCAGATGAATGTCTCCAAGATTAAGCCAACAACAACATTAAATTACATAGGATATTTTCCTGCTGTTTAGATCCAACAGAAAGCTTAAGGTGGAATTCTCTGATAACATATTAAGGAAACAAACATAGATTTATCCACTTAAAAATGCCTCTGTGACAGTTAATTCAAAGGAGCTTTGCACACTTTGTAGCCCTGAAGCTGTTGATTCTAAGTGACAGGTAAATCAGATCTGGCTCTTCTCTCACAGCATAATCTCTTTTAGCTGGGGAAAAAGTGTGAAAGGGCTATAAATGAGAGAGAGTTCTAGCTGGTGAGGGAGAAGACAGGGACAAAGACAATCCAAATTTTCAAAGTGCCTGATGACTTTGGATGTTTCAATTTTGGGGCTCCTGATTTGAAACATCTTAATGAATCTTGATAATCAGAATGTAGTTGCTCAGCAGGCTTGAGGGGCAAACCATGGGCTTATCCGTGTTGGCTTGCCCACACATGTTCCCCTGTTCCCCCTACTTCTGTACTGGTGGGAGGCAACAGTGGGAGGGGAGGGCGGAAGCCCTGGCTTTGTTTAATATGGTAAAACTTGGCAAAGTGCCATTCTGATTGGCTAACCTATGTCCAGTGCCCCATTAGTCTCAGGCTGGATATTGATAAAAGGGATAAGCAGGTAGCACAGGCTGCTGCTGCCACCTCATTTTGCATCCTTAGTTTGCCTGGAGAGCTTACCAGGAACAGGCACACGATTGGCCTGCATAGCCAGCCAGACATTGGGCTGGGACTGCACATCACAGGACATCCTGCCTGCACCTGAAAGTCTCCTGCTAAGCCTAGGAGTCCTGGAGGTACACAGATTGCCCAGAGGAGCCAGAAGACAAGGTCAGAGATTGTCTGCCTCCTTTCCTCAGAAGCCTGGGAAGAATCAAGTCTCTGCGGCCAGCAAGACAGAGTTCCACCTGTTTTGGTACTTTTTGATTAATACTTTGTGAGTGAATATTTAAAAGCCTCTTCCAGTATATTTGTGTTTGCCACTTGAAGAAATGAATGTTTTGCCTGTTCCCTGCGTGTACAAATGTCCAACCTGTGCGTTTTTGAACCTGTGAATAAGATTTCTGCTGAGTTTTAACATTAATAAGCAGTTTTCATAGTTATTAACAATGATCACTTGGATATCAAAATTAATACAGATTATTGACTTTGCATTATCCCTCACAATTGCTTACATCCAGATGGAACCACCTTTCATGGATTACAGAGCATATCAACACTAGGATTGGTTTTTTGGTTGGATCAGGGACATCTGCTGAGTCTGTCCTTAATATGTCCTTTTATGATGAACAATCACACATGTCTCTGGAAATGGTATGATTCCATATGGAGGAAAAAAAATGGCTGGGCTTAATGAGGTGCTTTATGGACACAATTCAACATTAACTTTGAATTTCCTGGCTTTTGTTGATTTTTTTTTTTGGTCATAACCTTAACATTTTTCAAACATTAAATCATTACATTAAGAAATAAATCTGTATTTTAGCAAGGATTTATTATGCTGAGATACAAAGATTTATTATGTGAGATAAAACTTGTTTGCATTTTTCTGTGATAACATGATTTATTGCCATGCAGCTGAATAGCAAATAAAGCAAACCCAAAACAAAACTAAAGGAGAGCTCTGAATGAAAAATATTTCCTAACAAAAGAAGAACAACAAAACCCCAACAACAACAAAAATAGACCTTCACAGGATCTTAAAGGAAATCTCAGTCAACCCTAAGAATGAATATACCAAGTCTCTCACTCTGACAGGTTTGTGATATACTTTGCTTATTCTTAAGTACAATTTAATACAAAAGCATTGATCTGAGTTGCTATTTTTAAACTCTTCTGGAAGATTGAGGATCTGACATCCCCGCTTGTGTTTAGGTGCTGGGCAGTCTTAGAATCACTCCTCACATGGGATTACTACTATATCACTTACTGTTTTACTCTGTTTGGGTTTTGTGCAAAACTACCCAGAGGGCATGAGTTTGGCAGGGCACGTGTACCCTGAGTATCAGTGGCATGGTGTGTGCCCTGAGCATCAGTGGCAAGGCGTGTGTGCCCTGAGCATCAGTGGCAAGGTGTGTGTGTCCTGAGCATCAGTGGCACGGCGTGTGTGCCCTGAGCACCAGTGGCAAGGTGTGTGTGTCCTGAGCATCAGTGGCAAGGTGCGTGTGCCCTGCGCATCAGTGGCAAGGTGTGTGTGTCCTGAGCATCAGTGGCAAGGTGCGTGTGCCCTGCGCACCAGTGGCAAGGTGTGTGTGTCCTGAGCATCAGTGGCAAGGTGTGCGTGCCCTGAGCATCAGTGGCAAGGTGTGTGTGTCCTGAGCATCAGTGGCAAGGTGCGTGTGCCCTGCGCACCAGTGGCAAGGTGTGTGTGTCCTGAGCATCAGTGGCAAGGTGTGCGTGCCCTGAGCATCAGTGGCAAGGCGTGTGTGCCCTGAGCATCAGTGGCAAGGTGCGTGTGCCCTGAGCATCAGTGGCAAGGTGTGTGTGCCCTGAGCCCCAGTGGCAAGGTGCGTGTGCCCTGAGCATCAGTGGCAAGGTGTGTGTACTCTGAGCATCAGTGGCAAGGTGCGTGTACCCTGAGCCCCAGTGGCATGGCGTGTGTGCCCTGAGCATCAGTGGCAAGGTGTGTGTGCCCTGAGCATCAGTGGCAAGGTGTGTGTACTCTGAGCATCAATGGCAAGGTGCGTGTACCCTGAGCCCCAGTGGCAAGGTGCGTGTGCCCTGAGCATCAGTGGCAAGGTGCGTGTGCCCTGAGCATCAGTGGCAAGGTGTGTGTACTCTGAGCATCAGTGGCAAGGCGTGTGTACCCTGAGCCCCAGTGGCATGGCGTGTGTGCCCTGAGCATCAGTGGCAAGGTGTGTGTGCCCTGAGCATCAGTGGCAAGGTGTGTGTACTCTGAGCATCAGTGGCATGGCGTGTGTGCCCTGAGCATCAGTGGCAAGGTGTGTGTGCCCTGAGCATCAGTGGCAAGGTGTGTGTACTCTGAGCATCAGTGGCATGGCGTGTGTGCCCTGAGCATCAGTGGCAAGGTGTGTGTGCCCTGAGCATCAGTGGCAAGGTGTGTGTACTCTGAGCATCAGTGGCAAGGTGTGTGTGCCCTGAGCATCAGTGGCAAGGTGTGTGTACTCTGAGCATCAGTGGCAAGGCGTGTGTGTCCTGAGCCCCAGTGGCAAGGTGTGTGTACCCTGAGCCCCAGTGGCACGGCACATGACTTGTAAGGTTCTCTAACAGATGTGCTTATTTATTTGCTTTTAAAAAAACACTTCAACGTGCCCATTCCACTGGGTCCCAGGTACTCTATTTGAATCTAATGGGAGTCAGGTCGGAGCTGGCACTCTTCAATTGAGGGAGATGATCTCAGCTACTGACAAGATGAGACAATATTCCAGAGAAGGGTACTAACTTGCTATGTGTTTGTACATAAACCCACTCATGCCATGTAGGCCAAGGTGTGGCAGAGTCCCAGTCTGCCTTTTGTAGCCCCTCTGAGACTTCTGGACAGCAAACAATCTCCTCTTGCTTGATTTTCTGCTTTCCCCATGTCATCAGGAGTAAACGTTGCAGAGCAGTCACCTTTATCCACCCGGAAAGAGACTGATTTATGCCTGTATTGAATAACTGGTTAAAATTTGACTCATTTACTACCTATTACGGAGGCTTTCTATCTTCCATGAAGATTACCTACTCAGCTTTCCCATTTGGAAATAGTCTGTGTTCATTGATGTCCATAGTGGATTTCTGCATGTTTTCTTACCCTGCTGACTCAGTCCCTTGTTTTCCTCTGAGTATATGTGCAGAGACTCAGAGGACTGAGATCTAAGGGTTTCCTTCCCCTTGCTTTCTACAGTCCAAAGTCCAGTTTCCGTATCAGTTGCAGGGAATTCCACCCCCCACCCCCCTTTAGGTGTCTTTCTCCTTTTTGTTGGAAGGAGTCTGTTTTCTCAGTGATGTGTTTGGACTGTTCTAGGCCAGCAATTACCGGTTTGGGACTAAAAATATCATGCTTTTAGGGCTTCTACCTTTTGGGATCATGACCTCTAATTTGTTACCTATGTTTTTGAGTATTGCTAACGAGATCACCTTTTCATACTGTCATACCTGCTGCCTTTGTACTGGCACCCACTCTAGACATAATGGGGCTCTGTGGGTTTAGGTCATCCTCCACAGTAAGGCTCTGAATTTTCTCAATGCCCTTATTTCTCATCATTTAAACCATGCTACAGGTCCTCTCTGTGCCTCAGTCAGCCACAAAATTTAAGAAGGTGGCAACAAAATGGATTGAAGCATACACAATAAGGACAATGAATATTGGCCCAAACAAGGAACCTGATTTTTCAGGCATAATACACAAGATCATGGATCCACAGATGTTGTAGGACACCTCAGATGCAAGTACTCACCCAGACCCACAGATCACAAGAGATTCTTTTGTATCTCTGTAGGTATCTCTGTAACTATCTCTGCAGGTTTTAAGTCTGAATCAGCTGCTTTAAATGTCTGAGCTTATTATCAAAGGAAGAGCAGACATATTAAACTTCTAATGTAATAGGTGATCAGGCCACCTAAGGGAGCCTCCTCATCTGACTTTTCATTGGATCTCTACCTTTCTGAAGACAGTCTGAAAAGATGAGCCTTAATAAACTAAAGAAGGCTTCTGTAAGAACGCCTGGGATGTATTCAGCAATTTCCAGCAGAAGGATAAAGTTCCATCAACTCTCTAAAGATTTATGTTATTTAAATATAGATTGCAATTATCTATTGGATGAATTACATCTAAAGAAATCACAGCAGAGTTTTAATGAACTGAAAAAATCCATTCATATGTTTTCAAAGAATTTTTCCTAGGATAATTAGATACTTTCTTAAATCAGTCTGAGAGTCAGACAGCTCAAATTACTGGTGAACCATAGAACAGGAGATGACTAATTCCCATGTAACACTCACCCAACCTTTACTATGATTAATGCATTGGAAACAATAAAACAGAAACACCTGAATTGAACCATGTATCTCAGAATACCTGAAGGAAAAGAGGGCTGAGGGAGGAAGGGAAATAAGTAGTCATTGAGACTTCTCCTTCAACAGAGAGGCTGGATATGTTTGGCAACTTCATGGAACTTTTCAGGCTGCACACTGTGAATGAATCAAGTAAATGAGGTAGAATAAGAAAAATAAAGGACATAGAAAAACACAACAAGCAAAAAGAGCTGCTCTTTATTTTCTATTCTCTTTTAAGGCTAAACTACAGCTGCCAGCTTTCTCTGTAGCATATGGTGGCAGATGCACATAACTCTTTTACTTGCACTAAACAAAGACCTCCTTTTGAGAAGGAGAACAGAATGCACACCAGCAGCACCTTGCACAGCCACCAGCAATGTACAATTTTCTCAGACTACATGACAACCAAAGCCCTGTTGAAAGGAGCATCTTCTAGTTCTCCTCTCTTCTTCACCACCTTACTTCTAGACACAAAGTCCTGCTTCTTATTTTGTACTGGACTCCACCCTTACCAGATCCCTTTCCCCCCTACAGCTCCTTCAACATACTAAAGCTGCAAGAAGCAAAACTAGGAAGCTGTTTGATTTTGTGCTCTGTGGAGTTCATCTGTGCCAATCTTTTGCTTAGAGCACAGATAACTTCAAAGTTACTAGGATCTTTCCTTTCCTGCAAATCTGCTTTCTAGCCTTCTGGCATCCAGACTCAAAGAATCACAGGATGGCTAAGGCTGGAAAGCAGTTTTTCTGGAGGTCATACAGTCCAAAACCAATGCTTAAGCAAAGCCAATCAAAGACAGTTGCTCAGGAACATATCTAGATAGTTCTTAAGTATCTCCAAGGACAAAGATCATATGGCAGCTCCAGGCAACTTGTGCTACTGCTCAGTCAGCAGAGTTTCCTGATGTTCGGAGGGAACCTTTTGTGTTTCAATTTGTGCCTATCCTCTCTGGAAGATTCCAAGACACACAGTCTTGAAAAAAGTAACACAGACTATTTGAACAGGTAGTGGGTTAAAATACAAAGAAGAGGTTGGTCTGGATGAAAGGTCTGGAAGTCCTTTCTAACCCAAATTATTCTATGATACTATAATTTAAACTAATAGATTCAATTTTGCTGATGTGATAAAGAAGTTCTGGGGTCATGTTGTCCTTATGCTGTCATAAAGCAGAAACTGTGACTCAAAGCTGCATGAAATGTGCCATGGTTTAGTTGACTGGATAGGGCTGGGTGCTGGGTTGGACTGGATGATCTTGGAGGTCTCTTCCAACCTGGTTGATTCTATGATTCTATGAAATAAAACTGAAGGCATCATAAGCATGAAATGATTGTTTCCACTGACTTCTCAAAAGTTGTTGGCTGCATTAACTTAAACACTTAGTCTCTTCCAACCTTGGTGATACTGTGATACTGTGATACTTGGCTTACTCAAAAAAACAAACTCAAAGTTAAGATAGCTTTGTCATTAAATGTGAAACTTAGTTACCATAAAAATAGTGCTATCTATCAGTGTGTGTTTAGCAGAGCAGTTACTTAGACAAAAAGGGTCAAAGTGTCTACAATCTTAGTTTCAAAAATTGAGAATCTTTCCCAGGAAGAAAGCAAAATAATGATTATAAATACCTCTCTTTACAGGTGGCTTTTGTGCTTTCCTCTTTCTCCTTCTAATCCAAAGAGTTCAGTCAGGAAATACATTTCTCCTTGAGCTTCTATTTCCAGCTATCTTGGACAATTTATCCCAATTAAGCTACTACTTCATCTTGTCTCAAAAAATGTCATCATATAATATTGAAACTGTCACAAATATATTAGTTAATTTATCAGCCTTCCTGATATATCAGCTGTTTACTATTCCTTGTCTTTTTGTGGATCTGTGTTTGAACAGTAAAGTTGTATTTTCGTTCAAGTCCCTCGGGAATACTCATCCAGTTGAGTAACTTTCTCCCAGACACCCTGCTTGAACATTTATCAGTGCTTCACAACATCTAGGCCAACAGAAGTGGAGGTTTCTCTTAGCAAGCTTTCTTTACATAGGTCAGAAGCACAGTTTACCTTCAGATCAGTGCCCAAACTGTGGAGAGACAGATAGAACAAATGAACAGATCTAATTTACTTAGACAAAGACAGGCTTTAGATTGCTTGGTCTCATAGAATAACTTGGGTTGGAAGGAACCTTTAAAGGTCATCTGGTCCAACTCCTCAGCAGTGAGCAGGGACATCTGCAGCTAGATCAGTTTTCCTTGGGGAAGCACACAGCTGATGAGCCATGCAGTGTACATCTACCAGTTCAATGCAGAGAATATCTCTGTTGGATATTCTGGGACAATGGTGAGTTTTATTTTCTGACTTAGTGATTGGTAGCCAGGGAAGGCAGTCCAGCTGAGATTGACACCTTTGAAAAGCACCACTCTCCACATCTCATTCTATGAGCATAGCTAATTCATAGCTGTGTCAGTGTGCACATACGAAAGGGACAGGGGAAAAGAGCAGATCCTCACTGTTCTCATAGGAAAATTCTGAGCTTACCAGGTTTTAATTTCCATTATTTTGGGATCATTTTGGTTTAATCTTTGAGCATCTACAGACTTTTTTGACCCTGTGAAAAGCATGACAAACAAAACTAATGCAAGTGAATTATGTTGCTGAAGACATGAAAGGCCTCCTGTATGTATTCTACCTTATTACTTGAGTGAGACTAGAAGTCTACATGTGACATATGCTTTCCTCTGTCCATCAGGGATTTCATGTTTTTGTATGAGGCAGTTGTGCATAAATGAGCTGAATCAAATGAGCAGACAGACCATTAGCAGCAACTGAAACCTGTTTCTCTAAGGATTATGTGTTTTCTAATAAAGCTTCTGATGTAGAGACAATGAAAGGAGAGAGAAAATGGGAAACTGTCATTCCTGACAAAAATATGAATGACCTTCTTTAAGGGCCACAGGAAATTCTTCCTGCAACACTGAGCCACGTTTTGATAACTCTTCTGTGATGGCATCATTATGTAAAGGGACAGTTCAAGATTGCCTCAAAAATGTGGCATTGCAAACACTCCAAGATACTGGCAGATATAATCTGCAAGAACTAACCCTTGAAGTTAATGCTCACTGATGCTGAATGTGATAACGTTGTACTCCTGGTTTCTCTCTTTTCCAGGAGAAGGATTGGATGATTTTATAGGGATCTCATTCTGGTTCTCATTTTGTGAATAAGAAAGAATAAAAAAAACCCAAATGAAAATAATTAAATATATGATTCAGGTGTAATTCTCATTTTAGCATTTGTAACAACTCAAGTAGGACAAGGAGGAAGGTGTATGCAAATTTTAACCTTATCAAGTACAAGAATTTAACAACAGTGAATATGAAAGAAGCAGTAGTAATGGTGGTGAAAAGGGAAAACACTGAGGATTCATCCCCTTAGAGACACACAGGGTAAAGGATGAAAGGGTTACTGGATGACAGACAAAAGTGCTGGTGAAGGCAACGAAAAGAAAAAGTAATGTGACACAGAAGCTTTAAGAACAGAATAACAGGAAAAAATTGCCCAAACGAACTTGGCCAGTGGTTGGTCCATCTTGGAACCAGCTCGTATTAGTTCTGTTAGACACAGGGGAAGCTTCCAGTAGCTTCTCACAGCAACCACTCCTGTAGCCTCTCCACTACCAAAACCTTGCCTAAACCAAACCCTAAACACTCTCGTTCTCTAAACATGTAATGAGATGCAGCCAGCTGGATCACTTCCATCAGCCTGAAGTTTTGATTCCTGAGCTTTGCATCTAAGTGCTTCAGTGCATTTTTACTTCAGTTCGATGGCAGTGTCACTGTGGAAGAAATGCAGAGGAACAAGAGGCAGATACAATTAAATGACTTCTGCAATCTGAATGGTCAAAGAGTCATACAAATATTCTGAAGCAGACAACATTTCTGACAGAGAGATTAAACACAAAAACACCCTCCTTCTGTCTTCATTAAGAGTTCTGTAACAGCACTTCCTTTGATTTGAGACTTCTCTGTTCTGCTGCCAGCTATTACAGATGAAACCTCATTAGGATCATCATTAAACATTCTGTATGTTTTTGCTTTCCTCTGCTGCAGTAGGTACTGGCTTTGTTGGAGAGAAGATATGAGACTGGATGAATCACCAGTTTGATTACAAGTTTTGAGAGGTGCCTACACTGCAGTCACCTTCATGTTAATCTCTTGAGGGCACAGGAGATGCACACTCCCATATTTGTACAACATATTGTGTCTAAGAACCCTAAGTATTCTCTTTATTTCAGTGTTCTGGTGTCATTTCACTTATAAAATGATCTTTCTGGGCTGTACTTTTCTAGGTTTGATCTCATAAATTGTTATTATATATGGACAGGTTGATCTCTGAGTACTTCTATGCAATACTCTGGCTCAAGTCCTCAATGAAACAGGGATTCATTTGTATGAAGAAACAAATATCATAGTTTATCACTTTGATATTGGTCTTACATGGCAGAGAATCATTTGTCAGCTCTTTGCCTCCTACCTGAAGCTATTTGATCTAATTGGAACCATTTGATAATTCATTTTTTACTGCAGGCATTTTTACTCCTGCTGTCTGTATAGCTTGAGAATTTTACTCAGAGCTCTTTGTGATGGTTAAGGCAAGGATTTCTGCCATCTTTTGCTACAGTTGTAGTAACCTTTTATGTTTTCTTTCTCTTATTTTTTCTTTTGTTTTTCCCCCAGCAGAATATCTGTAGTTATCACAACAGTTTAAGAACTTAGTTGTAGTTGCTTGCAATTTTAATTGAGAGTGAAACTTGCTGGGTTAGTGATCTGCTTCTGACTGAAATGCTTGGAAATAGGTGGAGCAGAAACACACCTGCAGGCCTTGGAACACCTCATGCTACAGCAGATGGATGCCCAAAGGAAGTTGTGACCTGCACTGGAGCAAAATCCTACCAGGTCAGGTAGCCCCATGAAGAGAGAGGAACCCATGCTGGAGTGGGTTTCCTGGTGGGAAGCATGACCCCATGGAGAATCCAAGCTGAAACAGTCTGTTCCTGAAGGACTACACACCATGGAAAGGATCCACACTTGAGCAGTTTGCGAACTGTAGCCCCTGGGAAGCATTCATGTTGGAGAAGTTCATGGAGGTCTGGGAGTGACCCTATGTTGGAGCAGGGCAAGAATGTGAGGAGTCCTCCTCCTGAGGTGGAAGGAGAAGCAGAAACAATATGTGATTAACTGACCTCAACCCTCATTCCTTGCCCCCTTAAGCCACTTTCTGGGGGGAGGAGATAGAGATCTCAGGAGCCAAGTTGAGCCTGGGAAGAAGGGAGGGGTTGGGTCAAGGGGGATTTTTAAGATTTAGGTTTATTTCTCATTACCCCACTCTGTCTTGTTGGCAATAAATTAAACTACTTTTCCCCCAAAGCTGAGTTTGTTTTGCCCATGATGGTAACTGCTGAGTGATACCCTTTGTCCCTGTCTCGACCTGTGAGCCTTTTGTGACTTTCCTCTCCAGCTGAGAAAGTGAGCGATAGAGCAGCTTTGGTGGGCACTTGGCATCCAACCTGGGTCAACACACTACAATCATTTATTTATTCCAGGTGCATTATATTAAAGAAATACTGCATTTATTTATTTCAGTCATATATAAAAACCATCTTCTAACACCAATATAACAGTACACAAATGCTACCTTATCCCCAGATAGTGTATTTTGCCACCAGCAGTTATTACTGTGAGCACAGCATCAAATGCGAAGAGCTCTTCCTCTAATGTTACTTTAATGCTAACATGTAGGAAAATGATACAATATGTTTATATTTCATAAAAGTATCTGAGTTTAAACTGCATTTAGGTACTGACTCTGAGCAGTTTTTAGTGGGAGGTAGTGTGTGCTATAAAGCTTTAATAGGATGTAAAACGCTTCATTAAGCATTATCTAACAAGTCTAAACCAAAATGCAGGCTAAAGATGTGGTACTTTGGATGTTATTATAATTTCCCCAAGCATCATATGTGTAATTACAATCCCAAATGATTAATTTCCACACTTAAATGTAAGCAGAAAATGAAGTTCAGTTTGACTTCAGAATATAAATATACGGCAATGCTGGGAATAATTAAGGTTCTGATGTCCTCATGAACTTTCTTGCAGACTGTTTGGAGTCTTGTTAACTTCAGTAGGGTCCATGTGGGAGAAGAGGTCTACTCAGGCAGGCTGCAGTGCGGTGCTGTGACTCAGACCCTGCCAAATGTGCTGGTGTTCAGAGCTTGGGGAGTGCCTGTGTCACTGTTTTGTACTTGTCTGGGGATAGGGAACAGAGTTTTAAAGAAGGCTATATCTGATGTTTTTCAGGCAGAAGACCAGCCAACTACCCCTGACAAAATGCTTTTTTTTACAGAGCTTATTCTCTACAATCTTTTTGCCATTTCTCCTTCGAGAAGAAAGTGAGTGAATGCAAACACTGCCCTGTAAGTAATACAGGGACTATACACAATGAGTTACTCAGATGTTCAAGAACTGACCTGAAAGTTTTTGCATTTTTTCTTGTTTGGTGTGATGATTTGGGAGTTACCCTCCCCCCCCCCCAAAATGAAATCACCCAGACTAGACTCAGACAGCTGGAAGTTAAGGAATAAAGATATATTCACAGCTTAGCACAATTTACAAGCAGATGTATATACAATATACACAAATATTTACAGTTATATACAATTTAAAAGTAATACAGAAACACAACACCCCTCCCACATATCAGACTGCCAGGAGGCTCATGACCCAGACCTCCTCCTCTCTCCCTTCTCTTTCCCTCCCTTCAGAAATAACCTGATCAATCCCTGTATATCTCATGTGATAAATCTGGAGAGATCTGAGGTGAGATGTCAAAAAGACATGGGAAATAAAGGGTTAGGTCAGATTAGAGTTAGGGCAGATGCAACCGCACACACAGAGACCACCAGAGAGAAGGAGCAGAACTCCAAACTGAGAAGTGTGTGTGAGAAGTGAGGGTCTTACCTAGATCTTGACTAGTTGCAATTCTCAGCAGAAGAATGAGTGATAAAAGGTACTGTTGGGTTTTTTTCTTTCTTCTCACAGCTAAGGAGTTCATTTCTCTCAGTAAAATATTCCAATTAGCCTCAAACCATCAGAGTTTGTTTTTTCTTTCTCAGTGCTTTGGCTCAGTGCTAAGAGGTGTTTGAAAAAGGGGCTGATGACTTTCCCTGCACAGGTACAGTCATAAATAATTCTATCCAGATTCTTTTACAGTCGTTACCAATTTCAGCAGTATCCATTTAAAATGTTCCTCAGCCCTTTCCTGCTTGGATAGTTATGCAGCAGGGACCAGAGCTTGCTGCTAGGAGTCTGTTGCACATGGCTATGAGGCTGCTCTGAAGGAAAGGAGAAATGTGTGTGATTGCCAGAAAGCTGGAAGAAAACAGCTGTGAGACCAACTGTCTAACAGTCATCCATGAATGTCAAAGAGCATAAGAACATTAAAAGTATTCTTTAATCTTTAGAGTAACCTTAGAGTAATCCTTAGAGTAACCTCAACATTAATCATCCAAGAATAAGAACATTACTGTTTCTTAGCATTGTTCCAGTAGGAGAAGGTCTGAACCCTTTGCTGTGTGAAGAGAGATGCACAAACACTACCATGTTCTCACACTTCACCACCACACAAATCTAATCAATCAATCCAGGCAGTCATGCTGTGCCCTGTGTTGCTTATCTGTCTCTCCCTTCTCTTTTCTGTTTTCTCCCAGGATATTTTTTTTTCATTAGAAGGAAGTAATTGAATACTCATTTTTTCCCCATAGTATTTAGTAATATCTGTAGAATTTGTGTAGTAGTACTCAGCCTGGTGATCAGTTTGAGACCTTTGGAAGCTGTTTAGTAAGCCAAAAGTTCTAACTGATTTTAACTGAAAAGTGCTGAGATGGGAATTAAATGAACACGTAGAATTTACTGATCCAAAGTACAGATGGGGATGAAACCAAATGGAAATTGACTTAATAGATCAATACAAGTCACATTAATTTATTTATTTTTTGGTTAAAAGTCTGTATAATGGTCAATTGTACAAATAGTGCAGTTGCCAATAAGCCAGCTCTGCAAAACTGGGCTGCAGCTAACAAATGAGCCAAAGGAGAAAGTTAAGAGGAGTAAATTAATACACAGCAAAGAATTTTGAGATATACGACCTTGGTTCCTGTAGTTATGACTAAGAATGGTGGTTAATAAAGTTTCAGCCTAGCTTTTAATCTCTGCATGTGTGAATATTTTTTGTGTACTTAAATTTCCTGATCCCCCAGCTGTTGCTTTTCATAAAGCTGACCATTTTTGTAGGATCATTTTACCCCAAAGAGTCCTGTTTGTTTCTGAGGGAGAAGCATACTCCTTTCACAGGGGAAATCATCAGAGTATCTGTCCTTCTCTGGATCCCTTGTGACTCTAGGAATGGTTGCCTCAGGCAAAATCCAGTCCTGTGTCTAGACAGGAATGCAAAGTGATTTTGGCTGAGCAGATCACCACAATTGTGTTGGCTTCAAACACTGAATAGAAATGGGGAAAAAAGCAGTTTCCTCACATAAAGGTGATGGCAATCAGGAGGGTGGGATTCATTTCTGGCCATTTTATTATTTTTTGGCAATTTTGAGAGAAAAGAAGTAGTCTGGGATAACATGAAACAGAAGAGTTTTGTGTGTATGAACATACCACAGACCATTAAAAGAGCCAACAAAACAAACTAGTTCTAGTGGAATATGCAGTACATTAGTTTGTTAGTTTATATAAAAGTAGAGCTATGAAAAAAGGTGGAATCATAGAATCACAGAATCAACCAGGTTGGAAGAGACCTCCAAGATCATCCAGTCCAACCTAGCACCCTCCTATCCAGTCAACTAGACCATGGCACTAAGTGCCCCATCCAGTCTCTTCTTGAACACCTCCAGGGATGGTGACTCCACCACCTCCCTGGGCAGCCCATTCCAATGCCAATCACTCTCTCTGGGAACAACTTCCTCCTAACATCCAGCCTAGACCTCCTCTGGCACAACTTGAGACTGTGTCCCCTTCTTCTGTTGCTGTTTGTCTGGGAGAAGAGACCAAACCCCCACCTGGCTACAACCTCATTTCAGGTAGTTATAGACAGCAACAAGGTCACCCCTGAGCCTCCTCTTCAGCAGCAACCCTTTGAAGCCAGTGCAAAGGTGAAGAAGGAAGCTTTTGCTGGAAAGCTAAGGAGCATGACCCAGGTGTGACAGGTATAACTTCACATTTGGAATAACAGCTTGAATTCATTTTCTTCTCTCCAGAGAACAACACAGGGCACTAGCTGAGAGTCAATAGAAAATTTAGGACTGCCTCAGCATCTCTGGTTGAAGTAATTCCATTCACTGGAATGTTGTCCTGGGACTCCTCAGACCTACCATACTTCTAATAGCCAGCGCTCAACAAACAGTATCTTCTGTATCACTGATAGGATTACAACACCTTCAGAATAGAAATAGGGCACTCTGCTCCAGGCGCCTGGTTGCTCATGAAAAAGTAGTTTCCTGTGTCCACCTTATTAAACAAAATGCAGTTTTGAACCCAGGATCCTCATATCTGACATGAGTGCTCACCTGTAACAGTCAGTGGCAGATCACTACTAGGTTTTGTGCATGGCACACAAGCTCATTTGTGAACCCCATCCCCTAGAGGCAGGGAGATATGGGAGACCTATATTTAGCCATTTATCATTTCCCCTCTTCACACACAATCTCTTCTCTTAGACATCAGTCCCTTCCCCCATTTTTCTTTCAGCAGAGGTAACAACAGATGTCCACAAGCTGCTTGGTCAATTAAAATGTTGGAAACTTGCACTAGTGGAAAGAAAATTCTTCTTTACTTGTTCTGTGAATGGGATAGATACTGTATCATACTGCAGTGCTGGGTCTGTCTTCATTCCTGATATATTATTCCCATTTTCAATATATCCTTTTTAAATATATGTCAGGTGTGTTTCCGAATTTCTCTTGGCAGAGATGAATTCTTTCAGCTACTTTTAATTTATTCAGTCTGATTTTACTAAAATACAATGGGTACTTAGCTTTTTACAGTCTTAATGGCATTTCAGCCTGGATATTGTACTAATTATTGTGCTGTTCTCCCCAGCTTTGACTGTCTTCATCATATCTGCTTTATTTCTAGTCACTATATCCACATCATCCTTTTCCTGTACAGGAAGAAATTCTGTATTACTTTCATAATCAGGCTTCCTTCCTAATTTTACCCACTAATATTTTCCTAGGAAATATCTAGGCAATTGAACTCCTAACATGATGATTACACTGAGTTTGATACAGATTTCCTTCATCTGTAAAAACATTTTCTGATATACTTTCTCATTCTCTTCTGAAGGTCTCTGGCAAGATCCAAGGGCTAACTTTTTCCATATCTCATTCTTCAGTTTGCTTCAAATAGTCCCTGTTGTGTCAGCCAAAATCTCAGTGTCATTTATTTCTGTTTATTCAGTATTCTCCCTACACACAAATTGCTCCCTCCCTCATTACTTTTGTTTTACCTCACCCATCTGCAAACTTTATATGTTGGTAATTTTATCTCCCAGCTGATAGCTTGGTTTAACCGAGTCCCTGTCATTCCTATGTAATCATAGTTCTCCCTCAACATGTGTTTCTAATACAACAATCTTGTTATATATGTTCCTAGCCTTTGTAAAACACATTTGTCCTGTTCTTTGTCCTTCCTGTTCACTTTGAAAAAAGCATGTTGTAAGAAAAGGTTTCCATGCTGACTCAATGTACAAACTCAGCACCTCTTCCTCTGGCCATTGTGCTCTGTATGCATTTTGTCTGTATGGATTCCGGCTCTTGAGCTGTAAGAGGAAATTAAGACCCTTTGGATTCCTTTTTTCATTCCCACTCTGAAACTGTTTCTGTAAAGTCAATCTCTTTTGATCCTAGTAGGTTGTCAAACCTTCCTTTTAGGTGTGAGAATTTAAGCTACTTATTCTCTTTGTGGACTATTTCAAACCCTTATATCTGTTGTTAGTCTACAAGACTAATTTGTTTTCTTGATACCAAGGTTGCCTTGGGAAGATATGCACCTCAGCAGGTTGGCAAATGACACCAAGATGAGTGATACATGTGACTCAACTGAGGGACAGGATTCTATTCATGGGGACCTGGACAGTCTTGAGACATGGGCCCATATGAACCTCATGAGATTCAAAAAGGCCAAGTGCAAAGTCCTGCACCCTTGTCAGAGAAATCCCCAGTATCAGTTACAGAGTGGGGGAAGATGAGATCATGAGCAAGTCTGTGCAGAAGGATTTGGGGTACTGGTGGTGCTGGCAGTGGGCACTCACAATCCAGAAGGCCAGCTGTATCCTAGGTTGCATCAAAAGAAATGTCTTCAGCAGGTTGAGGGAGGTGATTCTTCCCCTCTGCTCCATTCTGGTGCAACCCCATCTGGAGTATCATGTTGAGCCCTGAAGCCTTCAGCACAGGAAGGACATAGACATGATGGAGCAGGTTCAGAGGAAGGTTACAAAAATCCTCATGCAAAGAAAAGCTGAGAGAGATGGAGTTCAATATGAAGAAAAGAAGGCTCTGCAAAGATCTTATTGTGGCCATTCAGTTCTTAAAATTCTTTGCCTCTGAGCAAACCAACCTCATTGAAGATGCTGGTGCTTATTGCAGGGAATATGGAGGACTAGGCAACCTTTAAACATCCCTTCCAACCCAAATCATTCTATGATTTGGTCTTCCCTTATCAAGCAGTCACCCATGCTATGGATACTCCTTGGGTGCTAATATCTTCAGCCTGGACTAAAATTTCCTGGCTGGAAATTAGAATGTTTAATTATTTGTCTAGGTTGCTTATATCATAGGCACCTTTTTTTCATCAAGCTAATTGCTATCCCTTTCAGACAGATCTAGGCTGATACAGAGGGTTTGGATGCTTGTCAATCAAAGATCAATCTAATTCTGAAAATGGAAACCAAAATAAAAATCACTTATCTGCCTGCTGATGGCAGAGAGTGGCTGTCTAGCTATCCTGCAGCTGCCCTGGGCTCAGAGGACTGGAATAATTACAGCCTGTCCCTGTTCTGGTTTGAACCAATCTAATCTTCACTCCATCTGCTTCTGCCTAAACACAGGGCAGCATCCTAACTATCCAAATGGCTGATTAGATTATAGACATAGCCCTTTTCCTTGGATGAGAAAGGCACAGTGCAGTGCCCACTCGACAATATACACATTTTCTATTTGAATAAGGTCTGGAGAAGAAACAAAAAAGTGATGTGATTGTAGCTCAGCATATTTCTAGCTTCACCCTTTCTTTCCTTTTTCATTTCCATTCTCCATGTTATGTGGTCAGCTCTTTCCCTCCAGTTGCCTTTTTTTGGAGCAAGTGATGCTTCACACTTCTTTTGATGTGTTTAGCTGTAAGGCATGGCTACACCTGCACACCAACCTTCTCCTGTCTAGCTAACCTGAGGCACATGGGCACATGTCATTGCAGTTCTGGTAGCTGCATTAGCAGGTAGGATTTTGCTAGCTGAACTCTGATGCTGACTGACGTGGTGTAGAGGGCATGCAAAACTGCAATGCCTTTTCATTCTTCCTTGCAGTAAAACACCTGCTTCTAAGCCTTCCACTAAGGGGAGTGGGGAAAGAAACATGTAAAAATAAGAAAACAAAAAACCTCAAAAAAAGAAAAAAAAAATCAAACATATTCTATTACAGTAAAACTGCAGAGGGCAAGGAGATTGATTGAGGCTGTATGTGTTTATTCAGACTGCAGTACGCTTTGAAGTCTGAGGATCAGGGCCATGCACTTCAAAGAGCTGCTTGGATTTATGGCATAGGTTGTAAACCTGATTGTGCCAGGTGAACCAGGCAACATGGACATGGATGCAGGAATCTGGATGCTCATGAATGAGTGCATGGAACACAAACAGCACAGGTTCTTGTCTGTAGGAGATAGGGCTCTGGTTAACAGAGATAGCCTGGTTTCTCTGTATGCTGTGGTGGAGAGCATGGGAAGGAGTGCATTGCTGGTCAGTTCAGAGTCTCTGACGAATAGGCTAGACCTTGCTAACTGTTGTGTAATCTGTTTGCTACTTGGAGAACTCCCTTCTGAGGTAGATTTACCTTCCTTGCAATGAAGTGGAACCTAATTATTGGTGGGTTGAAATAGGAACATGTCAAGACAGTGAAGCAGCTATGTCCAGACCAGGAGATCGATGAAGAAAAAGTCCATCATGATGTAGAGAGAGGGAGAAATGCATCACAGCATGAAAGAGAAGGCAAGTCAGAATGCAAGTGATTAAATGAAAGAGAATGAACAAAATAAAAATATACAAAACTGTGTGGCAGAAATGGACTGAAGAGGTGAGTGCTGGAGTAGAAATACAACTGCATCAAGAAAACAGCGTTTAAAAACATGCATTTTACCTAACTTGTTCTTTAACTTGCAAAATAACACAGCAGCGGTGCCAGAAATTGCCTTACCACTGTCAGCTTGTGCAGCACAGAAAGCACCATCACACCAATTGCTTGTTTGCATGATTTGCAAAAGCTGAAATGGAAATTCCTCATTACTGTGTTATCAGAAGAATTTTTGAACACTTGAGAGTGGGTATTGTGGCTTACCCTTCAGAAAGCAGCCACTAGGATAATAGTTTGATGGATTGTACTTTCCATCTTCAAAGCAGAGGATTAAGAGGGAGCTGATATTTTTCAGGGTGTGTTTGTGTTTAATATATCAGATGACTAATGACTGTATGCATGAAATGTTATATGCTCCCTTTTAAACTTGATACAAGCTGATTATGAGGAGCCACATGACCTCATCTCACTCAAAAGCTGAGTGATCTTGTATGTGACATGATCACACATTTGGTCAAAATCTCCTGTCACCCCATTGAGCTGAACAATCACAGGGGGAGCTTAGCACCTTCTCTAAGAGTTGTTGGTCGTTAGCAAGGTCTAGCAAAGAATGTGCAGGAGGTGAATCAGGAACGAGGTGTTGCCATGAACAAGGAAATACCAGTGGCTGTTTTTCTCTTTCCAGTGAATTCGTACAAATCAGGATGGCAGCATGAGGCAAAAACTGACTTCAGGTCTGATGTATGGCTACAAATTACTGTCTGTTAGAGTAGCACGAATTTACCTACGAGGAGAGGTTTGCCAGCAATGCCCTGACTTAATGATGACTCTCACACTTACTTTGGATTATCAGAATGTTCTGTGAACACCAATCGAGGCATTTAGAACAAATACAGCTTTTCTTCAAAGTTTAGTTAATATTCCACATAGGCTGCTTGCCACGATGACTAATGTACTGCAACCTTGCTGTTCTGCATTAAACATCATGAAAATGTACATCTGCACTGGATTTTTTCCCCTTTCCTTTGTTTCTAAAATGCTGAGTTCTGCTAAAAGAAATTTGGATAGGAATCAAGTGTAAGGAGCTTAGCCAACTTTAGTGAAAGGATATCAGAGTTATATTATCCTTTAATGAAACAAGTATAGTAGGCTGATTGATTTATAGAGCAATTTTTTGCACCATTACCTAACTTGATTGTGTACAAATAGTTTTCTGGATCCACAGCCATCACATTTCTTTAGTGTGCACATTTCCAAAGCTGATGTCTTTCTTTTCATACAGGACTGAAAGATCTGAAGGTGTTCAGCTGAACAGCGTTGATGTCATGTAAAGTTGTTTATTGAACTTTTATACATTCTAACACTTTTCTCTAAGGATGACAGACAAATAGATTCCTTTTTCCTGCTAGAATTAATATCTCATGGAAACAGAAGGAAACTTCAATGCCTATTTGAAGTATTTTTTCTGCACAGTTGTGATGTGATATGATGTCCTCTCTTACCCACGTTTTCTTTTGAATAGACTTGGTCTGCTCAAAGGTTTAGCTATTCCTCAACCAGAGAAACTGTAAAGTGCATCTTCAAGTAGTTATTGTTTTAAAGGCTGTTTCCCTGGGCTCCTCCTGATTCCTTCACCTCTGGTTTTAGGCCTAGATCTTGCAAACAAACATCAATTTTCACAGGGATTTATGGAAATGCAGTGGTTTTTTTCCTTCAGGGGACTCTGGTACCATCTCTTAGTTAAGTGCCAGATGTTCAGAGTCTTCTGCACTACCTACAAAACATGGACATGCCTGGATTCTGAGTCACATTGCTACAACTAGATTCGTATCAGGAGAGCTTGCTGATCTACTTTCTGTGCAGCCATTGCTGGTAGGTCCAGTAAAGGTACAAAAGGGAAATCATGGTCTTGCTCTCCATGTAGATAAAACAAGTCCTTAGGAGGGTCTGAGCAACAGCAGACTCTATGACTTGAACTTCTCTTTATTCCATTACTCAGGTGACCTGCAAGCATTGTATTGACATGTGATTTAAGCACTACCACAGAAAATAAAAGTCCCTTCAGGGGTCAGACCCTGGGAGTTTAGAGATAAGTTACTCTTGTCTCCATAAATGAACCCTTTAGGTGCCCAAAGATTTTGATACTGTTTTAGATTCATAGAATCATAGAATTATTTTGATTGGAAAAGACTCTTCAGATCATCAATTACTGCTGTTAATTCAGCACTGAACTACATCTGCCAGCACCACATCTACTTGGCTTTTAAGTAACACTGGGAATGGTGACTGCACCATTACCCTGGGCAGCTTATTCTAGTGCCTCACAACTCTTTCAGTGAAGAAATTCTTTCTATCATACAACCTAAATCTCCTCAGGTCCAACTTGTTGCCTGCTTCCTCTTGTCCTATTGTCTGCTACTTGTGAGAAGAGGCAGACACCCACCTCACTACAACCTCCTTTCACGTAGTTGTAGAGAGTGAGATATCTCCTTAGCCTCCTTTTCTCCAGGTTAAACAATCTCAGTTCCCTCAGCCCCCCCCACAAGACTTGTGTTCTAGACCTTCACCAGCTTTGATGCCCTTTGGATATGTGTCAACATCTCAGTGTCTTTCTTGTGAGTGGCTCAAAACTGAACCCAATATTCAAGTTGTGGCCTCATCAGTGCTGAGGAGGAGCAATCACTCCCTGGTGCTGCTGGCCACGCTATTGCTGGTACAGGTCAGGATGCTGTTGGCCTTCTTGTCAACCCATCCACATGCTGGCTAATCTTCAGCCAGCTGTCAATCAGCACCCTCAGGGTCCTTTTCCACCAGGCAGCTTCCCACCCACTCTGCCCCAAGCATGTAGTGTTGCATGGGGCTGATGTGACCCAAGTGCAGGACCTGGCCCTTGTGGATCCTGTTTTCTTGGGAGTACAATAACATAATGTAAAGAAGTTTTCTGAGGAGAAAACTCCTATGACTTGCTATGCATGACTGAATACAACATTTCTGCTCTCAAGAAATTATTTTCAAGCCATTTAATTATGACACATCCTGTGATTTTGGTGAAGGATTTCTAAAGCAAGCAGATGTTTGAAATGATGGATTTTCCTGTGTTTTTCCTTTTTCTGCATTCCAAGAAATCTAATTAGGAAAAGGAACCCCCTAAGCTGGCTGATTTCCTCTCTGTGGTGGCCTAAGTGTGGTTAATACTGTACTCCAGTACAGTGACAATCAGGCTGTTTTCAGCCTCAGATCTTGTGTATCTGAGTGAGAGATGAATATATTTACACGAGGGAAGTGGAGACTTTGTTCACATAAATATTTAAACATAGTAGGCCAAATTAATTTCTGGCATAATTACACTTCTATTACACTGGTTATGGCTGTAATTCAGAAATCAATCTGATAAGTGCTAGTCTCAATTGAGCTAAAGCAGAAATTATCCAGTGCTAGGAAATACTGAAGTAAATATGATCTGATTTGCATATTAGGGTACAGTGGAGTAGATGCTTCTGCTCTGAAACCTTAGACCAGTGTAGACCTGGAGAAAAGAGGGTGATAGGCAAGGCAGAGCTGAATGGCTAGGTGCAAATGGCTGAGTAAATCAGCACTGTCCAGGCATGTCACTATCACATTGTACTTCCCACTTGCAAGTTCCATCTAACAAAGGGAGGTGGTCTTCCTGCTTCTGGATGCTCGGGAAGTGTTCTCCCAGACTGCAGTTGATAAGGAAGCCAGTTCAGAGCCTTGCAGAATTGCAGCATTTATGTTATTCACTGTTAAAAACTAAACACATGAAGCAACGACCTGGACAAAATCACCAGCAACAGATGCACAGAAAGCAGTCTGAAGCCCTGTCTCCTCTCTACAGGGGGAAGTTGGAACACTTGGGTATTTTGGTCCACAATGACACCCTCTGGATCCTGGACTGTGTGTGCCACAAAACTTGGTGGCCAAGGGCTCTTTCAACACCAGCTTAAAACCCTATCTGGCACCTTCCAAAGAAAAAAAGAGCAATAATTCTGCTGACACTTTCTCACTTAGTAAAAGCCAAGAAAAACATGGCAAGGTCTGCAGAGGTGGAAGTCTCTCAGAGAACACACCTGGCAACAGGGATAATCAGGAAGATTTCCTTAGAGGACCATTTGGAAGAGTTTCCAGGGACAAGAGTTTGCTGTGAATGATTGTTAGTGACCAAAACTGTTGTTAGCTGAGAACAGCCACTTCCAAGTGAGTCATCTCATTGCCCTGAAGCAGGTCTCTCAGTTCTCCCAGAAAGGAGCCTCAATGCAGCTGTACTGTCAAACAAATCTACTTCTGATGGACTGGACTCCTTTCTAATGTAGACTTATTAAAGGCACCAGGTCACATTTCAGAGTAGCTGTGGAGTCTCTGAGCAGTATTTGCTAGATCTTCATGAGTACTGGCATTAAGGCAGATGTATTCAGGGGAGTCCTTGGGGCTGAAGTGCTAATAGTGGGGGGTTAAGAACCTGCTGGAATCAGAAAGGATTTTCCATGCTTGAGGGAGACAAAGAAAGGTAGTGCCATGAGACAAAATGGTTTCTGGGGACAAGAATGCCAGAGCAGGATCTGGAAAACAGTAGAAGATTAGAAAATAACATGGAAACCTTGGAAAGACAGTGTGGTTTTCACATACCACCAGAGCATCCTCATCATAAACCAGAAATCCCTAGCAAGGCAGGAACATGTTGCAGTTTTAAGGACAAGCAGAACGGAAACATCAGGGACTATAAATTGAGCCAGACAGCTTCAGGAAATCCATGTAATACAAATTTCCATAATCAATCTTGGAAGAAATAAAGGTCTCACAATAGAATCTTTGCATTGGTAGTACCAGCTTCTAAATGTGGATATGACTCCTGGGCTTTAATGGTTGGATGCTCTGTATATTGTCTTAGAAACTAAGCAGATGCAGAAGTGACTGATCTCAAAATAATGTGTTAATAAATGTGAGGAAGAGATTGTCAGTAGGAGTTCTGAGGAGATATGATTAAAATATCTTGCCTTCCAAAATGTAACCGCTCAAAGTTTTCATAACTGAGGATGAGGAGACAATGTCAAAGGATACAAGTGTAAAACAAGGTTGCTTATGCTTTTTTTCAAGGGGTGCTGAAAACAACACAACAGTTTGAAAACACAATAATGGTCTCAAAGTCAGACCTCAGATAGAATCATAGAATCAATCAGGTTGGGAGAGACCCACAAGATCATCCAGTCCAACCTAGCAACCAGCCCTATCCAATCAACCAGACCAATGCACTAAGTGCCTCATCCAGTCTTGTCTTGAACACCTCCAGGGATGGCAATTCCACCACCTCCCTGGGCAGCCCATTCCAATGCCAATCACTCTCTCTGTGAAGAACTTCCTCCTAACATCCAGCCTATACCTCCCCAGGCACAACTCGAGACTGTGTCCCCTTGTTCTGTTGCTAGCAAATAGGTTCATAGTCCCTAATCACAGTCCCTAATAAGAGTTTACTGAAACATCATTAATACCATCTCAAGTGTTATATCTACACCCCTTATCATGTTTGTTCTTCTCTTTCAGATTGCCAAACTCTGCAGTCATGACTTTTAGGTTTGCATCTTACTGGATTTTGTGTTTATGAAGATATGGATTCAAATGTTCCTTGTCAGCAGAAATATATGACTTTGTTGATCTTTAGTCTGTTGAACAAGCTTCCACCTTCTTGTTTCCTCTAACCATTGTCATACTCCTTCATATACTTTGTGACTGAATTGTTTTTGTGGGTTTTCTGATCCATATATGGAAAGTTTTAATAATGTCCTGTGGTTAGTCACCGTTACAATGATCATATGGTGTCCAGGGATGGCTATTCTCTTGCTTAATAGTAAAACTGGCTTGGATTTTGTGATGACTGTTACAGAAACACTGGAAGTGGCTAGTTGCTAACTGGACATGCTTGGCTCCTGTTATGTATCTTGATGACTTTCCCAGTGCATTGAAAATTCAAGTATCACATTTATACATCTCCCCCCCCACCCCAAGCAGTAGTTCATGGAGTTACAGAATGGCTTAGACTGGAAGGGATCTCAGAGATCATCTACTCCAACCTCCCTGCCATGGTCAGGGACACCTCCCAACCGGACTTGGCTGCTCAAGGCCTCATCCAACCTGTCCTTGAACACCCACAGAGAGGAGGCATCAGCAATCTCCCTGGGCAGCCTATTCCAGAGTTTCAGCACTCTCATACTGAGGTAATTCTCCCTAAGGTCCAATCTAAACCTACACTTCCTCAGCTTCTAACCATTCCCTCTTGTCCTGTTGCTTGACATCCTTATGCAAAGTCTCCCTCTCCAGCCTTCCTGTAGGATTCTTTCAGGTACTGGAAGGTAGCTATAAGTTGCTCCTAGAATCTTCTCTTCTCTAGACTGAACAACCTCAACTCCCTCAGCCTATCCTCACAGCAGAGGTGTTCCAGCTCCTGGGTCATCTTTGTGGCCCTCCTCTGGACTCAGTCCATCAGCTCTGTGTCCTACTTACGATAGGAACACCAGAACTGGACATAGTATTCGAGGTGAGGTCTCAGAAGAGCAGAATAAAGGGGCAGAATCACCTCTCTGGACCTGCTGGCTACACTCATCTTTATCCAGCAGAGGATACAATTTGCCTTCTGGGCTTCATGGGCACGCTGCCAGTTCATAATGAGCTTCTCATCAATCAACACTCCCAAGTCTCCTTCTTCACAGCTATTCTCAACCCACTCTGCACCCAGCCAGTATTTGTGCCCAGGACTGGCCCAACCCAGCTGCAGGACCTTGCACTTGGACTTGTTGAACCTCATGCAGCTGGCACTGGCCCACTTCTCAAGCCTGTCAAGATCTGCCTGTGAACTCAGACGGGATCAGAATAGTGTTCCTTGCTACATGACATTTAGCTATTCCTAAATAATATCCTCCCTGTATCTGTTCTTTCATTGCTTTGTTGTTCCACTGTTACTGCATCACATCTCTCATCAGTCTAACCCTGTGGGACAGACCCTGCTCACACTCCTGCTACACTCAGCCTGCAAATTAAAGATGCACAAAGCAATTTCCGTGGATGTGAAATGCTCAGAACTGTGGTAGCTGGGAGTTTAGAATTGTCTGAGGCTTTGTTTGTTCTCTTCAATTCACTTAATTAAACTAAAAAGAAGGAAAGGGTAAAGAAAAACAAACTAAGGGATGCAGCAGGGGGTAAAGATATGAAGCAAAGCAAAACCAAAGCAAGCAAAACCCTGCTCAGAAGAGGCAGCGTAGTTCCCTGAAACAGTAACTGCACTAAATGCTTGTCTCTGCTCTGTCAGAAGCAGCAAATTTAGTGCCATGTCGCTGGAGAGACCCCCTGCTGATGTTAATAATGCCTATTAATGGCAAGAGAGGCACAGAAGAATTTTATGATTAAATACAAAGTTCAAATCCACCTATAAGCCTTTCAGGTATACAATGAGTCATCTCTAGGGAAACACTGTAGTTGCTGGCACCTATGTTTGCTGTATGTGCTGCATGTGCCAAAGCTACAAACATGGTCCAAGCACACCTAATATTTGCAGACCTGGTGATCTAGGTTAGGATATGAAATTGCAGAATCACAGAATGTCAGGGGCTGGAAGGGACCTTGAAAGCTCATCCAGTCCAACCCCCTCTGCCAGAACAGGATCACCTATGCCAGATCACACAGGAATGCATCCAGGTGGGTTTTGAATATCTCCAGAGAGGGAGACTCCACAACCTCCCTGGGCAGCCTATTCCAGTGCTCTGTCATCCTCACAGTGAAAAAGTCCCTCCTGATGTTTCCATGAAACTTCCTATGCCTCAACTTCCACACATTGCCCCTTGTCCTGTCGTTGGGCACCACCGAGCAGAGCCTGGCTCCAGCCTCCTGGCACCCACCCTTTACAGCTTTGTAAAGATGAATGAGGTCACTCCTCAGGCTCCTCCTCTGCAAGAAGCAGAGTGCCAGCTCCCTCAGCCTCTTCTTGTAAGAGAGATGTTTCATTCCCTTAATCATCTTTGTGGCTCTGAATCAGTGGTAGTAAACTCAACACATTTAGCAGTGATGTTCGGGTCAAAACTCCCCCTGACTTCAGTAGATGTGCTAGCATCATGCTTCCCAAGCTCCAGACAAGGGACACCACTGCATGGAACCTGTGGGGCAAGGAATATTTCGTCCTACTAATTCTGGTGGGAATGGAAAGCCTTTATCATATGTCTTCTTACTGAGCCTTGAACTTCAGCAGAGTTCTTAACAGAGAGAATATATGGAAAATCCATGGACTTTGTGAATTTGCAGGAGCACTTTGCTTGTCCCAGCTTCTGTCCACACTTGTAAGGGCTTTATGGCTTAAAACATCTCTTAGTTACAGGTCCAGCTTCTTCATACACAGTGGGAGATTTAAATTTTGATACAGTTATAATTTCTAGATTAATTTTGTATTCCAAGTTATACTTCATAATCTCTTCTACAAAATTATAGATGAAAGAAAGAAACTGTTACCAAGTTGACCACATTATGCAAATGGAGGAGCTGAAATGATTTGGGTTTGTGTTCTGATAGGCCTTTCCATTAGGTAATAATGAAAAACTGTTGTGCCCAGGAGTACTAAATATGTAATTTGGAAGGTATTCCATTGGCTACCTGAAGATTCTGCTCAAGGAATTTTCCTATCTATGCCTGTCTGCATGCATAGGTACACATAGTGTCATTATGATAAGGTTTCCCTAAAGGAAGCTCCCATCTCTGATAACATCCATTTGGGTATTCTGTTTTAATGAGCACCTTAACATGAGGCAAGTGTCCTTAGTTCCCAGCAGCTGCCTAAGGGAATTGCATGTTCTCTGTAACAGGCTCAGAGCTGGAAAGAGGGACTAGGTTGGTTTTGGTGCACCTGCACTGAAAAGATTACAAAGGAGTGCGAATAGCTTGGACGTGTGTGCGAATTGCTGGTGCATAAATGTTAATTAAAGATTTGCTGGAAAGGGAAAAAAAATGACTCTACAACATTTTCTACTCTCCACAAATGGAGCATTCATTTCCTGAATTATTTTCCTGGCTTGTATGCAGGATACAGATTTCTCCTCTGCTACTGACAGCAGGCATCTGAAAATGCCATGACAGCCCCACTGATGTATGAGATGAGAGTGAGTCACAGGCAATACTGGGCACCGCTCAGACCTTGGTAGTCAAAGGGAGAGGTTCGTGGCTTCCGCTCTGAACGCTTTCTCCACCCCTCATTGTGTTCCCTGACTTGGGAACTGCCTCAGACAGCTGTAATTAAAACGCTGAGCTTTATTACAGACACTTCTAAGTTTCCAAACCAACACTGACTCCCTTCAGTCGTGTTTGAGAAAATGTCTAACTGAGATAGCAGAGTGGATGATCCCAAAACTAGCTCTGTGAAAGCCAACAGTGACAGCAAGGGAGCCCCATTTTCAGATGACACAAGGAAGGGCAATCAATCTGATGTGGCAATATTCACAGACTCGTAGAGTCGTAGGTAAAGACCCTTTCTCTAGTGTGCAGAACCCAAATATAGCATTCCTAGAGGAGCAAGGACTGGAAAAATGGAGTAGAGTCATAGCCAAATATCTCTCCTTAGCTGCATGCTTTCTCACTCCTCTTTTTTGTGATGTAGGTTGTGTTGTAGAGACTTTGAAGGACCGAGAGAGGTGTCCTTACTGCCCCGTGGTCCAGAGATAGCTGCTGTTGTTGCTCACAACTGATGTCTCAGCAGGGTGTTGCCACTGTGGCTAGATGCCATCAGGCTGAGCTTGCAAGAGCTGGTTGTGTGAACTGGAGTCTGGAACTGGCTGTTCTCTGCTGTCCTGTGGAGCACAGCCTTCAGAAAGCAACACAAGGAAATGGAAATATGGACACAACCTGAGCTCAGGTTATCACCCCTTGAAGAAATGTAAGTCTAAGAGCTATGCAAAGCTGGCATAGGCATAAAAATGAGAACACAGAAGTGGGTAACTGAGAAAGCAATTGGGCTATGGACATGATGGGGGTGGAAGACAAAGGCTAAGAACTGGTCTCGAGACACAGATGATGAACAAGAGATCATGGTATCTCTGGATGGTTCTTCTACATGTGGTAGGTTCAAAGTGCTTCAGGATACTCAAGTAGGACATCTTGTCCAGCATGTCTAGCTGCTCATCTAGAAAAGCATACAGTGTTTTGACTGTGTTTGTGTATGCAGTGTTTGACTGTGTTTAATGCATACTTTCCAAGGAGTATGCATAGCTGTATGTATGCATATGGATATATCTGGGTGTGTACCTTCCTTCCAAGGGAAAGTTCTTCCCTCTAAATTTATGAGCACTTCTGAAAATAATCTCATTGCAGATAAATTGAATTTGGCTAGTCATTACTCTGGGTAAAACTAAGATGCTTTGTGACACCTATAGTCCCCCCTACACTCATCTCTCTGGAAAAGTGGCATGTGGTCTATATTCAGCACTTTTCATAGCAAAAAAAAGACTTGTAGCAAGTCCATTATGGAATTAAAAGCTACCTTTAAACCTCCACTATATAATTAGCTGAAATCTGGGTGAGGATGTTGCCAGATATAATTTGAAAGCTGAAAATCACTCCTGGCAGGAGGAGTCATCACTTTGAGAACTAAAGGAATTTTGCCACATAATGGAAAGCATATCTCAAGTTTAGATTAGTTCTTTCCCACAAGTTCATGGATTTGGTCATAGCACACTGAGATGATCAGGCTTCCCTGGAAGTTACTGGCAAAGCTCCTGTCAGTATTTCCATACAAGCCTCTAGATGCAATTAATACACCTTTATTCTATCTGGTTTAAGCACAAGCACAAACTGCTCTAAACTAGCTTGCCAAGTTCTCTCTTTATGAGTCTCAGAGGGAGTTCAACCCACCCCAAGACACTTATCTGAAATAAAACAGGCAAATGACAGTCTGGTAGTACCAGAACTGATACAGAGTCAGACTCAGTTTGAAGAAGTCAAAGTCAGATGAGGCATCTCCCATCAGCACAGTGAGGTCTCAGTGATTTGAAATGCTGACACTGAGCTCTATTAAATAAATGAATGAATGAATAATATGCATCCATCATCATTTTGGCATGGCCTCTGCTTTTCTAGAAAATTGATTTAAATGTAATTCTTTAGCAACAAAGAAGATTTTTGTATTATCCAATCATTTAGCAAGCGTGATTTCTGAGTGTCATCCAAACTCAGGCACAGCAATATAGGCCAGAGAAGTCATTCTGTTTATCTGAGTTTGCTGTTAACCTGTTTTAGTTGTGGGGTTTTGGGTGTGGTTTTGTTGGGGGGTTTTTGTTTGTTTGGTGCAGCTATGTTAGTGATATGACAATTAGGTGTTTTGGCATAGTCCTCTAATTGAAATACAGTTTGGAGGCTCTCCTGTTGGGTTTTTGTTTTGGTTGTTTGTTTCTTTGTTGGTTTTGGTTGGTTTGTTTTTGGTTTGTGTTTTGTGGCGTGGTTTTTTTTTCCCTCCAAACTGTTGTATACTTTTACAGCAGCATCTCTCAAAGATGGATGTTAAATATATCACAGATAAATATTCCTATTGTACGCGTGGGAAAGGTAAATTCCAGACGCCAGCATTAATTCAAATCCTACGGCATTAGAGTGAGTTTTAATCTGTTTCTGAGGTGTGGAAACACAAACATAAATCAATAAATTACTAGTTTCTTCTCATATGCTGGGAGAAAAATAGGTTCATTGTGAAAAGTTTGACAGACAAATTTATGGGTATCAGAAATTTTAGCATTATAATAAATATACCTCAGGATGTATTATGCCTCTACAGCAGTCCCAGTAATGTCATTTCAAGAGTTTATGCTATGAGTACTACAATGCTATCCTATTATTAGTGAGAGGAAGAGAAGAGACTGCTGACAAACTGTCTCCATTTTAAGCTTTTGCTTCCACATGGCGCATTTCTGAGCTGATATGGATTGGTCTCTGTGGATTTTATACAAACTGTTCATGCAGTCTGGAAGATGTGGTGGACTTAGACGAGTATAATGAAAAAAGCCAACCCCAAAACAACAGTCTTCCAGAGACAAAGAATTTTAGTTCTCCACTGAAATGTCTGAAAGCAGAAAGCTGGCAGATAATTCTGACCACTGGACTGGAGGCTGTGATTTCCTCTTCTGTGTGCAAGAGGGTTTTCTTTTTCCCTGATACACAGTGTGCAGAGCAGAGGGATGACTACCCCCAGGGGACAGCTGAGGCTGCCCAGGGAGGTGGTGGAGTCGCCGTCCCTGGAGGGGTTCAAGAAAAGACTACATGAGGCACTTAGTGCCATGGTCTAGGTAACTGGATAGGGCTGGGTGCTGGGTTGGACTGGATGACCTTGGAGGTCTCTTCCAACCTGGTTGATTCTATGATTCTATGAATTTTTTTCCTACCTCCTTGGAGTCCCTCCAGGACCTTCTGAATGATCAGCAAAGTACTTTTCCTCCTCATTCTTGGTTTCAAATAGCCAGGCTGACCTGCTTTGTGTCAGGTGGGACTGGCAAGGGACCTGTGGTATGTGCAGCAGTAATGCACCATGGTTTCCAATGCTAAAGGTTACAGCTTCAGCAGTGACCATAGGTGTAGGAAGTTTCATGTAAACATGAGGAGGAATTTTTTCACTGTGAGGGTGACAGAGCACCAGACAGGCTGCTTAGGGAGGTTGCAGAGTCTCCCTCTCTGGAGGTATTTAAAACCCACCTGAATGCATCCCTGTGTGATCTGGTTGGTATAAATGATCCTGCTCTGGCTGCGGGGTTGGACTGGATGATCTTTTGATGTCCCTTCCAGTCCCTGACATTCTGTGATTCTGTTACCAGGGAGGTAGGGCTGCGGACCTCACTTAGGACAGTTCTGATCATATAGGGAGACTTGGAGTAAAACAATAGGAGGGGATCCTCAGTGGTGCTCTTTCACCCTTAGGGGAGGGTCTGGTTACAGAATCAAGGTCCAAGCTGAGAAAAAAAAAGCGACCATGGGACATACTGAACCTGAGGAGAAATTAAAACTGTAATATAACTAGGCAAATAAATAACTGTTTAGGTACCTGGGCTATGTGAGTAAGTAGGCAAACATCGTTATTTGGAGTAGGATTTGACTCTTCTGATGCAAAGAGAGAGAAAAGAATTAGCATCATAACCTTAAGGTACATACTAAATGCTTGTTATTTAAATAGTCTGATTTAAGAAGCCACATGGCCATCAGTACACAATTACATCTGTAAACTTGGAACCAAGTTAAGACAACGTCTGGTTTGTTTTAGCAGCACTGCCAGCTGGGAGTCATTCTGAGTCCTGCCTGTTGCTGGATGCCCTTGGAATTAGATACTAAAATATCAGGCTGTAATAGCCTTGCTGGATATCTGGAATCCTGCAGATTTTATCTCTAGTTTTCTGAAATAGTAATTTTCACTCACCTAGGTTCAAACTGAGGACAGCAAAGCTTTACAGCAGCAGCGGCAGCAGCAAATGTAATGTACCTTGATCTCAAGTTTCAAGTGCTGTCACACAGCTAATAGTCACAGTATCAGTAGAAAACAATTGTCAGAAGACAAGTCGGTGTGAGACAAAGTCAGTGGCATCCATTTAAAGTGAAGCATTTCTTTGTAGTCTTCAAAAACCCTGCAGTTAGGCTACAGTCTGTTTCTGAAGGAAGAGTTTAAGAGCTGCAATTTACAAACTCATAAAATAAATTCTTATTTTACAGAAAAAAAAAAAGAGAAGAATTTTTCTATCCAGATGTGAAACCTTTTATAAACTGCCTTTTGGTTCATATACTGGGGTTGGGTTTTTTTTTTGCCTGGTTCAGCTGCTAAATCCATCATAGTGAATGTAACAAAAAAAGATGGCTATTTTAACAAAGAAATAAATTCATGTATCTGCAGTGTATTGGTTAATTTTGTTTTTATCTTATTTTGGGCATATCCTGCATGTTGCTCTTTTTGTTCACTGCTAAACACTTTGATCAGTGATTTACCAGTGCAACGTGGGTCCAAACTCCAGTCAAGAGAGTGGAAAAGAGGATGTCTTATTTCTCTGTTTTAGCACAAAGATTCCTATAGATTCTCCCTTAGAAAGTCCAGCTTTAGATTCCAGTGATAATACTTTTAGCATGAACTGCAAGAAAATTCAATCCAGCAAGCCAGCTAGCACTGGAAATAAACTAAAAAGTCTGAAAGAAAAAAAAAAAAAGACTTACAGTTAATCAATAGCAACCACCAAAGCTTCATAGATTAAGTTCTCCTGTTCCTAACCTCTGAGTTGAACAACTAATGTCAGACAGAGGATTTCCTGCTCAGCAACTCTGGTTTTTGTTTTTTTCTTTTTCCCCTGTTTTATTATATCAGTTGTGATGCTTTTGGGCTCTTAACCCGCTCCCCCCCCCACTTTTGTATTTGCCCCAGCTAACTCAGACGGCCTCTGGGAATATAAATGAAGCTATTTATTTTACAGCAGCAAATATACAAGCAGGTATTTACAATATATACAGCTATATACAGAAATATACAAAGGATAAACAATACAGAAGCACAACTCCCCTCCCAGAAACCTGAGTCCCCAGGAGGGGCTCTCAAACCACCCCAACACCTCCCCTTGCCCTCTCAACCTTACCCCAGTTCTCAGGAAGAAGAGAGGTGCAGCTAAGAGGTTAGGGAGCAGGGTTAGTGGGAGCAGGGTTAATGAGATGTGACCAGGTCTGAAGGCAAAAGCAGAATGAAAGACAAAAAATGGAGAATGTTTTACTTCTTCTTCCCAGAACTCTCAGCGTGACTGTGAGCGAAGGAGACACAATTGTTTTTCATTTCACTGCCCATTATGTAGTTCTTTTACCAAAACATTCCAGCTTGCTTCAAACTAGCACATCAGTTTTACTAAGAATGGATTGAAACAGCCAATCAAAATCTCAAGACACAAAGACAGTTAACAAAGTGCTACGTAAAGAGAGTTTGTGTGAAATCAAAAGACACACATTTATAGAACTGTCCATTCTCTTTCTTTGTTAAAGACACACATTTATAGATCTGTACATTCTCTTTCTTTGTTCTCCATACAGAAGGACTCAAGTGCCCTCACTTGTGTGAGACCTTGCAAACACACAATTAGATACCTACTCACTTTTGAAAGTCTGGACATATATACTTATTTTATTTACAATATACTTTAGTTAGAGAAGGGGAACCTTGCTTCTAAAACAGAACACTTAGTTCATATTCTCCCTCTGTACTCAGCACTGGTCAGGCTGCACCTTGAGTCCTGTGTCCAGTTCTGGGCTCCTCAATTCAAGAGAGATGTTGAGGTACTGGAACGTGTCCAGAGAAGGACAACAAAGCTGGTGAGGGGCCTGGAACACAAACCCTATGAGGAGAGGCTGAGGGAGCTGGGGGTGTGCAGCCTGGAGAAGAGGAGGCTCAGGGGTGACCTCATTGCTGTCTGCAGCTACCTGAAGGGAGGCTGTAGCCAGGTGGGGGTGGCCTCTTCTCCCAGGCAACCAGCAACAGAAGAAGGGGACACAGTCTCAAGTTGTGCTGGAGAAAATCTAGGCTGGATGTGAGGAGGAAGCTCCTGGCAGAGAGAGTGATTGGCATTGGAATAGGCTGCCCAGGAGGTGGTGGAGTCACCATCCCTGGAGGTGTTGAATAAAAGCCTGGATGAAGCACTTAGTGCCACGATCTGGTTGATTGGCTAGGGCTGGGTGCTAGGTTGGACTGGCTGATCTTGGACGTCTCTTCCAACCTGGTTATGATTCTATGATTCTAGGATTCTCTTCCCCTACCCCAACAATGCATTGCCTGTAGAGGAATGGAGTGAGGCTATCTGCCCCTTCTTCCTCTTAACCAATGCTGATTCTTACTTTAAGGCTTAAGTCCTGGGGAAAAATAAAAAACCCCAAAAAAGAAAAAGAATGAAAAAAAGCCTCCTCAAAGTTCAGAGCAAACACTAAGCTTCTGTGCATATCTATGAAAGTCATTGAGATAACCTCTTACACGTAAATTGAAATTCTGTGGCCTTTTTCTTGTCACTCTAAAATTTAACTCTGAGGAATACAAATGCACAGGATTAAAACCACAACTCTGCAATAAAAAGCAAATGATGTTATAGATGTAAAAAAAAGGATAACATGAGCAATAGTTTGTCCTCAGCTGAATGATAGGTTGGAAAGACAGAGTTTCTTCACTGCTGTTTACAGGCAGAACTTAGAGGAGGCAGATAACTTCCTTCCTAATGGACTATTAGCAGCACCTTTTGCAGGCCATTAGTGTGGAATTAATCAAAGCGTGTCTGTGCAGCAATTAATTTCCTGTACTTCTGTAATAACAAAGAATGGAAGAGTTGTCCTCCTCCCACAGCTGATAGCTCTGTTTCTGTGCCTAAAGCACAGTCTCAGAGAATTGGACTATTTGGCTTCTCTTCCTACATCTTCTGTAACATCCTTCATGACCTTGGAAAAATCATTTGATCTTTCTGTGCCTTAAATTCCCTTTTCACAAAAGGGAATTAATTACACCTCACTACTTCCAGAGAAGTGTCATTAGGCCTAATTAGTTAATGTCTGTAAAGTGCTTTGAGAGCAATCTATTGACAGATGATCTTCTAAGTGCAAAACATCACACAGTAAAAATTTGTACCAATCTGTCTTGGTGTTATTTGTTTAGCACAAACAATGCTCTTGGCAGTCTAGCAATGTTAGTCTGATGTATTAGACAAAGATAAGTCAAAATTACATTTATCTGGGCTCTGATTGAGGCAGATAACCAATTGCACACCTCAAAGTAAACACTGGGTACCAAAAGTGCTTTACACACTGTTGTGCATTTACTACCCTTGAGCTGAAGTCTCACTCATCAGTAGTTTGTCTCATGTCAAGCAATTTCTTGAGGACTTCCTAAAAGTCATGTCATTTGGACTTGATGATCTTAGAGGTCTTTCCCAACTGAAGCAATTCTATGATTCTATGATGTTTTCAATTGATGGCATGAGCAGGACCAGTTATTTTCTTATTCAATAACAGCTGAATTAGTTAAAGTTACATTAGTAAAATTTAGTAAGAAGAAAATTATATTCCCCTATTGCAGCCTGTTCACTTATTTATTACTTACTACATTGTTCTTTATAAACCTATTCATTTAGCTAAGTCAATTTATCTCCAAGAATATCAGCAGTTAGCTCTAATATCTACCTTAATGTTTTGAGCAAGGGCATGGTGTTGTTTCCAGAAGACAGTTTTCTGGATTGCTTAAAAGACAAGGAAGCACAAGGCTGAGATCTCAAAGACCAAGTGAGTTGCTCTAGGGCACCTTTGGAAGTTACCATTCTGCTAATCTCATGTGGCTTGAAGGAAAGGACTTGAGAAGTGGATCGTGAAGCCTCAATGCTCTGATCTCTATCCCTGCAGACTGACTGAGCCAATCTGCAATAGTAGTGGAATTAATGATCTATCTTGAGACAAACTCTGCTTACTTCGCTTCTCTTTTATGCAAGTAATCAGCCTGTGCAAGGATTTTACGTGCAGTGGATCTCCCATAATGTTTGGCGAGCCTGATTTGGAAACAGAAGATTAGTTTCTGCTTTGGGTGCAAATCCAGGTTCAGAAATCAAACTCTTTGTTTGTGACTAACGTAGAATCTGAATTTCACTTCAAATCTGTCATGAATGATGTATATTTAAGAAAACCCATCAAACAACAACCCAAACCCTCAAGCATATTTGGTTCCATTAAAACCTCCACCTTTGAAAGCTGATGGGATTTCTGTTACTGACTTCAGCTTGGAGAGCTATTACAGCTATCACTGGCTTCTACATGAATACCAGGAGTAAAATCCAGATTTCACTGATTACATTAGCTGTGCTCATGAAATCAAGACTCATTTGAAAGTACCAGATCTGGCATGGTTTAAAATGTTCCAAATATTGGACCCACTCAGGGTCCAAAGTTGACCAAACCATGAACGACACTTAATTTTCAGAAAATTAGGAGTGGAATGGTCCTTTGCCACCTCTGTCTGTTCTGTGAGGAGAAATGAAATGATGCTAATAAGGTGGAGACATTTGCTGGCTGCTATTTCCATGCAGCTGCCCTAAACTCAATTTTGTCTTTAATAATTAATTTTGAGCAGTGTTATCCCCATACATGTGTATGAAAGCTGTTGACAGCTGCAGCTTCTCTACTGAACCCCTAGCTGTGGGTGGATACCTCCTTCAGGGTTATAAATTGCTCTTTTAATTTCTGTGTTGGCTTTTGAGTAGTTGTTTAATGCACAGATCAGTTGTGATTGGTGCTAAGGGAACACCAGGTTTGAAATGTACCATGAAAGGCTGATGTCTGCCACATCATCAGACATAACTTGCATATTAATACACATCTATCCAACTGTGTGGCTGGTCTGATTTGAGGTCTGGGGATCCACACCTTCTCTTCAAAGCCACTGTTGCCTCCTTGTTGTTTGATGACTGGGGAAGTACTCACAATTGTCAGGGTCTTTATCTCATTTTAACCTTGCCCAAAAGAAGGAAAATCCTAGAAGCCATGGAACATAATACAAAACAGCCACAAACTCCTCTAGTCCATGGTAGTATTCTAGGTCCAAATAAAAGTCAAGGCAGCTGGGAGTGTATTTTTATGGACTTGTCCCTACTCAGTCACAGAGCAGCAGTACTTCACAGTTCCATCTCTGGAATGGGCACAACACATTCTCCTATTCAACACTAACTCTGACATGGCATTTTGAATCTTTCTAGATTCCTGAGTAAGAAACACTGCTTACTTAAGTTCCAATTACATTTTTGGATAGTTTCCTCTAAAGAGAGAGAATAATTCACCATTTTTACTGCAGCTTGCTCTGGTAAAGCTTTGCAGTGGTAATTTAATTCTATATTCATTTAGTTTGAATTACAGGGGGAACATCTGCAACGATTCCTAACAATAACTACATTTCAAGACAATTACACAGTAATAACTAGAGCTGCAGGATGATGTCAAAGCCAGAAGAGAAAAGAGAGGCACACACAGACTTTGTGCATGAAATTAAATTTTCTTCTTAATTGGAAAATGCAAGTTTTTCAGAGAAGAGCCTTTTTAACACCACATGCATGCATTTAATATATGTATTTCAGCATGCACTGCAATATTTTCTATTGGCATCAGAGATTAACTGTCATTAGTGACACTCTCAACCGCTAATGAAATGATTCTCTTTTATTTTGGAGTACACAAATTTCCTTTCCTTCTTAGCCAACTCTGATTAAGAGGATGAAGGCAATGAAATAAAAAGATCTTGTGGGATTTACTTTGTCAATCTTTTGGAATTAAGGAATGTGGGAGGCAGGAACTCTGTTCCACAAATCTTCCACTGCAGCAAATGCAGTTACTTCCCTGTGGTGTGCTAATTAAATAATTCACTTACGTACAAAATGATGTATCTTTGTCTGGGAAATGACTGAATGGACAGGTGTAGTGCTTCCAGTGACCCTGGGAAAAGTAGATGTGTTGCATGTGTGTTCCACACAAACAGTCAGCACACGTGGATCCCTTTGGATGAATTTTGGGTGAGTCAGGTTTGTCATGCCTGCTGAGGAAGCAGAAGACAAATTGGTTCCATACTGTGGTCACTATTGAACCTGCTCTTTTCAGGCCCTTTGACATTCCAGTTTACCTAACCTATGGCACTTTTTTGTTTGTTTGTTCAAGTATTTTCTTTTATGCTGCTATGTAGTCATCCAGAATAGTGTACATTCCAAATTTTCCTTTGCCCTTTGAGAAAAGTCAGTGTTATATTTGTAATTAGTGAAGCCAGAGTGAAGTCAGTCTAAAAAACCTGCTTGCTCAGGGTACTATCCATATAAAGCAAACCAGTTTTGATCTTTCTGTGATCTTTCTAGTAACTGAGCAGATATATTTGCTGTCCTTTGAAAAGTGTCATCTTCTCTAAGGAGCAATAATACTGTGCTTGGTGGTCATTTTATTAGTATTGACCTAACTCCTTCAACTTCCACTCCTTGTCCCAGCTGAATCCATTACACAAAATCAGTGCTCCCCAGCTCCCTTCCTCTTCCACTGGCAGGTCCTCATCTCCATGCTCAAAGTGTATGTTGCCTATGTGGAATTGCCTCTGCTGCCTGCTAGGAAGGAGAAATGTGTTTTCTTGCAATCTTTCTCCATGTCATCCCTTGTAAGTGAAGCAGAGAAGCTGCTGCAAAAATCCGGAGCAGGCAATTCTTTCAGTGTCATGATCAAGACTCCTTGTGAGTACAGTATCGTGAGTGAAAAGTCAACCAGAACTGAAATTTCAGGGGTTAACCCTGGGTTGCAGTGAGATAAAGTCAACCCCATCAGTTATCCTGCAGTCCTAAGGGCAGAGTGTCCTTTGGAGCCTAAGTTTGTAACCTACAGAGGACCTTTTCTCAGCTCAGTGGATTGCAATAAACTCTTTGGAAGTTTTGATTCCTAAAACATGAGAGTGGAAAAGATCCATGTAGCTGTGTCTTCTGAAGCTCAATATTCTGAGCATCCCAAACCAATTTTCCATCTTTCCTTACAGCAGCACAGTGATGACCACATTTCTTGTGCTTCAGCCTTACCTGAAAATCATTGTTTCTTTTACTACCTCTTTTGTAGTTTTCTTTCCTTTTTTTTTTTTTTTTTAAAACTTTTCTGGGAACAACTCTCAAGTTTTCATGTGAAAAGTATGAACCTACAGAAGATGACACTGAATTCCAGTGCATACTGGAACGTGTTCAGAGAAAGGTGATGACGGTGCTGAGAGGCCTGGAACACAACCCTATGAGGAGAGGCTGAGGGAACTGGGGATGTGCAGCCTGGAGAAGAGGAGGCTCAGGGGTGACCTTATTGTTGTCTACAACTACCTGAAGGGAGGCTGTAGCCAGGTTGGGGTTGGTTTCTTCTCCCAGGCAGCCAGCAACAGAACAAGAAGACCAGGGTCTCAAGTTGCACGGGGAGAGGTCTAGGCTGGATGTTAGGAGGAAGTTCTTCACAGAGTGATTTGCCATTGGAATGGGCTGCCCAGGGATGTGGTGGAGTCACCATCCCTGGAGGTGTTGAAGAAAAGTCTCAATAAGGCACTTAGTGCCATGGTCTAGTTGATTGGCTAGGGCTGGGCGCTAGGTTGGACTGGATGATCTTGGAGATCTCTTCCAACCTGACTGATTCTATGATTCTATGAATGAAGGTTAGTAAATCCAAGTGTGATGAGTTAGTAAAGGTTCACTGCACTAATCTCAAAAAATTACCCTCAATAAGTTCTTCAGGAACAATTTTTTTTGCAATGTTAGAAAAATGAGGAGATATTTCTCACCTGAACATTTAGCTGAGCAGAAATATACAGGAAAGGAGCACCACATTGTTCTGAATTAGCAGCACTAACATCTACTGCAATATTAGTGTGAACTTCAGCTCCAAAAAGGAAGACCTGATAACAAGGCTTCCTACCATCAGTTTGATTCATTATTGTAAGAGTCTGTACTTTGTTGTAATTCATGTTTTCAGATTGCTCATTAGCATCACAGTGTATCAGGGGTCCGTGCTCAGCAGGAAAGTCAACAGCAAACATCTGACCACATGTCTGATGAATTTCCTAGGAAAAATAAGTGAAAGAAAGATGTGTACTGGATTTTATTCATTTATGGTTTAATATTTCTATGATAACCTGGAGCTATTCTAAGGAAAGGGATGGAGTTACTGACATTTGTGAAACCCAGGGAAGTATGTAAAATCAGAAGTTGTGCCTATAACTCCTTTAAAAGAAATTGCAAATGGGAAAAAGTAATGGTTAGTTATTCAAAATACAAAGAGTCACATTTAATATGATATCTAAGTCCTTTGTGGTTAAAGAAATCCTCTGTATACTTTCTGGGGACAGAAACAACTTTCTCAGCTCTGCAGGCATGTGGCTGTGGCACATGATACTGGTCAAGAGCAATCTAAACGAAATGCAGGTTAATGATTTCCTGTGGTAGGATAAATAAAGTAGTACATCAACCCTGTTGTAGATATTTGCTTTATGTCTTTTCTATTTCAACCATGCCAGCCCTGTGGGAAAGTGATCAATGGCCTTGTTGCTTTGTGCTGAGAGACTGTTTTCCGAAACCGGTCTAACACCAGCTAGCTTGGGAAACCTTGGGTTTGGCTGTTATGTGCCAAACATACCACTTGTGCTGCAGTCTTCAGCATTTCTGGCTTCCCAGTCCTTGTCTTAGCAGTTATACCCCCAAATCTGAGGTGTGCATCAGCCTGAAATTGTGAGGTTCGGTAAAGGAAACCTAGAAGTCCAAAAGAGCCTTCAGTTTCCTTGAAGTAAAAGAATGTTTGTCAGAGCAGGTCATATGCTTCAGAAGTGAAAGGACAAGGGCTGAAAAGATCTTTTTATCACTTGTCCTGGTGGTAGCATCATCAAATGTTGACATTACTACTTAGTGGTGCTACTACAAAATGAGAAGCCTGAGAGCATTTTGTTATAACGGCGTGTAACTGAATCTTGCATCTTCCATTCATGCAGGAACTTTGCACACACTGAGGCCCAAGTATCTTACACTTAGAAGTGTTTTACTGTTAGTGGAAGAAGAGTCCTTCCTTTGCACTAGCTTTATGCAAACGCCATGGCAGGTTTATTTTGTGTCGTGATGCTTTTGCTTTGCTTGTACTGCTTAACTTGTATACCTATTTAGAACAACAGTGTGACATTCATTTAAAGCACTCTGCTTGAGGTTTTCCTTCTCTTTCTGGGTGATTTTCCATATGTAGAAAATCTGTGGAACCAGGACTACTCTTTTATCTGCAGTGTGGATATTCATGAGATAAGAGAAATTCTGGAGTTGCCTTCCTTTGTCACTGAAATTCTCTCTAAGGCATGTGCAGTTCTAAGCAGGAGGGGAAGGCTTTGCCAGCACATCTTTATGCCAGAAAGGGTCTGTGGCACTAAGAAAGCAAGGAATTTCCATAAGGAAAATGTGAACATCTAACAGTTCCTCCAAAAGCTGTGAATTTTGCAGACTTGAAGCCTGTGGTCATTTCTATGAGAAGAAATCAGGGCAGCTTTGCAGAAAGAACTGTGAATAATTTCTGAGCACAGCAGAAGGAGACATACCGAAGAAAGACCTTTTGTTTTCAAAACTTAGATTGAAGCAACTGAAGTTCCTTTTGAATGTGATTTGCCAGCAGTACCAAGTTCTTGATGTTACCTGGCTCTGCTAGACTACAGGCAAAGGTTGAGGTTATCTCAGACTCCAGGGTGGAGAAATCTATGACAGTAATTAGCTACTCAATTATTCCTCTGTGATCTAATGACTCTTACATGGATCTTTATATCTTTTCCCCTCATTCTTAGCATATATTTTTTATTACTTTCACAGGAACAACCTGGTGACAGACAGGTAACAGCTTTGTTCCCTACAACTTCCACTTTTATGGAAAAATGAATCGTTTCATGAATCAACATTAATTGTTCATTAGACCCCCCCCAAGGCAAATGAACCATTTAGATGATTAATCACTGACTGAATCTTTCAGTGGCTGTGTAATAGTGCATGACTGGACAACATTATTCCTTGCTCCATGTTGTTCTCCTGCTCTTTACTGCTTACATGCAAAAAGCCATCAACATATTTGGTAATTCCTACAGGCACACACAGAGGAGCTGTGAAAATGCAGCCAATGCTATCATTGCTCCAAAGCTGCTACAAGTGCTTGCCTGGCCACAGATGTTGTGACTAATGCCTGGTCCATTTTTCATCTCTGGAAAAATGAACAGATTCTTTGCTCTGTTTTATAAAAGTGAAAAAGGGACCAGGTATTATTTCCTAACAAAGTATTTGGCCACAGAGTGTGCAGTTCTGTATCAGAAATAAAAGCAATTTCATTCTGCCTTAGCATGTGTTTGGCAAGTAAATACAGGGTCAGGTAAAAGTCAGAAGCTTGGAGGAAAAAAAATACAGTGATTTGCTTTTCATTTAGGAAAAAGAAGGTGGAAGGGAAGTGAGGGCAGTGTGCTTCCAGACAAATAAACTGCCACTCATACACTGCGGAATCGTCTTCAGCATAACAGAGGTTGACAGGAAAGTAGAATTGAAACTGCTTTTTTAATGAGAAATAAACAACCTCATTGTTGCATATATTGTATTTAACCTGCACTGCCCAGGCATTTTTACATTTTCAACCCTTAGCCAACCTTGTGTCTGTTCATAGATATAAGTGAATCTCTGTCACTACTCAAATGCAATAAATGTACCCCAAAGGAGACAGGGGCTTATTGTGCTTCTTGTTATCTCAACTTCCCAAGAGCAGCACAGGCTTGAGTCAGGCATGTGCCCTCGGGTTGGCCAAGCCTAACTGCCTACTGGGCTGCACCAGTAGGAGGGCAGCCAGCAGGTCAAGGGACACCACTATTTAGAGGGTCATATGATAATTGAGGATGGGAGCAGGAGCATGGCTGTGAGCTTTCCAGTTACAAGCGATGTACCAAAGAGTTCAGTACTGGGACCAATCCTGCTTAACATCTTTATCAGTGGTTTGGATGAGGGGATTGAGTGCCACCACCAAGTTGGGTGGGCATGGCAGTGTGCTGAAGGGCAGGGAGGCTCGGCAGAGAGGTCTGGACAAGCTGGATAGATGGGCTGGGGCCAGTGCTATGAGATTCGACATGAGTCACCTCATCCAGCTGAAGTTAACCTTGCTTTAAACAGAGGAGTTGGATTAGTGACTTACAGAGACCCCTTCCTAAATTATTCTACAGTTTTGCAATTGAGAGCATTGCTTGAATGAAAAGGAAATGCAAGGCAGACTTGAGAGATGAACCAAAATTATTTCATCCCACAGACATTGCTTGCTTTTAAATTAGATGGGTTAGTAGTCAATTCCCTTTATATTTGAGTTGCGTTTTTTTTTTGTTTGATATACTGCAAAGATTCTTTTGTCTGGTTTTGGAAAATTAAATGGTAGATGAAAGAACATATAAAAATGGCTTATTTTTTTTTTCTAAATCCAGATGATATTTTCATTTCTGGAAGTCCCTAATCAGGTAGTTTAACGGGAACAAATCTCATCATGACTCCCTGTCAAGGTCCGGAGGAGCAGAGATGAACAGTATCTCTGTCCACAGGAGCAAGACCAGTTCTTATGGATTCCATGTTGTGAAATTAAGGTGCAAACGAGACCAGATATCACCATGAAACTGTTTATTAAAGGATAAGGTTGGGCAAAACAGAGGGAGAGACGGGAGAAGGGGGAGAGAGAAAGATCAGAACAGTGAGAGAGGGGAGAAGGGGGAGAGAGAAAGATCAGAACAGAGTGAGAGAGGGGAGAAGGGGGAGAGAGAAAGATCAGAACAGAGTGAGAGAGGGGAGAAGGGGGAGAGAGAAAGATAAAGAGATTGATGGAGAAGAGAAGAAGGAGCAGGGAAGGGAAAAAGGCTGTGATCATATTACCCTCAGTCGCAGATGGAGGGGAGAGAGACCAGTGCGTGGCCCAGGGACGATCTTCTGTGGAGTCTGTCAGAGGTTCTTCGGGTGTTGTGCAGCTCTGGTGGTCTGGTGATGGTCTGCCCTCGGTGGTCCAGTAGAGGTGCCACTGGTGGTCTGCTGGGAATGCCACACTTTGGCAGGCATTTCTCCTGCCTTTTTATACAGTTTTCTGCTCAGTGTCCAGCTGCAGCCCCCCAGGGCATCTTCCTGTGCATTCTCATGCATTCACAGGGGTCTGGTGCCACCGGGGAGAGGGCCTCCACCCTCTCTCTGGCTACACCTGTCCACACCCTGCATACACATAAACCTTTTCCCTTTGGGGGTAGCTGAGATAAGATGTAGGTCTCCTGGGCATTCCAGCCAGGGTGAGGTCCAGGAGTTTCGAAGGTGTTGTCTGTTGATTTGCATCCCTGAGCTTTGGGCAAGCACCTAGTCTGAGTCCCAGAAGTAACAAGATTAAGGAGAGATGATGCAATCTTCTTTATCTTTGTTGATTAAGGAGGGATGATGCAATCTTTATCTTCGTCGATGAACGAGAGAGAGGATTTAGACTCTCACAATCCCTTTGGTTGTTGCTACCTAAAAAAGACAGAATCCAAAGGCTTCTTATTCCTGAATATCACTGTAATGAATGACTGGAATTTTAGAAAACAGTAACTTATTGTTAGATTTTCAAATAATTCAGTTAATTAGTCCTTTAAGCAGCTACTCACAGCAGCCACTCTGTTTGGTTTAGACCTGGCCAGCAACTAAGCACCACCTGGCCACTTGCTCATTCCATCCTAGTGTGGGATGGGAAGGAGCATTAGGAGAAAAGAGTAAAACCCCATGGGCTGAGATAAGGAGGGTTTTCCAGACAGCACAAAGAGAGCAGAGACACCAGTAACAACAATAATAGCAATGAGATACTAGCTAAAGTGAGTGATATAGAACACATCTGCACCCCACTTAGAACCTGAGTTATGTTTTTCCAACAGTTACTACATGGAAGATTTTCAGGAAGCCTGTCAAGCTGTGCAAACTACTCTTACTTTCCTGTGGTATGACCTCCCCTAGTAGAAACAGCACATACCCAAGGACTTGTTCTGGTGAAGTTTCTAAGGCAACTTTTGAGGGCAAGGTTGATGCAACATTTTAAACCAAAGAATGGACAATGTGTATCTGTTAGTCCTGATAAATGCAGTACATATGTGCTTGAACAGTTGTGTTTTGGTCCTGCTCTGCCTCTGGTCTGTTGAATGACATCATATTTTTACTTTTTAATCAGCTCTTCTTCCATTTTACAGTCTCTCCTTGCATGAACAGGAGGAGTTCACTGTCTGTGAGCTGCCTATATTCTGAAGCTTGTCCCCTGATCACTGACAAAGGCAACAAGGGCAGAGCAGAGTAAGAACTCAAGACAGTAATGAATCTCATACCACATAGAGTCTCATGCCTGCCCCACATGCTGTCTGTCACTTGCAGGACTGTTTCTTGCAAAAAAATAGAGCTCACAGTACTTTAAAGCAGTGATTCCATATTTTCTTGCTGCCAAAGACGTACTGAGCTTCAGTACTGCTATGCAACCACTGTAACACTATTTGAAAGGACAATGACAATGTAAAAAGAACATTGATTAGAATATGTCCCTTTTTTTGGTGATGCAACAGCTCCAGTTGTCAGAAATGGAGTCACTGTCCCTGGAGCTGTTCAAGGCAAGATTGGATGCATCACTTGGTGCCATGGTCTAGCCTTGAGCTCTGTGGTAAAGGGTTGGACTTGATGATCTGTGAGGTCTCTTCCAACCCTGATGGTACTGTGATATTCAAGACTTGCTTGGATGCGTTCCTCCATGATCTGGTATAGGTTCAGCTGAGTACTCCAGGTCATCCTCAGTGAGCTGAAAGAAGCAACTCAACACAGAGAAACTCAGTCCAAGGAAGTGTACCCAGCACCCGTGAGCAATGTCAGAGCAATCATGCGAGCAATGTCAGAGCAATCAGGAGCCTAGCCCTACCTAGCCGGGGGGCCCACCAGGCCCCCCGGCCTTTGAATCCCCTCCACCATCCACCCAGTGATGCACCACAGAGCACTCACCAGTGATGATCCGAGGAGGATCCTTCTGCCCACAATGGGCAAGCTTGGGGCTTGCCTCTCCTGGGGCCACTTATAAAGGGGAGTGGGTGGGGGGGTGGGGTTGGGAGGCTAAGTGGTGACACCTGGGGTGGGAGGAGACTGCAATAGAATCCAGATTGAAAAGGGGAGTGGGCAGGGAGTGCAAAGTGGTGACACCTGGGGTGGGAGGAGACTGCAATAGAATCCAGATTGAAAAGGGGAGTGGGCAGGGAGTGCAAAGTGGTGACACCTGGGGTGGGAGGAGACTGCAATAGAATCCAGATTGAAAAGGGGAGTGGGCAGGGAGGGCAAAGTGGTGACACCTGGGGTGGGAGGAGACTCCAACAGAACCCAGGTGTTATGAGTTTGGGGGAAAAAAAGGGGGAAATGCATTGTGCAGGAGAGAAGGAGGTGGATATGATGGAGAAGGGAGGGAAATGGAGAGGAAAAGGCTGGAGATGAGAACAGGAAGATGGAATGGTCTATTTGCAGTCATCTTGAACGTTAAATTGCACAGCAAGCGAGCTGTGAGTCTGGGCAGTCCTGTTTTCCTTGTATTTCTTTGCCTTTGCCTTTCTCACATTTGTCAGCTTAGCTTGCTTTTTTTTTTTTTTTTTTTTTTTTTTTTTTTTTTTTTTTTTCAGAGTGGATAAAGAGAAATATTTTTGCTGGGTGTTTTTGGAGATCAAGTTGGAGTATGTAACAAAATTATATACAAACCATTACTGAATAGAAGTCAGCAGTAAGATTTTGTAACATTTCATCACGAACAACAGTTCACAAGTTATGCAGAGATGTCTACCAAGAAGCCAGAAACATGCTCTGATTTCAGCTTGGAGAAGAGAAGACTCCACAGAGACGTAACAGTAACCTTCCAGTACCTAAAGGTGGCCAACAAGAAGGCTGAAGAGGGACTGTTTACAAAGGCCTGAAGTGGCAGGATGAAGGGCAGTGGTTTTAAACTAGAGAAGAGATTTAGGTTGGATGTTAGGAGAAAGATCTTTACCATGGAGGTAGTGGAGCACTGGAACAGGTTGCCCAAGGAGATAGTTGAGGCCCCATCGTTGGAGATAGCCAAGGTCAGGCTCATCAAGGCTCTGGGCAAACTGAATCAGTGCAGGATGTCCTTGCTGACTGCAGGGGAGTTGGACTAGATGACCTTTGGAGGTCCCTTCCAACTCAAATTCTTCTATGATTCTATAAATAAAGGGGTTTTTGAAGCTAAAATATCTCTCACTATTAATGGTGGCTTGTTTATATTTTATTTCTCTCATCAAGGACAAATAAGACAGATGGGTTGGTGTCACTCCTGGGTTATCTGCAGGAGGCTGGCATAAGGCTCTCCACCCACAGCAGCATAACACTGCACTAGTTAAGCTCCAAACACAACAGGAATATATTTAAATCCTAGATCAGAAGTATTTTAATTGAAAGTGTTTAGAAATTTGTAGAAATGTCACTTGTTAGTGACCTTATCCGTGGTAAATGCATGTCTTTTGACAAAACTAAAACCACAACCTGACAGCATCCCTCTGTGCATGGCAATGAGGGTTTACATAAAATGCAACGAGATGGAATTATAGGTGACAAAAGCTACTTTATAGGATTCCATTAATCTAGACCCCAGCACCATAATTAACACTGACAGATAATTATACTTGTTTATATAAGGAAAGCAATTTCAGTGTCTAAAAGGTGTTGTTCCAGCAGCCTGGTACATTTCAGCTCCTTTTGTCTCTGGTGGTGTCATAGTCTTTAACCCCTGGTTCTTTGATACTTAGTGCTCAACTCCAGCCCAGCCAATCCAATACTTCAAGCTGCAAAGCAGATTTGACAATGCAGTTTCAGAGGTCCACTTTCTCACTGTCAGTCAGTGACGAGTGAGATTACTGATGTCTTAGAAATGATAAGATCTAGCTTTATCAAATTACTTGTCACCTCTCCATATGCTGTCTGAAGCCCCACACTTCATAGAATTATGCAGACTGAAACTGACAGAGAGTCTCAAATCCTCTATAATGCAGCCAGGTACCCTTCTCGTTTAAAGCAATGTCACATGCAGTCTGTCAGCGGATACTTGCTACGGTGCACAGAAAACTGTCCTGTATCCTTCTTTATTGCTGTGTGCTGTAGTACTTACAAAAGTAGGAGAACTACAGACAGAAAATTGTTTATAAATGTTCAGGTTCATCCTTAGTTTTGCATATATTTCCTCCCTCTATATAATGGATATTCCATTAATTTCACCCCTAACTCAAATCACTGCTGTCCACTCCATCTGTATACCACAGCCATTTAATTTTTCTTTCTTCACCCTCCCCTGCCCCCCCCCCAAAAAAAAAAAAAAGCAGAACTGAGACTCACAGTGACATTGCTCTTTCAGTGTTTCTTGTATTCAGACTACTTACTGTTCACAAGTTCACAGCTTGTGACCAGTCACTAGTGATGTTCCCCACAGCTTGGTATTGGGGACAGTTCTCTTTAATATCTTTATCAATGATCTGGAGGAGGGAATTGAGTGCACCCTCAGGAAGTTTGGAGGTGACACTAAACTGGGTGGAAGTTTGGCCATAGGGAGGGCTCTGCAAAGAGATCCGGACAGGCTAGGTCAGTGGGCTGAAGTCACAGGATCACAGGATGTCAGGAGTTGGAAGGGACCCAAAGAGATCATTGAGACCAACTCTCTAACACAGATCACAGAGGAACACATCCAGACAGGCCTTGAAAGTCTCCAGAGAAGGAGACTCCACAACCTCTCTGGGAAGCCTGTTCCAGTGTTCTGTGACCCTTACAGTAAAGAAGTTCCCCCTTGTGTTGAGGTGGAACCTCTTTTGCTGCAACTTATACCGGTTGCTCCTTGTCCTATCCCAGGGAGCAAGTGAGCAGAGCCTGTCTCCCACCTTCTGGCTAGCCTTCAGATACTTATAAGCATTTATCAAATCCCCTCTAAGTCTTTTCTTCTCCAGTCTAAAGAGCCCCAGGTCCCTCAGCCTCACCAGTCCTCTAATCCTCATAGCCCTCCACTGAACCCTCTCCAGCAGATCCCTGTCCCTTTTAAACCGGGGAGCCCAAAACTGGACACAGTATTCAAGATGAGGTCTCACCAAGGCAGAGTAGAGGGGGAAGAGAACCTCCCTTGATCTGCTGGACACACTCTTCCTAATACACCCCAGGATCCCATTGGCCTTCTTGGCCACAAGGGCACATTGCTGTGCCATGGTTAACTTGTTAGCCACCAGGACCCCCAGGTCCCTCTCCACAGGACTGCTTTCCAGCAGATCACCTCCCAGCCTGTACTGGTGGAGTTTATTCTTCCTCCCCAGATGCGAGACTCTGCACTTGTCCTTGTTGAACTTCAAGGCCAAGTGCAGAGTCAATTGTATGAAGTTCAACAAAGCTACATGCCAGCTTCTGCTCTTGCATCACACCAACCCCATGCAGTGCTGCAGGCTTGGGGCAAGAGATGACCTGAAATTTTGCCAGGAGAGGCTTAGGTTGGATATTAGGTAAGATTCTTTAAGGAAAGAGTGGTCAGCCATTATAATATGTTATTCAGGGAGGTGGTGGAGTCACCATCCCTGGAGTTGTTCAAGAAACCTGTGGACATGGCACTTTGAGCTGTTGTTTAATGGCACCAGTGCCATTCAGTCAATGGTTGGACTCAGTCTTAGAGGTGTTTTCCAAACAAAACAATTCTATGATTCTAAGATCTAACTCCATCTGTTTTAAAAAAACATAGGTTGCTGCATTTATTTCAAGCTCATCAAATATTTGAGAGACTTTCAAGCAGCAGCAATGAGCTGTGTGTGAATTCTCTCTTTTTTTTTCCAAATGAACCCAGGCAGATGTAGGTTCCAGAATAGCTGCAAGACCTTCTCTGGTCCAGCACTGCAGTAACAATCTGGAAGGACAAGTGCATTTTCAAAGAAAGTTTCAAGATCCTTCTGGGATTCTACCATTTTATGTTGGGTAAACTGGGAGGCTGCTCCAGTTGATGCCTTTCTGATAGGAGGGCCGACTGTAAGGCAGGAATAAATCCTGCAGCATCAGAGGGGTCTTTGGCAGTGGTGCTCCCTGATCAGGCACTGTATACAGCTCCTCTCACTGGCTTTGGGGGATCAGTGGATGAAAGCCACAGAAAGATGGATAGTACAAAGTCTGAGCTGTTCTTAGTGACTGCCAAAGTAGCAGTACTGCAGCTTCGGTAAGAAAGAACATTGTAAGTAGTTTGAAAACAGCTTTTTGTGCTCACATTATTATAACTACACATTTATAAACATATATATGAATATATATATATAAAATACCACTACACATCATTACAGTTACCAGGCTTTTATTACTAAAGCTTCATGCTTTGTGCTAATTAGTGCATTCCAAATAGCACAGTACTTTCTCATATGAAACTGAGAAAAGACTTAGTTTGGGAACTGTTGAACTGAAAAATGATGAGTGTTAGCTGCCAACTGTTACTAAAAGGAGTCAGTCACTTATCAAGAAAGATGCAGACTGTGCCCAGAATGTACTATGAACTCAGAAGTCCTGAGTTTCTGAAGAGAACTCATGTCTTCTTCATGGGGCTGGAACACATCTCTATCAAGGAATTGTATCACTTGTTTTTTTCTTGGAAGTAAAAAGAGTTGATGTGAAGTATGGCAGCAGTTTGTGGGTTTTATTCAGGTTCTGCCAGTTGCATGACAACAAAGACAGATAAGGATACCAGGTCCTGAGCTCTGTACTTGCTACCAGGTCTAAAACTGTTTGTATTCATGGAATGTGATGCAAAAATATGGAAGAAGTTGTCACCTGCTACTTTAAACTTAGTCCAGAAGAAATACATAATCAAACCATGGGGTGGGGGTGTTGATTGGTTTGTCTGGGGGTTGGTCTTTCTTTCTTTCCTTTAGTTTCTTTCTTTCTTTCTTTCTTTCTTTCTTTCTTTCTTTCTTTCTTTCTTTCTTTCTTTCTTTCTTTCTTTCTTTCCTTTAGTTTCTTCATTTCTTTCTTTCTTTCCTTTAGTTTCTTCATTTCTCTTTCTTTCTTTCTTTCTTTCTTTCTTTCTTTCTTTCTTTCTTTCTTTCTTTCTTTCTTTCTTTCTTTTCTTTCTTTCTTTCTTTCTTTCTTTCTTTCTTTCTTTCTTTCTTTCTTTCTTTCTTTCTTTCTTTCTTTCTTTCTTTCTTTCAGTTTCTTTCTTCCTTCCTTCCTTCCTTCCTTCCTTCCTTCCTTCCTTCCTTCCTTCCTTCCTTCCTTCCTTCCTTCCTTCCTTCCTTCCTTCCTTCCTTCCTTCCTTCCTTCCTTCCTTCCTTCCTCTCTCTCTCTCTCATTTTCCCACTCTGGAGCAATGTCCACTCCTCTGTTAAATGATATTGTTTCAGTTTTATTTTTCCTGATAATCACTGTATGTTTTCAACTGTGGTGATTTAGAGGGATGTTTTTGCTGTCATTTGGTTAGAACTAGTTAAAACAATTAAAAGCACTCTTGGTTTTGCCAAAATTGACCACATCTCCAACACAATAGTATCTTTTTACTTCTTCACAAGCCATACAGGAGATTAGAATCATAGAATCATAGAATCAACCAGGTTGGAAGAGACTTCCAAGATCATCTAGTCCAACCTATCACCCAGCCCTAACCAATCAACTAGACCATGGCACTAAGTGCCTCATCCAGTCTTTTCTTGAAGACCCCCAGGGACGGTGCCTCCACCACCTCCCTGGGCAGCCCATTCCAATGGGAAATCACTCTCTCTGTGAAGAACTTTTTCCTAATATCCAGCCTATACCTACCCTGGCACAACTTGAGATATATATATCATAATGTAAAGCATGTGTGCTTCATATTACGTGCGATGATATTGACCCTAACAGAGTCACTAGCCATGATATACTGCCAAATAATGTTAGTAGAGAAAGAAGGAATGCTTATTCAATAACAAAGCTGAAAGCAAGAAAAACAGACTGTAAAAAGCAGGAAGTCAGCTCCACAAAGAATTCTAATTACAATTGTTGTGAAGGAAGGGAAATATCACCTTTACAGGGAAGAAGTATGATATCAGGTGAGGTCCATGGCATTATGTAGGAATAAATGAGCAACATTCTCATACAGCAAGGAAGCAACAACTGTGAGATGATTTATGTGTAAGTAGAGTTGAGGGAGAGGTTTGGGATTTTGGGAGGTCACCGTATTCTCTGCCGTACACAATTTGCAGAAATGAGCTAGACAATATGCCCAATTATAACGTTGTTAATTTGCCAATGATGTGCAATTTCTGTCATCTCGAACTTGGGGCACATTAAAAGGAGAAAAAAAAAAAAAAGAAAAAGATGAACTCCAATTAGGAACACTCTGAGCACTTAAAAGTTGCATTGATAAATGAAAGTCGTCACTAATTTTTCTAAGTATGCACAGAAGTCATTTACAGGAAGACAATGCCGTTAAGGCAGACAGAGAAGAGTCTGAAATAATACCAGCAGTACCCAGTTGTTTGTAGCTCAGCATGGAGTGTAAGCCACTGGTGCTGGGAGGCAGAAGAAAACAGCAGCACAACAGCAGCTGATCAGGTGCTGTGCCTTATTTTCTTTGTAGTGCACTGATCAGAATGAATTCAGAGTTTCCTAAGCATGACTATCTGAATTTTCCTCCCTCTAGAGTACAAATCAGAATACCCTTTTCTGCCAATGGAATTGCTGTGTTTAGACTGAATTAATCCATAAGATATTTTGAGTAAGGTCTACCAAACCTCATAATGGAGAAAACCAGTGTCCAGCTCTGCTATAGTCACATATAATAATTGAGTTTAAGTTCCAGATACTCGGGCATACTCACTGCAAAACAGTACTTTGAATTTCATTCCACCTGCTGATAGAACCTTAGAATAAGATAATGCATTCTTATGAACATTATTTCAAAGAATCAAGCAATGACCACTGACATTTGGGGGTTGGTCTCTTCTCCCAGGCAACCAGCAATAGAACAAGGGGACACAGTCTCAAGTTGTGCTGGGGGAAGAATAGGCTGGATGTAGGAGGAAGTTCTTGCCAGAGAGAGTGATTGGCATTGGAGTGGACTGCCCAGGGAGGTGGTGGAGTCACCGTCCCTGGAGGTGTTGAATAAAAGACTGGATGAGGCACTTAGTGCCACAATCTGGTTGATTGGCTAGGGCTGGGTGCTAGGTTGGACTGGCTGATCTTGGAGGTCTCTTCCAACCTGGTTGATTCTATGATTCTGTGACATTAGAGAAGCAGTTTGCAGCTTTTGGCATTTGCCATAATCAGCGGTGGCAATATAGAAAGACAGACTGTGCCTGCATTGATTTATCGCATCACTGTTGCACTACCATGTCTGCCTATCAGTTCAATACTTAACAGCTTTTTGATGGAGTCAAGTCTTACAAATTGAGATTCTTTGTTAAAAAAAGACTAATTCTTTCCAATCCCTTCTCTTTCTGTTATGGAAAACTAAAGATGGGGAAATGGATGAGTATGTTTTTGAAATAAAACCATTTGATTACCTAAATTCTAAACGAAGCTGACCTCCGTCTGAAAGCAGACCCTTGAGGAAGAAGCATAAAGCAGAGGAGCTGACTATTGTGACCTCTTTTGCAAATTAAGGCCTGAAATGTTATCTACTCTGCAATTAGTAGGTAAGATATGCAACAGACCTTGTTTTCAAAGCTTGCTGGTTGTCAGAGGGGTTATCACAGTGATGTATGTTTTGAAACAAGCACTCCTCCTGTCTTTGTACAAAAAAGGATTTCTGTGTTTGTTGGTAATTATATTTAAGGGTCAGAGGAAAGGTTGTTATGTATTAAAAAAAACCCAACAAAACAACAAACTTTGGTTTTTTTTTCTTTCAATATCCCAAAGACAGAATAATATTAATGTCTATGACTAAAGGAAATAGTATTTTAAACAAAGTGGAGGTTAGCACATTGACAGTAGAGGTCAGTGTCATTTTTCTGTGGTAATCTTTCTGCAAAACATAGGGCATCTAATGTGGTGAAGATCCTTCTGGGATTTTTTTGACAGGGTCTGCCTTAGATAAATCATGTTCCCTCAAAAGTAATTTCTCTTATGGGCAATCAGAGACAATGGGCATAAGATGAAAAATGTGAGGTTCCCTCTGAGCCAGGAAACACTTTTTCACCATGAGGGTGACTGTGCACTGGCATAGGCTGCCCAGAGATGTTGTATAGTCTCCACACTTGAAGACATTCAAAGTCCATCTGGACATAGTCGTGGGCTAACTGGCTGTAGGTGGCTGTGCTTGAGCAAGAGGTTTGAACCAGATGACCTCTAGAAGTCCCTGAGAAAATATTTGTGACATTAAAATTCTGTATAAATCTAGCATTAATCTCTCTCATCTTTTGCAAATCCAAAGTGACTATGAATTTGTTAATACATGGTATTAAGAATCTTGGTTCCACTTTAGGCTCTGTCATAATCTGACACAGTTTCATTTTTCGCTTGGGGAACTCTAACCTTACACTAACTTCTGGAATTGATTAGCTTCTTCTCTGAAACCCTGAAGTAAAAGAAGAAATTGCAGCAGGTGAAAAAGGTAGCAGCTGCTGAATGAACATCTGAGTGTCACAGGGTGTGTGTGTGTTTCTAAGATGTAACTGCATTGCTGCTTCTGTCACACTTTGTAAGCCATTCTATTCCATTCCCAAACTATATGCCAATCATGGCACCCTTCCTTCCTTCCTCCCTTCCTTCCTTCCTTCCTTCCTTCCTTCCTTCCTTCCTTCCTTCCTTCCTTCCTTCCTTCCTTCCTTCCTTCCTTCCTTCCTTCCTTCCTTCCTTCCTTCCTTCCTTCCTTCCTTCCTCCCTTCCTCCCTTCCTCCCTTCCTCCCTTCCTCCCTTCCTCCCTTCCTCCCTTCCTCCCTTCCTCCCTTCCTCCCTTCCTCCCTTCCTCCCTTCCTCCCTTCCTCCCTTCCTCCCTTCCTCCCTTCCTCCCTTCCTCCCTCCCTCCCTCCCTCCCTCCTTTCCTCCCTTTCTTCCTCCTTCCCTTCCTCCCTCCCTCTCTCTCTTCCTTCTTTCTCTCCCTCCCTCCCAATAACTTTTGCAGTGAAACTGAATTCTGTTCTTTGCCCAATCTGTGAGTTCTGTTTTTTTAATCTGTTTATGATTAAGCCTTGCTAAAGGCTATCAAACCTATTCTCTTTCAAACCGTCTTCTCATTTCTGCAGACTAAAAATCATATAATAACTGCAGCTACTATTATTGCAGTAATACTGCAGTAATACTGCAGCAGCATAAGCACATGAGCTGATGTTCACTTTGACCTTTTTTTTCCCCACATAAGATGAAGAGGTTTTTAGATACAATAGTTATATCCTGGCCACACTAATCTGGTATCAGCAATTTGTTTTAATTTGAAGCATGTGCACAGCTATGAGATAACATAGCTTTTTAAAATGCTAAATGATTTGGAATCTTCTGCTCAGGTAATTATTTTGGCAGGCACCTTTATTGAAAAGATATAATTCATTAAACAAATAATGCTTAAAAAACGTTTCCCCCCTCTCCCTTAAGACTATGGAAAGCTGTGAAAGACAAAGACAGGACTGTGGGACAGCTCACACCAGAGATTTTGGCTTCAGACTGATCTACCTGTCATGGCTGCATTTTTATTGCTCGGTTTCATGGCCTCAGTCTGCATGGATCATTTGTTTCTCCTTTCACATGATTCAGTGAACTGGATCTTCAGATTTCTAGGATAAAATTAGACTTCTGTGAACATTCCTTCAAATGTGTTGAAAATTAACATTTTGCTAACAGTCCTGCTAGGAATATTTTCTGGACTACTGAGAGAAAGTAAATAATAATAGTAATAAAGATGCCCATGAAAATGGCTGAAGCAGAAATCTGATTTTGTAGGGTCGCTTATTAATTCAGTTTGCTTTAAGCATGTGCATTGATTTGTCCAGCATTCTAAATTATGGCTGCCTGATAGGCTGCTTCTGATGGCTTATTAGTAGCAAGCCATAATTTAAAATCTGTTTGCATAATCTTTTAATCTTGGGCTGCATCAGGAGAAATGTGGCCAGTAGGGCGAGGGAGGTGATTCTCCCCTTCTACTCCGCTCTGCTAAGACCCCATCTGGAGTACTGCATCCAGTTCTGGAGCCCCCATTACAAGAAGAATGTGGATGTGCTGGAGTGTGTCCAGAGAAGGGCCATGAGGATGCTCAGAGGACTGCAGCACCTCTCCTATGAGGACAGACTGAAAGAGTTGGGGCTGTTCAGTCTGGAGAAGAGGAGGCTCCCAGGTGACCTTCTTGTGGCCTTCCAGAATCTGAAAGGAGCCTACAAAAAGCTGGGGAGGGACTTTTTAGGCTATCAGGGAGTGACAGGACTAGGGGGACTGGAACGAAGATGGAGTTGGGTAGGTTCAGACTGGATGTTAGGAGGAAGTTGTTGAGCATGAGAGTGGTGAGAGCCTGGAATGGGTTGCCCAGGGAGGTGGTTGAGGCCCCAACCCTGGAGGTGTTTAAGGCCAGGCTGGATGAGGCTATGGCCAGCCTGATGTAGAGTAGGGTGTCTCTGCCCATGGCAGGGGAGTTGGAACTGGATGATGTTGTTGTCCCTTCCAACCCTGACTGATTCTATGATTCATTTTAATTACTCAAATGAAAACTAACCAAAAAAGCCATCAAAACCCAGACCCTCATGAAATAGTTAAGGAAATCCAAAGTCTTTTCAGTTTATATAAAAATTCAGGACAAAGAATTAAAGAAAATTCCATTTTCCACATCATTCTGTACATCTGCATGTGGCAGTCAACAATCACAGCATGGTAAAGCAATAACAAGAATGGATTTCCTGGAAACTCAGCTGCTCTCAAGTATGCAGCCAGCTCCACTACATTTTAAATTAACATCTAGATTCTCAGATCAGATTAGGATCCCACAAAAACAGACATAGCAATAAGGTAATCTTTAATTTCAAACTCAGAGAGAGATCTACTTAATTTGCAGGTGGAGGACAGTTTTATTTGTCCTGAGGTGTTTTGTTATTTTTTTTACCTCAGAAAAGAGCTGGAAGAAAATTTCCTTCCTTTTAGGTCCTAATTATTGTAAGGCTTGTGCAAAGTCAGCTCTTCCAAGTGCTTGGAAGGATTCAGATCTCCATGTAAAACCCTACTTCCCCAAACTTGCCATGTATGAATTATCATGCTGTACTATTTCCTATGGATAATTCCCATTTTCTCCTTTCTTTCAGCCTGTTCTTTAGGCGAGCTCAACATTCACTGCTCAAGCTCGCAAACCATGCAGCTGCAAGGTCTGCTTATGCACGACACTTAGTGGAACCACAGGACACTGAAATTGTGCACACCCTGAACTTTTCAATAGAAATTCTGTTTTCTAGGAAGAATGAAGAACTGCAAGCTGGTTTTGGGGCTGAGAATTGTCCCTCATGTTTTTAGACATGTTTCATGCACTTTTGCTAGTGTATAAAAATGTCTTTCTTTGTACATGGAGGCTTTGGGGACTATGCATCTACATTTATGCCTTGCATTTGTAAGTAAGCATCTAAGTACAGTTAAAAACTCTGCTTTTGAAATCCAGTGGGCCTCATGACACTTTTGAGATGGGTTGGGAACTTCTTCACAGTATCACAGTATCACAGTATCACAGTATCACCAAGGTTGGAAGAGACCTCACAGATCATCAAGTCCAACCCTTTACCACAGAGCTCAAGGCTAGACCATGGCACCAAGTGCCACGTCCAACCTTGCCTTGAACAGCCCAGGGATGACGACTCCACCATCTCCCCAGGCAGCCCATTCCAGTGTCCAATGACTCTCTCAGTGAAGAACTTTCTCCTCACCTCGAGCCTAAATTTCCCCTGGCGCAGCCTGAGGCTGTGTCCTCTTGTTCTGGTGCTGGCCACCTGAGAGAAGAGAGCAACCTCCCCTGCTATGAACACTTACCAGACCAGTTCAGATGGCTTGGAAGTAAGATGAAGCTATATTTACAGCAAAGCAAAATTTACAGGCATATATATGCGCAATTATATACTAATGAGAAATACAGAAATCCAAACTCCCTCCTGGACAAATAAACCTGCCCAGAAGGGCTTAAAGCTACCTTCTCTTTCTCCCTCTACTTTCCTGGACAGACAAACAAAAGAACCAGCAAAGCTTATCGTGTTAGCCAAGACTAGTAGAAAAGAGGAAGAGGAAGCTCTTCACAGAGAGGGTGATTTGCCATCGGAATGGGCTGCCCAGGGAGGTGGTGGAGTCAGCGTCCCTGGAGGTGTTCAAGAAAAGACTGGATGAGGCATTTAGTGACATGATCTAGTTGAGTGGATAGGGCTGGGTGCTAGGTTGGACTGGCTGATGTTGGAGGTCTCTTCCAACCTGGCTGATGCTATGATTCTAAGATATCAGAGTGTAATAAGGAGAAAGTGAATAGATCCAATGTCACAGACCAGAGTGGGACAAACTGTTGACAATTTGGCTTTTTATCCGTCTCAGCAAACCAAGGAATGATACAGACTTCATCATTATTTTCTTTTCACAACCAATGATCTATTTCTCTCATTAAAATACTCCAATAAGCCTCAAATAAGCACAATTTTGTACTCATTTGAGCTCTGCACATCAAACTGAAGAGCTGCTGACATAGTTGGCTAACACATGACTAAGACTAGGAAGGAATGAGAGATGTGGATATGAGCATACTATTAAAGAGGTTAAGACTAGGAAGGAATAAGAGATGTGGATATGAGCATACTATTAAAGAGGTTAAGACTAGGAAGGAATAAGAGATGTGGATATGAGCATACTATTAAAGAGGTTAAGACTAGGAAGGAATAAGAGATGTGGATATGAGCATACTAATAAAGAGGTAGATAGAATAAAAGAAATAACAAAGAAGGGAGGGGCTAAAAAAAATGAATCTATTTGATTATAACTCAGGAGTTACATTCATTAAACCCCCAGTATTTTGGCCTTAGAGGTAATGCAGACCTTGGTGAAATTACCACATGTTCTTTATCTTGTCCTTGTGACCCTTCTTCTGCTAGCGGAATATGAAGCTGTTAATTAAATAGCCAGAGATTGTACAGCGTAAGTTGATTTACAACATTAGGAGGTACATGAATTCCTTACTTTGCTCAGCTCAGCCAATTTCAAAGTGGTTTCCTTTAATCTTCATTTACTGGAATTTCACTCTAGCTCTTGCTAATATTTATGGCAAGCTGCCTGCTGCAGTGATGGGTTGCTGCACCTTTTGAAAGATATAATATGGGCTTGGCGTTCTTGATTTCTGGAGCAGAAATGTCAGCTCTGGGAATTTAGACAATATACACATCCACAAAATTAATAGCCATCCTATATTAAAATACAGGTAGGATAGCAGTTAGAAATCAGGTACACATTAGTGATTTAGTCACTAACTCAACAATACTTTGTATAAACTATTGATATTTTACTTTACAAATTCTGCAAGCAAAAGACTAGACCTCCACAGCAACAAGAAGAAATGATATTGTTCTTTCTTTTGTTTCCAGCCTACTGTTTATTGAAACAATTTGTTAAAACTTCTAATGACCCTCCTGTTGTTACAGATTGCTGAGAATTCTGTGTCTCAAAGTCTTCATTTTTTTCAGTGAAAAGTCATTATCTTCTGTATTCAACCTATTTTAACAGAGTATTTATCCTTTAAAATAGTAATAAAAAGTAGTCATGCTATTTGTCAGGGATACTGAAGTTCAGCTATCCACTTCTATAAAAATACTTGTGTGTAGGCAAATGTCATTATTATAGAATCATGGAATCATAGAGCAGCTTACATTAAGTTTAATTTTTTAATCACTTGAATGCCTCAACAGAGGTACTCTGAATCAGCACGTTTAGGAGAATCAACTTTACATAATTAGGCAAAAGCTTCTGTGCTTGGATGCCAAAGAGATGCTTCCTTTCCTGAGCAGAGTGACTGACTCCCCCACTGCACTCCTGTAGTCCATTCACATTGAACTAATTCCCAACCAATGACTACCTATTCATTATCAAAGTTAAAGATTATCTTAAAGGACATGAGGCAATACAGTTCAACATTCTTTTGTTTCTTAGCCAGGTGCAATAGTCAGAATCTCTCTGTATGTTTTGGCTTATAAAAACAGAAAGGTTGTTCAGTGCCTTTAGAGTTTATTGCACCTGTAATTTAATACTGAAGCTCACTCTAATGACCAAGTGACACGAGAGTTTGTGAAGGTTAATCATGAGAACTGATAGATTTTGCTACAGTGATTTTTAACACCAAAGCCTAGATTGAAGAAACAACAGTTCCAGCTCATTGCCTACAATTGTGCATTCACTCCATTTCTCCCTGTATTTATTGTAACGAGACAGAGAAATAAAGATGAGGAAAAAGAAATGTTAATGGCTTGAGGTGGAGGAAAGGAGCCACAGTGGTTTCAAGCCACACTAAATTCAGTGAGCTTGTGCAGTGTCGCATTGCTGTGTTATAAACCTGGTCAATGTCACCTTGCCAACAGCAGTCCACATGGAAATGTGACTGGAGTGGACATTTATAAAAGACACTAGAGGTGACTATGCTCTGTACTGAGCAGGGGTTGATGTCTGTGACGAAGACACCTAAAGCATAGCGGTGGACTTGGCAATGCTGGGTTAACAGTGTGACTTGATGATCTTAAAGGCCTTTTCCAACCTAAAGATCAGGATTCTATGATTCTATGAATTACTTTGCCAAAGCATGGGAAGCTGGAATAAAAGGGATACTTACCTAACTCAAGGATAAATGATGCATCAGGCCACATTCATAGAATCATAGAATCAAGCAGGTTGAAAAAGACCTCCAAGATCATCCAGTCCAACCTATCACCCAGCCCTAGCCAGTCAACTAGATCATGGCACTAAGTGCCTCATCCAGTCTTTTCTTCAACACCGCCAGGGATAGCAACTCCACCATCTCCCTGGACATCCCATTCCAATGGCAAATCACTCTCTCTGGGAAGAACAGATTCAAAACAGGTGTTTCAGAGTTAAAACTCTGCTAAATTTAAAGGACCTGTGTTGGGATGCACATAAGAAAAAAAAATATTGTAAGGTATTTTAATGATGATATTGAAAAAGAAATTCATAGTACACAGGAAATTACTCAAAAGCATCAGCAAAGATAAATGTCTGATGCTGCAGTACATATCTGTTTTAGAATGAATGGAAATAGAAGCATTGTCATGCTAACCATTTTTGAACAGCTATAACTAAATACAGAGTTTTCTGATTTTCTGGTGGTCATTTTTGGGTTTGATGCTGTTTTCACAGTAAATTTAGAATTTTTCTAATTCTACCATCATGGTGAATATATGAATGGATAATAAAAACTGACCAGAAATAATGGAAACTAAATTTCAAAGCTCTGTGTGATGTATCTTCCCAAGTAAATTAATTTGGTTCCTCTAAAAAAATTAAAACAAATAGGTATTACATGTGAGTATAATTACAATAATAAATTGAAAGCAAAATGCACCTATTCTGAGTAGTCCAAAGGATGTATCTTCTATTTCTTGGTTTGTGCCAAGCCTAAAGTGCATTTTTGTTATGACACAGACTGGAAAACAATTCCACAGTGTAGTTTCAGCTAGAACATAGGAGATAGCAAAGCGAAGTGGAGCTGATTAATAACTGTAGAGATTGCTAAAGACCTCTTTGTGTCCCCTCAGCAAAGACTGTTACCTGGCTGTCTCAAACCACAATTTTAATTTGAATCAGACTTGTCTCATTTTTCAAGAGATCAAGCTTTGTTCTGAGGGAAAAGTTTTAAGTCTCCCAAGACAGCAATCTGTGCAGATCACGTCTGCAAGAGGAGATCACCTAATATGGAAAGCAGTTAATGAAAGGAAGATTGCAAGGTGGCATTTTATAACCATAGCTCCGAAGTATATATATATATATATATATATGCATATATCATAGAATCAACCATGTTGGAAGAGACCCCCAAGATCATCCAGTCCAACCTAGCACCCAGCCCTATTCAATCAACTAGACCATGGCACTAAGTGCCTCATCCAGTCTTTTCTTGAACACCTCCAGGGATGGCGACTCCACCACCTCCCTGGGCAGCCCATTCCAATGGCAATTACTCTCCCTGTGAAGAACTTCCTCCTAACATCCAGCCTAGACCTACCCTGGCACAACTCGATATGGTGGTGTGAGTAAAATCCTAGAGGGCCAGGTGTACCTATGTCTCACATGGGACATTCTACATTTGCCAGCCAGCAGTTCTGAGAAAAAACAAACACTGAATAACATGAGAGATGGCCTTCATCTCCATCATATAAGAGAACCTGAAGAATTCATGCAGAAATCTGTACCTGGTTGAATCTATGATTCTGTGAAATTTAGGGATGGAATTATGCATCCCACGCTCTAGTGATAATTTGTAACATGGAAATTATCAATTAAGATATGATTTTATTTTGTAATGCTTTGTGAAAACTGAACTACCAACTACGAGGAAAGTGTTGATGTGGGATGTGTGTTAAACTATGAGTGTCTGGGCTAATCAATCAGAAACTGATTTTAATTCTGCATATCCAATTGAAGTTACATACTTCTAGAGATGTATATCCATAGATAGAAGTAGCCTAGATCAGACACTCCTTTTTGAACTTCTGGACTGTGTTTCATGCTGTTTGCAACCACACTCTGTAGCTGAATGTTTATTTACTCAGCATACCTGAGAACTGCATTTTCACACTCCCTGTGTGAAGTGGCACCTACAATTGACAATTCCTGGATCACATGCCCAATGTAATGCTATATAATCTGTTACTTCATTTTCTGAAGTCACTTCCAATCATCTCCTGCCTTGCATTTTGATTCCTGCACATTCAGTTCTGTTTTCTGTTTTAAGATTTAAATTTTATGGCTGATTGTTTCAACAATTACAGTTCAATGGTTTAATATAGATATGAAGTATCTTTGTCTCAGACTCTCAAATCTAATTCTAATTCAAGATGTGGATGAAAACAAAAGCTATAATACCCCAAGTGTAAAGCAGATGAAGAAATATGAGCAGTGAAGTAATTTAGGTTAAACAATCTTTATATAAGCACTTTGCTGCGGCTTGAGTTGTGCCATTGTGCATATCCTTTGTGATACTCTAAGGACTGTGCTGTTAGACCATATGGGTTTACCCAACAACTAAAATATTACATGCCAAAAAAAAAGGCATAAGACGACTTCAAAATGAAAAGGACACTTTTAAAGCCATTACCAGAAACAGCAGTGCTGTCGATGCATTAAGGGTCCTGCAGTAGAGGTAAATTATTTTGAAGTACTGCATGTGTTTCCTTGCCAACTTCATTTACAAAGTATGCCTGATGAAAGGAAGAAGAACATTACATTTCTGCTCCATGGCCCATGGAAATTCTGCAGTGTTTCCTGAATACTCAGCCTATTCTATACACACTCACCCCACACATTTATACCTAGTGGTATATTTACTCAAGATTGGTAATGCTAGCTGAGATACAGGAAATCATTAATCAAAGATGTCTTTCACGCTTAGAGTACTGCAGATCTCTCTGGAGCTTTAATCTGTTAGATTTCACCCAGACCTGATATGTTTCCCTCTAAACTTTGTGAAGGAGAAAAAGTTTGGTAGAGTTTTAAAAGCACAGTTGGCAATTATCATAGCACATGCAGCTAAAATGGAGTAAATTTGTGTGAGTTATCCTTCTGTTCTACAATGCTATAAACAGTTAGACACTCTAGGAGGTAAACTTCCAGTGTGAATCTATTTTTGCATAACTGTTTATATTTTTTTTTTCTATTAAAGAAAAAAACTCATTTTATCTCCCTGCCATACTCTCAGTACAGTGTGATATGGATAGATAGAAAGAGATATTCAAAGAAAACATGTGTGGTTTTCTGTTACACATAAACATGTACTGACTTTGATATGATTTCTATCAAAGGTATCCATAGATGGGAAAGAAGAAAAAGAAAGGCAGAGCTAATTTGAACACATAGATCTGGAAAGAAGCAAATAATGAGCATTATAATTGTGTATGCACTTGTTTTGAGCTCTGCCTGGGAATGGAGGATGAACCATTTGAGTTTATGGGTCAGGATAATCAGGCAAATCAACATGGGTCAGGTGATGACTTTTTCAAGCTGACCAAGAAAATGAAGTTGAGGTCTTCAGTTAACTTGAAGAAGCTTTATATTTGCTGGCCCTAGCTACCAGTGTTATCTCTGGAGAGACAACACACAGGGCACAAGTGGCCCAGGAGAATTCTGGAGTACATTGATGACAACACAACATAGGAGATCAAGATGCTGACAAAGGCAGATGGTCTATTTGACCTCAGAAAAAGCAAAGAAGAACTGATAGTAAGATGCCTGAGGCTGAAGGAGCTGGCTGATGTCACTGCAAGGCCAGTCTCAGAAAACTGAAAGTTCATGGCAATCTGGGGAGATTCCTGAGGATCAAAAGGAAGCAAATGTCACTTCTATTTTCATGGAGGTCAAAGCAAGGTTCTCGAGAACTATATACTGGTCACTCTCATCTCAATCCCTTCAAAAGTCATAGGACAAATAATCTTGGAAGCAATTTCCAAATGTGAAGGATAATAAGGTGATTGGGAGGAGTCAGCATAGATTTATAAAGAGGAAATTATGTTTAATGAACCAGATTTCTCTCTATGAAGAAATGACTGGCTTAATGGATGAGGGAGAAGCAGCTGCTGTTATTTAGCTCAACTTTAGGAGGGTTCTGTTTTAGTGCTCCATAAAATCCTTATAGAAGAACTGTTAGGTAGTGGACAGACAGTGAGACCGACTGAAAATTGGACTGAACTTGTGATCACTGGCATGAATTTCAGCTGCTTACCACTAATAACTGAAGACAATTGGTAGTGTTGTAGCTAAGGTGTCAGTACAGGTGTTTAACATCTTCATTAATGATCTGGATGATAGAAGAGTCCACTCTTGTCAAGTAATACAAAACTGGGAGGAGTGGCTGATGTGCCAAAGGGTTATGCTGCCATTTGGATGATACGCTCAATAAGCAGGAGAAAAGGGGTCTCTTAAGCTCCTCTGAAGAGAAATGATGTGTGGAGAGCTGGCTGAGAGTGTCTCCTTTTACATGACTGGAAATGTTGTGATCTGAGCCTGGCTATGTGCACAGTGACGGAATTACACACCACGGCCAAAGCAGGTGGAATGCTTGTGGGAAAGGCTGAGCCGCAGGAGGGAGCTCAGTGGAATCGGATTTTCTACAGGTGGTTTTGGGCCTGTTTGCATATTTGGTAGCCTATTTGACTGAATGAAGCATGAAATGCTTTAGCATAACTCCAGAGAGGTATTTGTGGATCCTGACAGGCTAAATTGCTTAGTGGTAAATTGCTTAGCCCTATTAGAAATGCGAACACCTGTAGACTGGAGCAGGAGACCTGCAGGTACTTCAGGAATGTTGGTGCTGCAAAACGAGCATCTCTCATTTTAATAACACTACTTAGCAGATACTGAGGTTGGACTCCAGTGTCTTAATGACAGCTGGACATCTACAACGTTTCTATAGCTTTCTGAAGCTATAACCTATCTTCTCTCAGGTACATTAGGGGTTAAATATGCACACCCATTTCCATGATTATTTGTATTTGGATTTATGACACTATTTATCCCTTTCAGCTGAACCAGTATTAAGTTCTGATTATAGTGTTCACGCTCCATCAGTTATTTTCATGACAGCCTTCATGATAAACTAGAAAAGTATTACTTCTCCTTCTCACAGTGCTGCAGCATGTTCCTTGTTTGGAGTCCATGTCTCCCTCCTTCTCCTCAGAGGAGAGCTCTCTTCCCCTGCTGTTTAGGAATGTGGATTCCCTGTAATCAAACCCTCCATCATTAGCAGACCTGCCAGAAAATTTGCATGTGATCTGCTCATGGGCTGGCAGCATGGAAAGCAATAAAGAAAAGTTTGTATCAGAAGTTGTAATATTATTAAATGTGTTATTCTCAAGTATAGTGCATTAATCATATATATATATATATATATAAAAATAAATATATATAAAACACACTAAAAAGAAACATATTTACAATTTTTAGTGATAACACTGTTTTTGTAAGATTATTATTCCATTGTTAATTAGCCTGAGATCTGAATGTAATAGCTAATATCTATGTCACTGATAAATTTATTTCCAGCCAATTAGCCTTGAAGAGATGCTACTTTCTTTGGTTTAACTGTCATGTTCTTTCTTTTGTAATCTCTCTGCAGTCCTCTCTGTAGAACTTCTTTTTGTTCACTAAAATCCTTCAGTATTTTGATTTTGTCACTTAGCTCTTGGCCACTCTTTCCATCTGGCCAGGCTGCACAGCCTGCCTTCTACGCTGAAATATCTAATGCATCTTGATTTTCCAGGTCAATGCTCATTCTTTGCCACTAGAGTCTAAAGCCTGTTCCAGAGTCAATTGGAAACTTGAAAACAAGAATTAAGGAGTGAGAGATTAAAAAGGCTGAAAGAGACAGGGTTTCAGTACTGGCCAGGGAAAGAGAAGCAGTATCACTCCATATGCAGTGATAGGGCTTGAATCAGTAACACCTCCAAATATGCAGTTCTTCACCTAGGAAACCACCTGGCACCTGGCTGTGTATCAGTACACAAGCAGGGTGGAGGGCTGGAGAAAGAGCTCAGGTTTGGATCTGAGAGGGAACAGGAATAATAGAATGAGACTCATACAGATTTAAGTGTCACTGAAAATGTGTGCATGTTCAGAGCAACATCAGTTTCTTTTAAATCTAATTATTGTACTTATTATCTGTCAGCAATGTCCCACATAGTTTTTTTCTTCTCTTTTAAAAGATAATTTCAATGAATATTTAATGCTGTAGCCACTTCCCATACAGGATGCATGCAGATGTTGTACTTCGAATGTTTTTCATATAGCATCTCCTACTTTTCAGTGTCCTTCTCCCTTTCCCTCTCTCTTGTACATATCTCCACCTTTCACTTGCTCAGTATTTTTCTTCAAGGCATTTTCTAGGTTACTGTATGGTCTATCACGAGTTGTGTATTGAAATAAACATCCCACAGTACATTCTGCAGTACTTTGCTCCTGCTCAAGTGAAACAGCACCAGAAATTACTCTGCTCAGAGACAGATCGAACCTTTAGTTATCAGAAAGGTCTTCACCAGTTCCTGACTAGGCAGATATTCATTCCCAGAAAGCAGTTTTCAGTGACAGAGTTCACTCATTTCCATAGATACAGCAGTTCTCACTCATTAAGACTATCTATGCTCCAGGGAGATTGTAACATTTTTAGGAGTTTCCTGAACTGCAGACACTTCTCTGCCTGAATCATCCAGCACTCCTAGCATGAATGAAGCTTCTGTTTGGTATCAACACTGACCTGTCTTTTCTCCTTGACCTTTCCATGTGAATGGTGGCTGCTCTGCTTTTTCTAGACTGTTCAGTGCCGCAGGCTTTCTTCCTTAAAACTTCTTAAAGTCTTTTGTTTCAGACTGCTTTCTGCATCATTACATGTTGTCCTGTGCTTGAACTTGAACTTCAGAGTTCTGTTGACTGTTGCTGTTATTTGTCAGTCCAGCAGGCAAACAAGTTTTTACACGCTTTGGTCACATTAATTAACCTAAAGTGTTCATAGCTTAATTGAAACAAGGCTGAAGGAAAAGGATATTAAATCAGACTTGAGAAGAAACTGCTCTGAGAAAGGGACTTAAGGAGAGGTGCAAATGAAGACAGAATATTTTAAAGATAAGAATTGGCCAGTATGAAAAAAAAAGTTATGACAAGAAATCATCAATGGAATGAGGAGGAGGGAATAAGGAAAATCAGTTCAAGAGATAAGAATGGAGTTATAGAGAGTATAGTGGCATGACCGCATTGTGGTTGTATGTTGCAGGTCTGCAGTCACTGACAAGCATTTTGCATGAATGAGCAAAAGGTATGAAAATCAGAATGGCTTGGTCAGAAGTCTGGGGCTCCTCTCCTATGAAGACAGAGTGAAAGAACTGGGGCTGCTCAGTCTGGAGAAGAGAAGGAGGCCTACAGGAAAGCTGGTGTGGGATTTTGTAGGGTGTTGGGTAGTGATAGACTAAGGGGAATGGAGTGAGACTAGAAGTGGGTAGATTCAGGTTGGATGATAGGAAGAAGTGTCCCATGAGGGTGGTGAGACCCTGGAACAGGTTGCCCAGGGAGGCAGTAGAAGCCCCATCTCTGGAGGTCTTTAAGGCCAGGCTAGATGGGACTCTGAGCAACTCAATCTAGTTTGAGGTGTCCTTGCCCATGGCAGGGGGGTTTGAATTGGGTGATCCTTGAGGTGCCTTCCAGCCCTGAAAATTCTATGATTCTATGATCAGATGTTGATAGGACTGTCAATAAATATATGGATAATGGAAGCATGAAGATAATGTAGGTGGCTCACCACCAGCCACTCACTTCTCCCTTCAGACTCCCTGAAGGTTACCACCCTCTTCAGATTTACTGGTATATCTATACATGTAGCTGTCCCCAGCCTGATTCTGTCAAAAGAATTTGTTTTTTAAAACCTACTAAAACACTTCCCTGTGAGGGTTTTAAAAATCAAATCATTCTGACAGAACTAGGTTAAGTAGCAGTTGTGCTTGTAGGTCCAAGAGAGCAGTTATCTTCTGGAAGGGAGAGAGAGGGAGAGAGAACAGAATTTACTGCTTATGCACTAAATAGAACAATGTATGTTAATAGAGTAGATAAGTATAAACTTGGATAAATTTCATACTAAAATAGGAAGGGAAAGAAAAGAAGACACAGAAGCTGAGGATTTAACAAGAGATGAGCAAGGCACTAACAATGGCATAAATTCTGGGAGACTTAAAGAAGGAGAAGGGAGATACAGAACACAGGTTTTTGGGGGTTGTGTGTAGCATGCCTCTTCTTTTCAGAGAAAATCCATGTGATTGCACGTGTCAGAAATGTCTCCTTGAAGCAAGTATGTACAGATGGCTACCATTACTGTTAGAGAGGCAACCTTAACAGTGCCATTCCTGATGGGTTTGGCTTCTATTTCTGCCATGCTGTTGCTTGCTCAGTTCATTTGAAAGGTTTTTAAAAGGAAATCTTCATGAAAGAAAAAAACAGGATGAAGCAATGGTCCCACAGTGTTCACCTTTGCAGTCTTCATCTATTCCATGCAGAAAATGCTGATCCTGAGAAGTACCCTTTGGAAAGCTGCTTATCTTCCTCACAACAACATGTCAAGCTCTCACATGTACTTTCACCGAGGATGAAGAAGGAAATTACAACATCCTAGTTTACATTATGCTAGGATGCACTTCTGAGACCTCCACCCTCCTTAATGTGCCCCCTTCTTCCTTGTGCATCAAAACATATCAGTCTGAGTTTGTGTACCCACTTGTGCCACCACTAATGGAACAGCAGAAGCCAATTTTGTTGTCTAATGTACTGCACGGCCCACGTACAAAGTGCTTTATATATTGTATAACTCAGTTAAATCACATCCAGTTCTTCAGGGGCTAATAGAAGCACAAACCTGACCTGGAGTTTTACTTCTTGCCAGCTTGTGCTTCTCTTTTCTTCCCTGAGGTTCTGTAGCTGCTTAATAAAAAGGTCACAAACAGTATATCCTAGCAACAATGAATATTTTTGTTAAAATGGCTAAATAATTTTCAGTAAAACTGTTACAGAGAAGAACAGCTCCCCTGGCTCTGATCAAGCACTTCAGAAAGTCAGCCAAGAAACAAAAATACTAGGGACTTACTTTTGCAATGATGTTTAAAGTTAGGTGCTCACCTAAATACTTTGCTGAATCGATATCTAAGAAAAACATAAGTGACAGAAAAAGGTCCTTTCTAAAATCTAGTTAAGATAGCAATTTCATACTCACTTTAAGCCAACCTAAATGGAATGAGACCACCAGTTCTACCCCCTGTCCTATCTCCCACCAAGCACTTGTGTTGGATTTAAGGAGTGATCTAGTTCAGGAAACTAACTGCCCCCAAGAAAAAAAAACAACCCAAACCCAACCTCTATTTATGCCTCATAGCTTCCTTCCAACCCCAAGGCTGATTTTCAGTCTGATTGGTTTCTTGGCCCAGCCTTGCATGCAATGTGAATGCAAAAAAAGAGGCAAGAACGTGTGGCTCAGATTAGAAGGGAGAGAAAACTCCTCTATGTAAAAAGAAACTCATTTATGTTGGAGTAAAGCAATTGTGAGATTCCAGCTACAGAGATACAAACCTGAATACTCATATCTGACTAGTAAAATTTTAAATGCATTTTAATTCAAGAACATCAATGCAGTTATCATAACCTCAGGAGGAGATCAAATGTTCAGGATTTTGGTGTGAACATCACACACAATTTTAAATGGATGAGAAATATGCATCATTTACTGCAACAAACAGGGTTCTACTGGGAATTTATTATGTAGTTTCTGAAGCTGCTCCAGCATATGCAGTAGACTATGATAGCTTCTCCTAAAATGCTAATTAGCTGCATTTCAAGAGGTGGTAATGTCCGTGTGGAAGGCTGCCTCTGTAAGGTACTGATTATATCATGACTGGATAAAAGACTACCTAACCCTTTCCACTTCACAGTATGAGAGGTGTAAGAAAAAGCCAATTAGGCAGATAGTAGTTAAACATTTGCTTTTCCAATTGCAGAAGCTTAGAAGATAGGTGGGAATCTGCTGTACATATGTAATAGTGAAACAGGAGGTTGTTGCATTTAAATCAAGATTTCTTTGATAAGATTTTACCTGAATTCAGAATGCTTACCTTTTTCTCACTGAGCTGGTAGCTGCAGGAGGCAAACCCAATATATTTTCAGACAATGACTAAATTACTGATCAGCTTAATTTCATCAGACATCAAAGCATAAGTAGCAATTAAAGTGAAAGGCAATATAAAGGCAGCTGTAGTAGCTGACACACTGAGCTTAGCTACAACAGCTGGCACCTCAACGTTCATACTAAAACTATGGCTGAAGAAGTATTTATTTGTTAGTGTATAAGCATGCATATAAGCAAGAGAGAAAATGCAGATTATGTAGTTAAGAATTCTCTAGTAATCCTGGGGAAGAAAAGCTCAACAAGTGACATGTGAAGACATCAGCCTTGACCTACCTTACCTGCACTTTTCTAACTCTCATTGTCTTCTGTTTCCCAATTGTGCCAAGCCTGCAGTCAGTATAATTATGTAGGCAAGCATTCATCAGGGATCAGTTGAGCCTACGTTTTTCATTGGCCATTGTTTCTGCAAGAAGACAGTAGAAATGAAGCTAGCACATAAAGCCACTGAACATTTTAACCCTCTGATCTGTAGCTATTCTAGCCAGGAAATAAATGACTGCGCAAATGTACAGTCCTGGGGTGGTGGGAAAAAAAAACAAACCCAAACCCAAAAAATTAAGCCATGATTTAAAATCTGCCTGTATGAGAAAAGAATCAATTCCTTCAGGTACCTTCTAAGAGTCACTAGGGCTGTGGTCCAGCAAAGCACTTGGCACTGAAGTACAGACAGTAAGTTAGGTAAGTACCTAAATGCCTGCTGAACCAAGGCTGAAAGTGGTGCTATGCACAGCATTTATATTCTGCCTTTTGTGAAGTCCAGTGAAAACTCAACCTGCTCATCCTTGTATTTCAAGCTAAGTGGCTGCTCAGCTGACTGAATCACCTGGTTTTCCAAAAGGCCATTGGAAACACAAAGTCAGTCATGGCTTGTGTTTTACGTGCTGATCCTACTGGATCTTCTCTGTTCCAAGCAGCATATCAGTTTCTTAGCCTTCCAGGACATTTAAGGAGTTAACAAAGCCTGAGAAAAATCATACTTTTCCTGTGACAGAGATGTGCCAGACTGTGATGCTCTGTCAGAGCTGGGCTTGGCTTCCTGGCAGGTGGTGATCACAAGGGAAGCTGGAGTTTTCTCAGACTGCTTGAGCTGTTTGAATTTGTTCCAAATGTACATCAGACACCACCGCTGAGGGTGAATCCCAGCTTTCTATTAGATCTCATGGCATCATCAATGATGTCAGCAGGGAAAACACACACATGAAGTAAACCCCAAATAAACAGGATCAAGAATTCAAAACAGCTTTGTTTTCACTATAGAGAAGTGTAGTCATCTACTATTTGATATTTATGGTGCATTTAAATAAAACAATGGCACAGTTTAAGACTTTAAATGCTGAAGAATTAAGATTTTATCTTAATTAAGTCAATGTGTAGTTTTTACCAGCTAAAAACCAAGGGAGACAGTGGGTCATACATTCATTTTTTATTGTCACCTTCAGGCTTCTCTTTGTTCTTTCTCTCCCTTTTATGCTATCCTGTGTTCTAAGCTCCATGTAAACTCTGATAGATTGTGTCAGCACATAATAAGAGGGCTGCTGACAGGTTGCTATCTGCATTCATTCTATGTTGCTCTACTTCTTCCATTATCAGAATAGAACTTAAGGGCCAATGAGCACAAAGGAACACACATTTGCAAAGCTCTGCAGTGTTAAGGATTCATGGACAGCTAACATTTGATCTTATCAGACCAGGATATAAATCAGGGAAAAGAAAGAAAGAAAGAAAGAAAGAAAGAAAGAAAGAAAGAAAGAAAGAAAGAAAGAAAGAAAGAAAGAAAGAAAGAAAGAAAGAAAGAAAGAAAGAAAGAAAGAAAGAAAGAAAGAAAGAAAGAAAGAAAGAAAGAAAGAAAGAAAGAAAGAAAGAAAGAAAGAAAGAAAGAAAGAAAGAAAGAAAGAAAGAAAGAAAAGAAGGAAGGAAGGAAGGAAGGAAGGAAGGAAGGAAGGAAGGAAGGAAGGAAGAAAGAAAGAAAGAAAGAAAGAAAGAAAGAAAGAAAGAAAGAAAGAAAGAAAGAAAGAAAGAAAGAAAGAAAGAAAGAAAGAAAGAAAGAAAGAAAGAAAGAAAGAAAGAAGGAAAGAAAGAAAGAAAGGAAGGAAGGAAGGAAGGAAGAAAGGAAGAAAGGAAGAAAGGAAGAAAGAAAGGAAAGAAGGAAGGAAGAGAGAGAAATCAAAATTCTCCAAATAAAGCAATCCAGGAATATAAGCCAGATAAGTCTATATATGAAATCTCTCTTTTTGCCTTTACATCACCAATAACATCATATGATTAATGGCATGTATCAGGAGTTCAAGTCTGCATATTGGCTGGGATAAACATGCTGCTTTTGCTGCTGAGAACCGTATGGTTTAAGTTTATTCTGTTATTATAGCTGGCAAAATAAAGATCTCCACGACCATCTCAAGAGTTTTACCTTCAAGTCTGTACCATACATCATTTTTCTTTCTCAGCTTTCTGCTGTTAACAAACTGAGCAGACACTGACTCCCAGAGTACACCTAAAATGTTTCCAGGTATTGGCATCTTACTACCAACACTCATGTGATGTTCCTTTGTAAAAAAGAAGATTTTTCACAGCTATGGAAGAGACACAGTATGATTCCTGAGAGTACAGGTTTGGCTGAAGTAAAGGAAACTTAATCCAGTGTTTGCCTATCAAATGAAAGATGGCAAAGGGTCTCTTGCACGCTGGCCAAGACTCATGGTTTAATTGTGTTACATGCATTCCATCTGAATTAAGTAGTCAAACATTTTTCCGTGCTGCAAAATACTTAGTAAACGTAGCATTTTCATTTCCAAATTGTGCCTTTTAAACATTAAACAAATAAACCATTTAATATGCTTGTGGGATAGTTAATTGCATATTATTATCTTATTTTGCTAATACCTAAATTGAAGGCTAACTACTGAGGCAACTTGATCCAGGCTTTGCATTAGCAGAATTAGAAACCACTCTCACAATCAATCACAGAATCACAGAATTAACCAGGTTGGAAAAGACCTCTGAGATCATCGAGTCCAACCTATCACCTAACACCTTCTAATTAACTAAACCATGGCACTAAGTGCTTCATCCAGCCTCCTCTTAAACACCTCCACCTCCCTCAGCAGCTCATTCCAATGGGCAATCACTCTTTCCATGAAGAATTTCTTCCTAATGTCCAACCTAAACCTGCCCTGGCAGAGTTTGAGACTGTGTCCTCTTATTCTATCCCTGGGTGCCTGGGAGAAGAGACCCAACCCTACCTGGCTACAACCTCCTTTCAGGTAGCTGTAGAGAGCCATAGTAAGGCTCTTCTCCAGGCTGAACACCCCCAGCTCCTTCAGCCTCTCCTCATGGGGCTGTGTTCCAGGCCCCTCACCAGCCTTGGTGCCCTTCTCTGAGAATGTTCAAGCACCTCAACATCTTTCTTAAGCTGAGGGGCCCAGAACTGGACACAGTACTCAAAGTGTGGCCTAACCAGTGGTGAGCAGAGGGGCAGAAAGACTTCCCTGGTCCTGCTGGCCACACTATTCCTGATACAGGCCAGGATGCCATGGACCTTCTTGGCCACCTGAGCACACTGCTGGCTCATGCTCAGTAGCCTGTCAACCGCTACCCCCAGGTCTCTCTCTGCCTGGCTGCTCTCCAGCCACTGGAGCACTGCATGGGGTTGTTGTGGCCAAAGTGCAGAACCCAGCACTTGGCCTTGTTAAAACTCAAGATGTTGGACTGAGTCCATCTATCTAGCCTGTAGGTTGAATACATCTATCCACATGTATGTTGAATACACACTCTGGGATATTCAAAACCTGAATGCAACTCACAGAGCTGTGATGAAGCACCAAGAGCACAGCCAATGTGCTGAAAAGGAGCACACAGCAGCAGGCAGTTCTGACATGGCTTGGTTCATAGCTAAGCCCACTCAGGATTAAAAAGCCCAATGAATTCTTCTGTACATTCTCCAGAGATATTCAATCCTCATTGCATACTTTGAAATATTAATGACAAATCTACTGCAGTAGATTCCATAAAAAATAGGCTGACAATGCCTTTTTCCTGCTGTTGCTTCCCTTTCTATGAAACACTTCAGTAAGCCATAAATACAGGCAAGTTGTACAGGACAAGGGTATCAAATGGGAGTCATAGTTATGATGCCCTCCTTTGCTAAACGTTATCAAAACCTACATATTCTGCAGGACTGCCTTGGTAGTTCTAAGATATAGTTAATTTTCACAAGAAGCTGGGAGGGGATACAGCCAGGATAGCCAACTAAAGCAGGCAATGGGCTATTGGATACCACGCTGCTGTCATGCCACTTATGCAAGCAGTCTTTCTTCAGCAGTAGAAGAGACTATGAAAAATAACTTAAAGGTGATCACAGTTGATGTTTAGGTTGATTCTATTGCTTCTAAAGGGCATATTTCTCCCCTGCCACGTTGATGGGAAAAACAGTTGGTTGACACTCTCTCTAAAACAGAATGTTAGTTCTGCCCTGACTGCAGGTCCAATGTTTCTATGCAGCTGCAGAGCTCGAAGACAAAGATCTGCTGCACAGCTTCACCTAGGTCTGTCTTCCAGTTCAGCATTGCTGCTGAGGCAGAGCAGTACCAGCCAGACATCCTCATCCCTGGTAATTTAGTGTTTGTAAAAGCATTGTCAAGGAATTTAATTGCTTTTGTAATGCTTTTCCATGGGATATTGAAATCCCATTGACAGCAAAGATTGTAACAGCTTATTCTGCTAACCTGTTTTTAAAATATGTATTTTTGGAGAGCAAGCATCCTGGGAAAAGAGGGGAAAATAATGAATCAGTGTGTAAGAGGACTAATGTTCATTATTAAACCTGACACAATACCACCTTTGGAACTGAACTTTGGCTGTGTAGAATGCCTGACTTCTAGATAGGTTCTTTCTAAGAACCTGAGTTAAAAATTCCTTCCTCTGATCAGACCATGTTTAAGATTACTTATTTATTAGTTGTTAAGTTATTCATCGTAAACCAGAGCTCCTCAATTCCTAAATGAATTGTCTTTTCCACAGCTGTAATCTGTTTTAGTTATCTGTGACATACCGACGCAGGACTCAGTGCTGCACTGGCAACAAAGTGCTGTATCAAATCCTCCCAAGAAACTCATTTCAGAGGCGACAGATCTCACCGCTGTCTGTGCGCAAAGCCAAAGTGCTTCAGCAGAGACTCAGTCTTCTGCTCTGTAGATGCAACTACCCTGAACACCTCCTCCTACCCAGAGCCCTCATCTGAAGAAGAATTTTGGAAGAAGAGCTTTTTGCGCTGTTAGCTTGGAGCCCAAGAGAGCGGCAGTTGAGGGCTTATGTGGGTACTCATGAGAACAGCTATCTGCTGGTGCTTGCTTCTTCTTACGTGGATATGGCATGGCAGCAGGTCTGCCTCTGAGAACGTGCAAAGCTTCTTCACTGGGGGAGATGGATTATCCAGCTGTGGATGAAGAATTCACTATCTGAGCAGCTACGCTTCATATCTGTCAATAAAAAAGCTAGGCACAAGAGTGCCATGGGCCAGGTCCAGCTAATGGACCATGAATTGGATTATTCATGCCCTGATAAACAAAATTCTAAGCAAGAAATTGGGGGATATGTATTCTCAGCTTGAGGAGCAGAGCACCTTAGCTGCAAGAATAGCTACAGAATATTGTAACCTGTAGAGAAGCCAGACTCCTCCTTTTCTTCTATCCCTTGAAGCCAAGTTCTACACAGAAGGCAGCACAGAATTTATGGGGCCTGAGAAATAGAAAGAGGGATTCTGATTCTTCAGGTTGTTAATGGAGCATTCCCTGGCACCAAAGGCAAGCCAGATTAATTCCCTGCTCCAAGAACTGCATATGCATTTTGACTTGGATCAGGTATGTGAAGAACAGAAAGAGCAGAGCTTATCCAGCCCATTAGCAGCTGAGCTTCTTAGCAGAACACTAAAATTTCTATTCAGAAATTACCTACTTTCAGATGTTTCAGAGATGCAAGTTTGGCAGTTTTCTCTTGCCTTCAGCTTTATGATGCTGACTTCACCACACCAAAATAACTACTCCTAGAATTATTGTATATTCATCCCTTATCTGTAGAACATGTAAAACTGAGTAGCAGTATATAGTATATATGTATGCAAATGCAAGAGTAGATGTACTGGAGAGGCCTTTTAAAATAACTGCAACCACTGTAAGAGAAAAAATTATCCTTCCTCCTTCCACTACGAGAGAGCTGCGGTTGTGAGAGGGGGAGACTGTGCAGAACTTGTATGTGAGTGCACTGCTGTTGTTCAAGTCTTGAATTTATGGACACTGTCTTTGAGCCATGTCCTTTGATAGGGATCTCAGGCCTTCATCTTTTCTAACCTCCTTTTGACCACCTCTTTGCTTTCTCAGCAGTCACCATTAGGAGTTTCTATTTCCCCTGTGCTCCGTCTTTCTCCACTCCTTTTGTACCTGGATCTCTGTCCATGCCTCTAGTTCCATGGCAATATGGCTGAAAGTGGAGAAGACATAGAGAAAGGGGCAGAGTGACTTTTAGGCAGAGGCTTGTCTTTATATTCTCCAGATCTCATACATCATCTGCTGCTGCTCTAAGTGTTCATGCTAATGTACATAATCCAGATTTAAGGATTCTGTTTACTTGTTTGTGGATTACAATATATGTAAGATGCAACTCCACATATGTGGTTGTGATATGGGGCTGAAAAAGTTAAAGCCTGTGAAATGATGAGAGAGAGAACTGGGTGACTGCACAGAGAAAGTCTAGGAGTGGTTTATGAGACTCTCTGAGTTCTCATCTTGACCCTATCACAGACATTCTCTGTGCTCAAGAAAAGCACCGATTCCTTCCCTGATACCTTTACAATGCCTGTACTATTTCCTTACTTTGCAAACCAACCATTGGGGAATACATCTTTAAAATTCAGTGGCCCTTTGTAGTCTAAGGCCACAGTACTGCAAACAAAGCACCACACACTGCTACTCCCCTCCAGTGGGATAAGGAGGGAAAAACACAACAAAATATGTGAGGATCTTTTCTTAAACACATTATTGTAGAGGTGCTGTTTGCTCAGGCTTGGCTAGAGCTAGGCCTGATTTGGAGCTAGGGCACCTGCTGAGATCTTTTTAGAGGAGCCATGCCAGGAGGTCCCACCCTCACTACCAAAACCCCACCAGATACAAACCCCTTGTCTATGCAATGTCAAACAATAATGGGCTACTGTAACATGGTCCTTATGCATTTGGCATTGTTGGTATCTTTATTATCATCATTAAATTAATTAGCTGCCAAGAGAATTTCTTATGACATATTCTATGAAGAATAATGTAATTCTAAGTAAAAACAATGGAAATGAATAATTTTGGAATCAATACTTCATTGTTCTGAACTCCAGTGTTTAAATGCCTGATTCTGATGTTGACATTGTTTTGTTTCTGCTGATCTAATTCTAAAAAGGCTAGAATCTCACTTATGTGGGTGGGGTTTTTTTCCCCTTGGACAAGAGATGAATTGCAACACAATAAAGCAAATTAGAATGCATTACACAGTACATTTAAGAAGCTAATTTGAATAATCTCAACACTTGATCAAAAGTACATTAGAACCAGTAGGAGTCTTAAACAGATTAACTTACAGGGGTTTTTCAACCCAATGTTTAGTACCTTTCTACTAGATATTTGAATTACACTTCCTCTGTGCAGTCAGAAGATAGCCAGGCACTTAAGAACTGGATCAAAAAAGGAAAAATTCAAAGGAAAAAGATTGGTTGACTGAATACTCAAAAGTAATTTAAGAATGAACTCTTTCTGGAGCTGGGTTGAGAAAATGCTAAGATGATTTAGTGTTTCAGCTCCATCCACAAAGACCACTCAGATGTGTAAGGTGAAATATGGTTTACAGATCAATGAAAAGAATGATCTAAAATTGGGCTATGAAAGGTGCTCAGTGCTGAATAACTCAAGGACTTGAATGGACCAGGTTGCTACACTAAATTATCACAGGTATGAGTCTGACATAGAAGAGGACAGGTCTTTCTTCCTCAAGTTGGAGCTGCGCCCATGAAAGGATTAAAGTTTTCATTCTGGAAGATGAGAGTGAATATTTGTTTTCTTGCTTTTAGTTCTGTTAGGACCATGAGGCATATTCTGCATTACTTGGAAATCATCCTCTTCTTCTGGGGCTCTGAATCAGGGATAAACAATCTGCAGTGGAGAAATGTGTTGTCATTAATTAGAGCCTTTTCTCAAATTTAATTCTGTGATCTTTCCAACCAAGCAGGACTCAGTTCACAGTGTGCTGCTGTGTACATGAGATTCCTTTCATCCTGAAACAACAGGCTGAGAAAACCAACAAACAGGAGCTGGATACACAAAAGTAAGAAAAGAAATTTGCAAAGGAAATTCTATGAATGCCAGAGGAACAAATCTATGCCACCTAAAATTTCCTTTCTGCATTGTGCTTGATTAGCATGTTACTGAGTTCAGCCTACACCTGCTTTTCTTCTCCCCTTAATTTCAATTATAATGTGCTTCTTTGTGTTGCACCATTTATTACAAAATGAAACTAGCTCTACGGATGTGCATGCAGCCAATTTATTCATTAGATCTATTGTAGTGGAACTGAATAAAAAGTTTTATTATCAATCTCCTTAATTTCCAGATAGGATTTAGTGGAAATCAATATTAGAGGATCCGTAATTGCTAAATCTTCTTAAATTAATAGACTCATTCATTAAGACCCCCAAAAATACTTAGCTGGTATTTCTTGTGGCTTTCTCTAATTAATTAGCAAGTAGAAAACGATAGCGAGCAGAGCAGCTTTTGGCAATCAAGTGGTGGGATCTGAAGACCAGTCTTGAGGCAGGATTAATTTGGATACGTATGTGGAGTATTTCACCCGTAAATTGATTACCGGAGAACGCGATGTGTAAGAAGACAAATGGTGCTTGTATGCTGATGGTCGGCAAAAAAATCCAGTCCCTAGCAGGTGGTTTCAAGCAGTGTGAACTGGAATGCTTACCAATGTGTAGTCACTAATGAATAGCAGTCAGCTCTAAAAGCTTTGGAATTAAATATAGTGCAGCCTACCTGTATAAATCTGCATGGCATGGATGCAGCATTTGTGAGACTTTCATTTGTGCCTAACTAGATGAGTTTTCCGGGCCAGAAGTGAAGAAGCAAAGCACTAAAAGATGCTGAAAGGGAAGACAACGTGATCAAAGGCCTGGTAGTCAGGTTCTGCATTGTCTTTGTGTGCTCTCCACCTTCATGTTTAGGAGCTGTAAGTTTTACTTTGTTTCAGAATTTAAGTCTTGGGGAAAAGCACTATACATGAATGCAGATGCTTGGTTGTTGTCAGCCACTATTAACTCCACTGTGGGCTTCAGCAGTGACTGGTCACCTCCTACAGAGAACCTGTTGGTGCCAGCTCAGTTTAGGCTATGTTTTGAGTTTCCAAGGTCACAGCACAAACTGGTAGGAGAAAAACCCTTGCTGTTTACCAAACATGTAGTATACACTACTGTTAGGTTTAAGCTTTCTAAAGAAAGGAATGTACAATGAGTCCCCAAGAACAGCTTTCTGACTTCTGCATCAAGGCCTGGACATTCCTTCCTTTTGCATTCCCAGCATGGCTCCTTACTTTGTAGCCTGTGTTATGTTGGCCACATTTAGAGGCTGAGCAACAGACCACACATATCTGTAGCCTCAAGTAGTGGGCAGAACTTAGTTTAGGTCCTTTAGTTGCCAGACAAGTGAGAAAAGAGAATGCATCCCACCTGACTTTCCTTTCTGGCATGGTTAGAGTGAAACTGGAGCTGCTTGTGAGTAGATTGAGTGTCTGCACTGTCCTTGCTGTGCTGCTTAGCTACACAACACTTTCGCAGTGTCTTCACTGTTTAAAGCTGCAAACTAAGGAGACGTGCTGTTACAGCCCGTGGTCTGAGATGTGGCACAGTGTAGAGGAAGACAAAAGAATTCCATCACAGTCAGCAGAGATCTTGTTGTCTAAGAGCAGCAATACTGAAACAACAGGGCTATGTTTCACTGAGTTGCTCCAGGATAATACAACTTTGAGAGTCTTGAAACACAACAAATATTACATTGACTGAAAGAAAAAAGTCACAAAAGTCGGAGGCACTCTGCACCACGCTTACAGTGCCCACCACTGAAATGATCTCTATCCATGACACAGATCAGATTCTTAAGGTTTGTTCCACACTATCTACTGGACACACTGGCTCTTAGGGGCTGAGGACACTTTCTGAATGCATGCTGTGATAAGACCCAGGCATCAGAGTCTCTCTTAGAGTCTGTTTCCCCTTGAAAGAAAGCCTAGTAGCACTGGCATGGCAAGAATCAACATAGGTGGGAGTCAAGAGTGCAGAATACTTAATGGATTATACCTGGGCTGTATTTTAGGTACCATCATTGACTGTCCAAATGCCAACACTTCTTGAAACATTATTGCTCTGAACGTGCCCACAAAAAAACACCAACCACCAACCAGCCAACCAGCCAGTGACAAACAGAGCAATGAATTTAGGTTGTCAGGTGGTTATGCTTTGACACAGAATTCAATGTTGGCTGCTCTATGTCTCCTAGACAGACACATGTAGTTCTTTCAGAAACACAATTTTCTCCACCAAAACATTTCAGTTGTTTTTTTGTCTGACCACTGCTTTGATATTTAGTACCTATTCCTCCATGACACTGCTTTTCTGTTTGAGCTAAATACTGATTGCTCACTTCTTATTTGGCCATGACTATTTTTTTTCCAAGGAACTGTTTGTTATAATGCACAGCAGCTCTCTTCACAGCACAGGATTGATTTGTTTGTAATTGAGTCTGTCAGATGGAGCTCGTATTAATACTTGTGCTTCAGTGTACGCCCACTAATCATGAATCTTAAAAGACCTTTTAATGGACACACACTGAGATCCTTCCCATTTCAACTGGCATGACTTTAGGGTACCACACATCAGTATTTACCACAGCTCAAACACACATTAAATAAAAATTCCCAAAGCAATGTGAGAACAGTAAAATTCTGGGAAATAAGCAGCAGTGTGAGATAGTAATAGAAAACCAAATTGATTATTCAGCTAAAGGTACCTTCGTTGGTAGATAGTAGGTTGAACTTGAGCCAGCAGTGTGCCCAGGTGGCCAAGTGAGCCAATGACATCCTGGCCTGTATCAGGAACAGTGTGACCAGTAGGACAAGGGAGGTTATTCTGCCCCTGTACTCAGCACTGGTCAGGCCATACCTTGAGTACTGTGTCCCGTTCTGGGCTTCTCAATTCAGGAGAGGTGTTGAGATAATGGAATGTGTCCAGAGAAGTACAACGAAGCTGGTGAGAGAGGCTTGCAGCACAGCCCTCTGAGGAGAGGCTGAGGGAGATGGAGGTGTTTAGCCTGGAGAAGAGGAGGCTCAGGGCAGGCCTCATTGCTCTCTACAACTACCTGAAGGGAGGCTGTAGCCAGGTCGGGGTTGGTCTCTTCTGCCAGGCAAGCAGCAACAGAACAAGGGGACACAGTCTCAAGTTGTGTCAGGGGAGGTCTAGGCTGGATGTTAGGAGGAAGTTCTTCACAGAGAGAGTGATTGGCGTTGGAATGGGCTGCCCAGGGAAGTGGTGAAGTTGCTGTCCCTGAAGATGTTCAAGAAAAGCCTGGATGGGGCACTTAGTGCCATGGTCCAGTTGATTGGCCAGGGCTGGGTGCTAGGTTGGACTGGCTGATCTTGGAGGTCTCTTCCAACCTGGTCAATTCTATGGTCCTATGACATCACACTTGATCAGTCAGAGCTCATTTTCTACATCAGGCTGATCTCATATTCTGCTCCAAAATTCCTCTTAGGATACATAAGAATGGGCTGAGCACTCATGCTTGTTTTCAGAATGGTGATAATATTTTATTTATTTAAAAAAAACCCAAATATCTACAGCTTTGTTAGCTTACAGAAATGCCTGAGGTGGAATACAGTTGGTGGTGCCATCTTCCTCAGATTGCACCAGATTCACATGATTTATCCAAGTATAAATCTAGCCCAATATTTCTGCCATGAACAACACTAAAATTTCTGCTCCTGATTCTTTTGATCAATGACTGTCGCCGTAACTCATCTGAATAGCACCTACTTAGCAAAAAGCTCCACACAGGCTCAAAGTATCAGAAAATACCATGCCAATTCTCTGCTGTGTTTTCATATCTCCTTTCATGCCATCTGAAAATCCACCAGTTTTGGAGCCATAATGAATCTTTTATCTATCCCCATCAGCACATTGTTTGATGACATTTATGTTTCCCTTTAAAGTGATGAGAAAAAAAAAAAAAAAAAGAAAGGAGAAAAAGATATTTTGATTCTTTAAGTCACAAAAAGAGGATATTTCCTTTGTTTGCTTTTGTCTTTGTTTCGGGGTTTTTTTTTGGTCCATAAGTAATGTATTGTATGAATTACTTATAATTTAGCAAAACAACTGCTCCACTCTGCACTAATTATCAGCAGCAAAATATATGCATTCCTTTAGAAATACATGCACTTCTCCAGAGTTTCTGCTACATAAAGTGCCTCTGCACTTTCAAATTGTTGTTATTGTCCCCAGAGGCAATTATAAACTGTCATGCACTGTAAAGTGTTTCCTGCTTGCAGAGCAGAATGGCAGATGTATCCAATGGACTACCCTGAATGAATACTGGTGTTGCAAAATGCCAGGATATTAGCCTTTTGAAAAAGAAAACTCCCTTGCAATTGATTGACTCTGCTATCTATAAAAATTGCACTTTTGAAAGATCAAATGTTCAGTCATGATACTGTGAACATTACAGCACACCCTTTGTGATGAGAAGCAGAAATCGCAGAGCTCAACGGTCTTAGTTAATCTTCAGGATTTATTCCAATTCTAGTTGTTTTTTTGTTTCCCTCCCCACTGAAAAGCAGGTGTGAAAGGGAATGAGTGCACTTTTTTTTTTCCCCCCAGATGGGAACTGCACCAATGTCTTGCACATTGCAATTTTTTCTTTCTAATGAGTTTTAATCTCTGCCACCACATAAATACAGCTATTAACTGATATGATCTTCTGGCTTCATTGAAAAAAATAAACCACATCTATCTTGAAAATGAGAAAACAGTAAAACATGGATTATTTTACAACAGGATTATAGAAAAGCATAGCTGTGCCTTTCAACAAAGCTGTTAATTTTCAGATTTTCTTGTAGGGAACACAACCTGATTTTAAAATTCATTATAAATTTAATAAGAAAGCAAACAGCACATTTGAATGTGTTGTGTCCTTCAGCCCAGACTTCATTCCATATGCTGGATCTAATTTCCTGTTTTCAGAACACGCAACCAACTTCACTCTGCCAAGTTGACTTAGTTGGGGCAATTAATGAGGCAGGAATGACAAAATATGTAGTTATTTTCTTGCTAAAAAGCCTCACCCACAAACTATATACAAACCAGTTAAATTTGGGTTCTAATTTGGTCAGGAAAATCTTCACAAGGATGCTTATGGGCAAGTCATTAATTTAGGAGAATCAGAAAACTGGAAAAGTTTAGCCACAAAATGGCTTTGCCCCACTTACAAATAAAAGGCAGCCCAGAGCTCTAGGGGATGTTTTGCTACTCGCGGTGGTGGAGTAGGAATTTCAAGATAGTCCCTGGCTCCTTTGCGGCAGTGTTGGAACTGCTCGGTGCTTCTAGATATTCCCAGGCTTCTAGATATTCCCAGGCTCCTAGATATTCCCAGGCTCTAGCAGGGTGCTGGGAAGGAGGAAGGTGACCTTTTGACTAGATCCTGGTTCCTCTCAGCACAGAGGTTTGCAGGCAGGATCTCTTGGAGATGTTGGCACTTCTCACCAAGTTGTGAGGCACTTGATGCCTTCTCCTGATTAACTTGAGGCATTTAAGTTTCCAGGTAGTTCAATCCCAAAACATCAGGCCTAAGCTGATCTGAAGCATGAGGCAGGGCAGAACGTTGTCCAAGAGCAGCAAGGCAGAGCAGAGCAGCACACACCGAGGCAGAAGCAGCTCAACTCCTTGCAACTTAACTCAGTTTATATTATTTGCCTGAGCGTAATGGCTCTTTTGGCCACAGAGAGTCACCAACGGGAGTGGCATGTGGAGAAACTGCCCATATTAGTTGAAACCAGGGCTTCTTTACCTTTATTTGGGCAAGACACTCAAAAGTGCATAAACACCTGTGTGTACCTGTTTATCACTTTAGGAGGGGACATAATGGCCCAAGACTGTTTTCCTCCCACCCTTGCTTCCCCCATCAGGAGAAGGGTGGGGCAAGGCAGGACATCTAATAGGCCCTCATAGCCTTCCATGACATAAGTGAGTACCGTCAACCAATATGTAGAAAAACACTTTCACTGTTCCAGAAGGTACAACTGATAACATTCATCATTTTAAAAGAAGTACACAGGTGCAGAAAATAATTACTCTCAAATAGAAAGGATTAAGTTTTTTAGTCCTTTAAATATGAGGAAAAGCCATTTAAAAACTGTTGTTTTAATTGCACTGTCACTTGTCATTTGAAGTGACACAACCTTCTAATATATATCTGCTTAAAATGGTGCAGAGCAATAACTGCAATCTCCTGAGTAACATGGCATTTAGAATGCCTCTAAAGAATGTGTTGTCTATGCTTAAAAAATGAATCCAAATTAAGCAGTTAATCCTGTTTATAGTTTAGAGAAACTCATATGAGTCTAGATTTTGGATGAAACTCAGGGAGCTGATGCTAGGAGGCAAAATTTTCTGTTATTTGTACTATTTGTCCTGGTCTAAGCTGGATAGATAAGACAAACAATCCAAATAAAAGATTTCCCTTAATTCCCCATGACACAGAAATTCAGGGGAAGTTTCACACCAAAAAACACTGATACAGTTTCAGAGGTGACTGTTGCTTTGTGTCTGCTCACTGGAACTGAAATTCCTGTCAGCTGCCCATTTCTGCTGTTTGTGGAGTTAAGCTTGACAGGAACAATGATCGCAGTAGGCAGTAGCCTAAGATCATGCAATTTGTGACACTGGCTAAGGTCTGGCTCTGTGGTAGATCAACTGAGATATCTGGCATGGCGAAGTGCACCCATACCACCATATCTGGGACTGGTACCCAACCCTGGGAGAACTTGGACAGGCTGCTGTGCCCTGAGCTGCAGAATTGGAAACCTCTGGTTCTTGGCCTTGAAGCAGTCTATAGGGAAGGGAGAAAAGAGACATCAATATCTCTAGGACTTTAATCTGACTACAGACAGCTCAGTAGCCCTAGTGCAAGCTGTGACTAGAAGCAGATGGCTTGGAAGTGGTCACAGCGGAAGTAGCAAATCTTTATCTCAACACAGTGTTTTCCTGGCAGATCCATCTCAAAAACTGGGGTACGGAGACAGTATCAACTTTTGTCAAACCTAAGGTATTTCTGACAAAGCATGTTAGAATTTGTAACTTTTTCCCATGAAATTCACTTAATCAGAAAACATCTAAGCAGCTGCTGTTGTTAAGTAACTCAAAAAGGATTGTTTATGGAGTTGAAAAGCACCAAGGGCTAGTCAGCCAGAAATGCATGCTGTGTTATCAAACACTTAGGGTAATGACTTTGAAATTCTGCAGTTGTATGAATACATAATTATCACCTAAATATATAGAAGTTTGGAGTAAAACTCTAGCCTTGAAACTCCAGATAGCTAGGACTCAGTAGCCCTGCTCTGAATGTATGCACTCATAAATAAGGAGAACTTGTGACCTAAGTCTGCTTTTAAAAAGGCAGAACACTGAAACACTGAGATTTGCCTGTCAGAAATGAGGAAGAATTATGTGTCATTGTGTCCCACCCACCTCCAGTCCGGTTTCTACCAGAGAATTAGGAGCTAAATCTGTCCACACAAAAACATGTGACAGCACCTAGAAACCACAGCTGTAAATAATTTCCTGGAGTTTACTATTCTGGCCAAAATTAACAGCTGGTAAAAGGACCTACTAGGAGCTCATTGATAGAGGACTGAGGCTGTATGAGATTTAGTTTCAATTCCTTCCTCTCCCATCTGAGTTTCATCACCAATTTCCTAGGTGACTTCTGAGATATGCTTTCTGTTTCTTCAGCATGCCCTGGTAAAACTGAGAGAACAAGTGGGGAAGATCAGATTTTCATCTGGGTGGTGCAAGCAGTCATGGCCAAGATAGGACACTTGGCTTACAGTCAGTGTAGAATGAAACACTGGCAGTAGTAAGTGTCCACCTAAGTAATGAGAAATATAGGAATTGAGAGTGGAACCTGTTTTCTGCACCTTGTAGCAAAGATATAACCACTGAAAGCTTGATAGATTAAGAGGAGGGCAAAATATAATCCTTTTCACAGCCTTTTGGAGAAGCTGCTCTTAAATATTTGCATTTTGGCAACATCTATTACATCAGTGAGTGCAAATTAACTCCAAACAGGCCTGAGCCAACATACCATCACAATTTAGAATCTTAGAATCAGTCAGGATTGGAAGGGACCACAAGGATCATCTAGTGCCAACCCCTCTGCCATGGGCAGGGACACCCTACCCTACATCAGGCTGGCCAGAGCCTCATCCAGCCTGGTCTTAAACACCTCTAGGCATGGGGCCTCAACCACCTCCCTGGGCAACCCAGTCCAGGCTCTCACCACTCATGCTGAACATTTTCCTCCTAACATCCAGTCTGAACCTACCCATCTCCAGCTTCCATGTTATTTATGACACCTTTTTAAAATGTGGATTTCATAATAGTCCCTTTTTACACAGACTTCATGGGGAAGGAAGTTAATGAGTTTGATAAGGAAAATGATGCTTTAACATTGCAGGATTAGTCTATCTACTGTCTAACAAATCAGCTGATTAATTTTATTCAATGTCTTTTCCAAATCCTTACCTTCTTAAAGGGCCCTCAACATCTCACTGCTACTTAGAAATTTTGTCCTGGCACCACTGTTCTGATGGTGGGAAATTTTGTGCCCATGTAGGGAGAGTGCTGACAGAAGTGATGAATTTAACAGAACATGTCATTTGACCAAGATGACAAGAGTCTATCAGAGTACCATACAGCATACACACCGTACCGAACCATTTTAGTTGCAACCCAGGAAGTCTACAGACAAATGTGAGCAAAACCACTTCTAGCAATGTGAATGGGCAGAATGATGACAAGTGCAATTGGATTCTGACTGTTGTGGTAGTCCTCACAGGCCCAAAATAGGCTTATACATGTTCTGCCTTCCCTAGGCATGTTTTTCTGCTCCACTAGAGAGGCAGGCATGCGAAACAGACACAGAAGAACCTGGAGTGGCTGAGTCTGGCCTGCCCAGGGCCCTGTGGTGAACAAGGTACACACACTTAGCTTGTGCCTGCCTAGTGCAAGGCCTGTGCTTTTCCCAAATTAGGGAAAAGTGAGCCTGTGGCTTTACCTAATATGGTAAGGTTTGGCTAACTGCCATCCTGATTGGCTGTTCTTGTGTCCAAAGGGCAGTTAATCTCAGCCCACGTTGATAAAAGGAGATACGCAGGTGAACAGCCTGCTTTTGCTTCCCTGCTTTTGCTTCCCTGCTCTCTGCCTGCTCTCTCTGCTGTGCCCAGCCCTGCTGCTCTTGCACACTGCCTTATTGCTGCCTGCTAAACTCCACTGCCGCAAGTTACCAGGAGCAGACCCAGGATGCCTGCACGCGATCAGCCTGTGTGGCCAGAGTGACATCATGCTGAGACTGCACCACATCTGTCTCTGCACCTGAAGGTCCTGCTTAGAGTTTCTGGACATATACACAGATCGTCCAGAAGGATCCAGGAGAACAAGGTCAGAGATTGTTTGCATCCTTTCTCCAGAAGCCGGGAAGATTCAAGCCTCAATGTCCAACAAGACAGAGTCCCCTGAAAGCATTTGGACACTGTCTGGACTGTGGCCAAGCCCCATGAGTAGGTAATAATAATTTGTGAGCAAATGCTTAAATGCCTCTTTGTAATTCTCCACTGCCTTCTGCCCTAGAGCAGAAAGAGCTTGAGCTCATCTACTGGGCACGCGGCATATTGACCGCAAGTGACATTTGACCACAGGAACCTTCTCTTCCAGTTCAATTAATGTATATGTATTTTGCTGGTTATTGCTAGATCTAGATATTATCCACAGAATGTTTCCATGACTGTCTAAGAATCCAAATATTATTAAAATTAGTGGTTGGGGGTGGTGAGAGTTCTGAATAGCAAAATTAATACACAATCTTGGAAAAATATCATCTTGCATCAATTAATTTCCCCTCTGCACCACTGACCTGTGCAATGATTAATGCAAATTAGAAGTAATAATTTATTATATGTTGTGAGCATTTTCCTAATGCAAGAAGGGAGGAACCAATGAAGTTCAAAGGAGAAACAGATTAAGATTGGTCAAAAGTATTGTTTAACATACTCAATTTCTATTTCTTGCAGCAGTGAGTTGCTCTGAGTAAAGACCAAGAAATGAGCAGGATTTTAAAGCTGATTATGTGGATAAGGAAAGGCAGTTGTGCTTGCTCAACTTAATATGTATGTGGGCTCCTAGTGGACAATATTGTCTGTGGGACAGCAATGTGCCCTTGTGGCCAAGAACAACATTATCTAGGGGTGGATAAGTGTATCCAGCAGGTCTAGGGGAGTTCTCCTCTACCTCTATTTTGCCCTGCTGAGACCACGCCTAGAATACTGTAGCCTCTTTTGAGCTCCCCAATTCAAGACAGATGGAGATCTACTGAAGAAAGTCCACTGAAGAGCTATAAGGGTGACCAAGGGACTTGAACATCTCTATGAAGAAAACGTGAGAGAGCTGGGGCTGTTTATTCTGGGGAAGAGAAGGCTGCGAGAGGATCTCATTCATGTTTATAAATACCTGAGGGGTGGGTGTCAGGAGGAAGGTGGCAGGCTCTTTTCAGTGGCACCTGGTAAGAGGACAAAGAATAATGGATATAAGGTAGAACACAGGAAGTTGCACCTCAACGAGGAGAAGTTTCATTACTGTGAGGGTGATGGAGCACTGGAACAGACTGCCAAGAGAAGTTGTGGAGTTTCCTTCTCTGGAAACTTTCAAAGCCAACTCAGACATGTTCCTGTGTGGCCTACCCTAGGTGGTGCTTCTTTGGCAGGGAGCTGGACCCGAGGACTTCTGGACGTCCCTTCTAACCCCTAACATTCTCTGATTTTATATACTGTAATGCAAAGGCAAATAAATGTCCTTTTGACAAGACACTGGAAAATCCACATCAGTACCATAGGGATGGTGTGTTTGAAGCTGTCTGAAACCTGAACTAGGTTTTGAAGCACACAGACCAGTAGATGCCACAGATCGAAACAGAGAATGAGACAGTCCTCTGATATGAGCTGACACAGCTCTTACTTCCACTTGGTGGCAGTGCTCCCACCTTGTAATCTACACCTAGCTTTCTCTGTTCATCCATTTTCACATCCTCCTCTAGTCCTACTTCACAAAGACTTTTAAAGAAAAAGTAAGTTTTACAGACATCACTTTCTATAAATAGCTAGAAAAATCACAATATGGTACAATCCCTTGATATGTCTGGTACCTAATCTAATGGCATTCCTCTTTAATTTTTCATCTTTGAGGATGAGTGATGAGTAAGGATTGCTATGTGAGTATGTGAACTGCTGGCAGTATGCTGGTTTAAGTCTCAATACGTTCAAAATTTTATGTGACTTGGCTTTGTCACTTGATTCCAATAGTACATTTCAGATTGGTGTTTCAAATTGATTGCTGTTGAAAACATGGGACAAGTTGACAAGGCAATATTTATATGTTTTTCTTGCTTTAATTTCAGGCTTTTTGTACATGCTTGTCACATTTGTCCATACTTTCTGTTGTCTCACATTTTGAGTCGCAACTGAGTCCTGGGATTTAAACAATCCCATCGCTACTGAACGTAACATGTGCATTTGCTGTTAAGCAATTGTCAGTTTTGGCTATGATAAGGAGAACAGATTTAAATATTAGCTTGCTATGAATATCCATCTACCTTGTATATAACAAGAAAAAAATGTTTCAAGTAGCATCTGCAAAGAAGAGAAAGTGCATGTTAAGTCAACAGTTTGAACTGAAAGCCCATTTGATATGAGAAATAACCAGAAACCACGTCCCACACACTTGTGAATCAATGTAATTAATTCCAGGGTGAGGTGTCTAAGATATAGTTTCTGCACATTCCCATTTTCAAATCCACTATTGTTGTGGAGGCAGAGAATTAATGTGGCTGAGTCAGGAATATATATAAAAAATAGAATTATTTTATTTTCCTGAAAACTCACCCCCAAAACTATATACAGAAATTAATTTAGTTTTAATTAGCAGATTCAGTTTGATTGAGAAGATCTTACAAGGATGCCATAGGTAAATTTGACTATTTTGGAAGACAGAAGTTGGAAAAGGCTAAACTACTAAACATACTAAACACAGAATTCTCCACTATTCATCAGGCTGAGCTAAAAGTTTACTCACAGGTGAGCCAGGCTGGCTGAGAGAAAGGGTGTCCAGATGCTTGTCCCCTCGCTCTCTTTCAGAAGACGTCCAAGGCTCGTTAAGGCCTATCAAGCTGCATAAAGTGGGTGCTTATGGTGGACAGCTGTCCAAAGCAGGGACAGTGCTGTCCCTCAGGAGCTTGTCCTTCGGAGCACCAGGGGACTCCTTCTGCAGGAACTATCCAGGAGGGGGAGAACTCTAAGGCAGGAACCCCAAGGCAGAAAGTCCCCCAATATTTGTACTCTTCCTAGACAAAGAGCAGAGTTACCACTGCCTAGGCATGAAGACCACAACCAATCCCCAGCCTGATTCCAGCATGGGCATGTGCACAGGGCACCCCTCGTGCCTGAAGGGCCCTCTGCTCCCCCCCCTTCATGCCTGAAGGGCAAGGAGGGGGAAACAGGTTTTTCACACCTTTTCCTCTCCCATTCAAACCACAGAGGTAGAGGGATTTTGGGGTATTGTGGGCTCCAGGACAACTATCTGATGCAGTGCCGCTCATCCCAACATATTCCATGCTTCTCCTAACATATAGGCCTATTTCTGCTTGTTTTTCATCTGAAGGGGTTTTACGAGTGACCCACGTTATGATATTTCTGTAAGAATTCCATTGTGGTTCTTCAATACTCAGATGGTTTTGCACAAGAACGTGGTAGAAAACAGTGGGAGCAAATGTGACCTAGAAAACCTCCATACGTAGAGAAATGCAATTACTTAAGGTATATTTCTTTTGTTGATGTAGAAAAGTAAAACAAAACACCAAGAATTGCAAGGATTGCTTCATGGCTAATAGAGCTGGTAAAGTATTGCCTGGAAAAGGAAAATACTGGTTAAGGAAATGTAGATTTCATAACCTTTCAGCATCTTCTCCTTTAAATTCTTGCAGACTGAATATCTGCACCCACAGGGGATGCAGGCAATGAAAATGTCATTATTAATGTGAATGCTTTTGCTGCCACAGGTGTTTTACATGATCTGATATTCAAACCTCTTTTCTATACTTTTGAGTTTTCTGTGGTGCTTGATCTCTGCCTTGCTCATGACTACACTGGAGACTTCACATTGACCCAGGTGGGAGCAGCTAGCTAGGTCTTCTAGATCAGAGATTTCAGTTGTGTGTTTCACTGACAATAGTAAAACTCGATGTCACTGCAACATGGACAGATGTGTGTCCTAGAGGCAAAGTGAGTCACCTGCCTAACATCAGTAGTCTAAGGGCTGGCTACTGCTAATTGTTTGGCACAGTTTGTAAGTAACTGCATTGTGCAGAAAAAGAGACTTGCTCACCAAAACTAGGAAGAAAAGGGTCCATTAGCCTGGTCTCTGAATTTTTAGACAGCTGTATTTGAAGAAATCCCACTGCTAGCTTTCACAGCCATTAACATTCAATACAAATGTTTCCTTTCTAACAGCAGGGACATTTTCTAGCCAATACGTAAAGCTCTTTCTGACCTGCATGGTGTGGGTTATTAAAACCCCCTGGTATTCCTCAAAATATTTTTTAATCCAACATCTGAAATTACTAGTTTTAAAGATTAAGACTAAGGTCTTTGTGTGAGCTTAGTGTGATTTCTCAAAATAATTCAATAAATCATCTAGTGACTCTGCAGTGTTTCAGCAGCGAACACAATGAAGAAATCTTCAGCACAGCAAAAATCTGCATTGTGCTTGTGACAGTTTTAATTTCATGATTAGATTGTTAGGAACATTAGCAGCTGGGGACACTTAATTCTGGCTTCAACTGTTTGGTGGTAAATGTGCCTTAGCTGCAAGCAGCAAACTGAAACACTTTCTCAGAAAAATAAAACAGCTTGAATTGTTGCGTGACTCACAGCAGCACAAGCAGGATGTAGAACTTTTCACCTGTGTAGTGGTGCTTTGACTCCGAAAGAGCAGCTGAAAGCTCTCTGGTGAAGATTATTTTGGACATCTTGACAGAGCTTTTACAATGGTTTGAAGTAATTTAAAATGGCTGCGTTGTTGTTCCTGACAACATTAGGGGGAAAAAAGGACACTATTTTGGCAGTTCCCCAACTTGAAGAATAAAAGCCACTGCAGTACCCTTCCCTTTTGAGCAAACTCTCAACAGAAGTCCTCACTGATCAGTTCCACTCACATCATCTTTACATTCTCTCTCTCAAAGAAGCGTGCACCTGGCTTTACAGAACTTAAGATTTAATTTTATCCCACTAGTATAAATATTGACATGTTCAACTTGTCAATGTTCTATGAACATATCTGTGACCAGTTCAGGGAAGAAGCATTTTTACACCTTTCATAAACAACTGTCTTGCAAGCTCCTATATATATCAAATCTTTCTAGATATTTTGCCATGGGAAAGAGATACTTACCAAACACCTTAATAATCAAAGCCAGATTTAAACCAAACAGCCACAGGTGCTTAAGATTTTACTAATAGGTATAGACAACTATCACAAAGATCACAAAGAGATCACAAAGATGTTTAAGGGGCTGGAAAGGACCTCAAGAGATCATCTAGTCCAAAACCCCCTGCTTAAGCAGGATCACCTAGAGTAGGTCACAGAGGAACTTAAGGAAACTGCAGTGATCTCTTCCTACTTGGGTGTTGTGAAGCTGTTGAGATGAGAGCTTATGAAATCAAACAGCAATTTTGAGACCTGCAGTTCACCAAATCACAGGATTTTAGGGGTTGGAAGGGACCTCCATAGATTATCCAGTCCAACTCCCCTGGAAAGCATCTTTCTCTGCATTCGTACCCGAGTTATCCCTAACTCAAGACATACAACTGAAACAAATGGTCCAGTACAAAGGAGGCAGCATGTCATTGCTGCAGCCAGTAGAGCAGCAACTCTGGAAAAGGAGTGAGGATCAAGGCTGTGTTCAGACTTGAGAGATGAGAAGACAAAAAGTCTCAGATGACATGCTCCTATGTATCTGGCATGCTGAAAACCTCTTCAAGATCTGGAAAAAAGCCAGTTTCCTTGAAAACCTCTTCAAGATCTGGAAAAAATCAGTTTCCTTGCTGCTTGTAGTTAGGGTGTGCAGGCAGGTTTTTTTCACTGAGGTAGGTCTTCTGCGTGCATTGTTTCACATCATTTGAACACCATCAAAAATGCTCTGTGCTGTCTGCACTCTTGCACTGTGGAGAGCCTGTGTTGTTACCACGTGATGGTACCAATTTCACCTTTCACACCATCCAAGCTACTACTGTTAAGCAGGGCTGAAAATGTACCTTAGTTTGTCTTTTACTTCACCAGTAACAGAATGCACTGAGACAGAACGAGTACTTTTTCAAGAAAGAAAATATTGTGTATCTTCAGTTGGAGGCAATCTCCAAGCACTGAGAAGAAATTATTTATGTTCCACTGAAAGGTCTCAAGATTTGCTCAGCAAAACACAGTTTGATTCCTCTTTGATTCCAGGAAGACACTAGTGAAGCAGTTTGTTTCAGAGGATATATCTCATCTCAACATAAGATAGACAGGCAGATAATTCTGCTAAATGCAAATGATGTGTGACTTAGAGACATGCTGTGGTTCAGGCCCAGCCAGCAGCTGAGCCACCCCACAGCCACTCACACAACTGCTCCCAACCAGAAAGGAAAGAGAATCATGAGGAAATGGCAAATCCCCTTGGAGAGGAGACTTTAAAAGAACAGCACAAAGAAATAACAGCAGCCAGAGAATACAGTAACACCAATGATGTGGTACGCAGAGCCAGAGATACAAAACACACCACTCACCATGCTAGTCTGGCAGGGTGGTGTGGTCCTCCTCTGACACACATTGGAGTCACTTGCTTAAAGCACTCTCACCCTGCCCAGCCCTGCCCTTATATAGTGGGCAAGACATCAAGCATGGTGTCAATCCCTGTTGGCTGGTTCAGCTCCCTGTCTTGGCTATGGCCCCCACCCAGCTTCTCATAAAGTAATTGGCTGTTCTAGCCAAATCCAGGTCAAGGCATAATCTGGTTGCTGTGTCAAGTCCTTTACATTCATACCCAGTGCTGAAAAAGGTGTCTAGATTTGCAGAGTTTGCAGATTTTCTACTCCAAATGCTACCACCAAATAGCACAACCAGCAGCCTGCAGCAAATTCAGCATGTGTGTGGAAAGACTTAAAAACTACAAAGTGCTGAAGGAAGAGAGCAGAAATCAAAGGAGGATACCATGTTCCCAGACAGCTTAGAAAGTGGCCATGGGCAAACTAAAGAGAAAAATAAATCCCTTTATGACCCCTGGTAATATGATTCAGGTAATACGACTCAGAAAAAAAAGCTCTCATCTGACTCTAAAGTCTGCAGTCTGGCTTAATTCTGGGAAACATAGCAGGACATGTACATTGCACCTACTGAGTGAATGTAATGCATTAGCAGTGTTGGCACTTGCTGTCTATGGTGTGTAGCTGTGGCCAGCATCCAGAGCTTCAGAGAAAGAGAAAATTACTTTGCAGAAACTGAACTAGGTACTAAAGGCACAAAGGAGTAAATCCTGCCTAGCCACCGAAGAAGACCAGTAGGCATGCAATGTAATATAAATATAGGACAGGAAAAAAAGTCTTCTTTCAGTCCTTCTTGGCTATATTAGAACTAATGAAGTTCAAGAATTCAGTGCGGAGATCACTAAGCAGGAACACACAGGACCACAGTGACAGAAGTCCTCTCAGAAGCTGTCTGTCCATCACTGATGCTGTACTTATTTGTATAATGCATTGCTCTGTGGAGGTAATAGCTTGATCCCCAGATGTCAGAGAGGCTGTGGAATCTCCTCCTCTGGAGACTTTCAAGATCTGTCTGGATGCTTTCCTGTGTGACTTGAGCTAGATTCTATGATCCTGCTCTGGCAGAGGGGTTGGACTTGATCTGTGGAGGTCCCTTCCAAACCCTAACATCCTGTGATCCTGTAATCTATGCCATCAGCTGCTTTGCAGCCTCATTACCCTGGAAGGAGCACCATGCTCTACCTCCCCAACTCCTTGGACATGACAGCACCCATCGGTTTGCTACGCTCACAGAGAGTTAAGCCATGGCATGGCAGTTCATGGCATGGCAGTGATTAATAGGAAATTTGAGGATGTCTCTGTAGCCAGTGAGACTTAAGCAGAGGATAAAAGGTTTATGCTGTAACGAGGGGTATTTAATCACATGCTAATGTTTCAGTCAGTGGGTTAAGGAGAGAAATAAATAACAGACATATAAATGAAATGACAGAGGCTCTAAATGGGTATAAAGTTTGAAGAATGTATTTTACTGTGCTGCAAATGCCCATTTCCCCCCCCTTCCCCCCCTCAATTATATTGGCTTTTGTTCTGAAATGATCAAACTTATAAAAGACTGTGGTCTCTTGCTACTTGTTATTTTCAATATCCTCACTTCAGACTGAATCTCACAGACACACATTCATAGTGGACTTCAGTGCATTCCTGCCCATGTACCTCCCTCAGCGTCTCCTTTAGTTCCAAACACTAGGTTCTGAGCTGAGCCATGCAGCAAAACTGCTCTTACAGTGAACATTAGGGTACAATCTTCTGCCAGCCTAGCTAATTCAACCAACACAGCTGGACTTAGTACTTGTCATCCATTTTACTCCAGGAACTGAGCACTGGTCTGATTAGACTTGCTTGAAAAGGCAACATTATCAAAACCCCAGACATGTTAATTGCCATCAGAAAGGCTGCCTCAGGCAAAATCGGTTTTAATGCAACAAATACCTCTAACCACATATCTAGCCATGTGTTTCCCTACATTAGCTCAACATTTTACTTTATCTCCTCTGGTTTATTTCCATTTCAGGCTAGAGAATTAGACCTACTTGCTGCTATTCCACTATGGGTGCTGGTTGTGTATCAGACTCTGCTGCTAGCACACTTGCATGCTGTTTTTTCCTCTCCTGAGGCTAGCATGCTTAGTACTAAACAGTGAATCATAAAAAAAAATGACAATAATTCCAACCTTCTATGAATGAATTCTAACTGGTTATTTGAATTTGTCTTCTTATAGTTTTTAGTATGAAGCCTAGGTTTGTTTTCAAATGCAACAAAACCAAACAGTTGCTTTCATCAGTGAAATGCTGGCAAGGGGAAGAGAGAAAAGAGATCAGTAAAAGCACTGCAGGCAAAGTTCACTCTAGCTTATGCCACCAGTACCAGCTAGTGAATCGTGCTACTCTGAATACTGACATTTGGAATCTCCTAAGCAATGGGCCATCCATGGTCTTAGCTCTTTTGAAGGAGTTTATTATATATACCTCATTTTCAGCTTGCTTTTATATCTTGAAGATTCCTTTCAGGATTCCTTTGACTCCATTGCATATATTTTAATATGGAGTATTAACCAGAGGTACAAACAGTTACACAAGATATCAACAATTCTTGATAAGCATCTAGAATGTGGGGAAGTGGCTGGAAATAAGCTATTTATATATAAACATACAAAATATATAAATAACATATGTATAATATGTTATATATGTGTTAGCTATAATTATGCACCAGCAGCAAGATAATCTGCAACAAAAGAATCTGAATTGGGGAGTTATTTTTCAGAAGGAAAAATATCATTACTGAATGACAGGCTAATTGCTTTCTGAAGCACCTAGGCATTCTTTAAAAGTCCCCATTCCAAATGTCAGTTAAGCAAAAGTCTGGTTAGCCAGTAAAACCTGAAATGAGCTCACATCTAAATCATCATGTTACAGTTTAGTTCAAATGCATATTAAAACTGTGATCCAGAAAAGCATTTAAGCATATGTTGAAGTCAATAGGATTACTCATACATTAAACTTTAAGCATATGTTTAAGTACTCCAGTGCACTAGGTTACCCTATATTCTGTTTTGCCTCCTGTCAAAAACTTTGCCTTTATCTCTCTACCTTGCATTACTAATCCCTTCCTATATTCTCTCATAGGAGATTAGTAGCTTTCAATTAACTCAATCTCCATTTTTCTCTAGGGAAGGCCTATTTTATCACATCAAACTCTCAAATTTCTGTGCTTGCCCTGCAGCTGTGTGTCTGACATCAGTGTTCATTGAGTTAGTGATCAGCATTGTTAGCTGTCTGCTCATACTATTCAGGTTGCATTGTAAGAGCCTTCCTTGTCTGTGCTCGCACTGCTGCGTGCCCCTGCAGCAGCTCAACTCCATACTGCTCTGGCTGCTGTCTCCTCTTTTTGAGGGTAACTATTGAGGCTTCAGCATTGCTCTTTCTGCTGTCAGTTGTTCTGCTGCTTTTCTGTTCCTTGCTGGTATATAATCTTTTAATGAAGAGAAAAAAGCTTTAAGCATTTAAGAGTCATGCCCCCACCATAGTGTGAGGGCTACTTCCGTGCTAACCAGCTATGCACAGTAAGGCATTTTAGTTTATGAGCAAACTGCATAAAGACTCCTATAAACTCACATGAGTGCCCTAGGAATATCTGGATTGCTGCCATTCTATAAATGCCCTACTCTTCACATGTTCATTTGCTTGTCATGTGTTTGAGTATTTCCACCTCATTTCCATTTTTTCACAAGGCACAGAGTTTCTGTTACAAGATAGCAAAATCAGGCAGAAGAGCAAAGCACAGAAATGATGCATCTAAAACGCCTGGGAAATTTTATTTGAGGTCCTTGGATTTCTTTCTGTGTGTACTCAGCAAATACAGTGTCAGCGTGTCCCTTGAAAATCACTTTTCTTTTTAAAGCCTGTGAGCCACCTTAGTAAACAAAAGGAATTTACATCATGAAACCCAAAAACCTAAAGTTCAATAAAACACATTAAGCCTCACAGTGAAAAGTTGACTTCTACAATATTTATGGAAAAACATCCAATGACTCCAGTCCAGGAGAAAGGCTTCCACAGTTGCTTTTGGGAGAAAACCATGTCAACTTAACACACAGCACAGTGATGATGAAGCAAGACAGGAGCAGAACAGTGCAGAGAATCATGAGGTTACCACCTTAGTGACTTGATACCTACTCTAAGTCATTTATGATATCTGACACATGAGAGTTGTCTGCCAGAAGGAAATATCAAGCACAAAAAAGAAAGAGCAATGACTGAGCTACTGGAGTTCCTGACCCACATACCATTTTTGACAAAACAGTTATGCCAAATGAAAGTGTTGCATTACATAGTGTTTCAAGGACACAGAGGCAACGATGGCAGTGTCACAGCTATTTAAGGTTGCTTCTGTTTATACTGCCTTCATTACCAGGCATGAGGCTGGGGAAGTCCAGCATCAGTCCTGCCACGAGTTTCCCTGTCATAAAGGGAGAAAAGGAGCTGATGTGGGACTGGCATTTTGTCACAGATAATCTTAAGATTAGGTTTCTGCATCCACACAGGTTTCTGCATCTGAGCAGGTTGTGTAGGCTTCCATCGCAGTCAACAGAAATTTGGTTAGTGTAGTCAGCGGAGTTTAGGGTATGATTCATGTGACAAAATGTAGGTGTCTACTTCAGGCTGTGATAAACTGTATTCTGTTGGCTGGAAATGCTGGGAAGCCTGAGGGCAAGTAGCTCAGATGAAAACACCTGTGTTGCAAACACATCCAGTCAAATGTTAGTCACCTCAGCTGACACTGAGAGAATCTGGGAGCTATCAAAAGATAATACTGTGTAATAGATTAGCAAATCCTAGTGGGGAAATGTAACATTTCACCAGTGATTCAAAGAAGACAAAGACCCTTAACAGACTAGAGACATAGGTGAGGAATCCTAGAATCACAGAATCAAACAGATTGGAAGAGACCTCCAAGCTCATCCAGTCCAACCTAGCACCCAGCCCTAGCCAGTCAACTAGACCACGGCACTAAGTGCCTCCTCCAGGCTTTTCTTCAACACCCCCAGGGATGGTGACTCCACCACCTCCCTGGGCAGCCCATTCCAATTGCAAATCACTCTCTCTGTCAAGAACTTCCTCCTAACATCCAGCCTAGACCTCTTCCGGCACAACTTGAGATTGTGTCCCCCTGTTCTATTGCTGGTTGCCTGGGAGAAGAGACCAACCCCCACCTGGCTATTACCTCCCTTCAGGTAGCTGTAGGATATGTCTTCAGCCAAGAACAGAACCAGCTGAAAGAAAAAAAATGAAATAAAAAAAAAATTAAAAGGCAAAATAAAATTTAAAAAAGGACAAAGTTGCATTAAATCAGTACACTGAGATTGCTTCTAATCAGAGCTGACAGGCAAAGTCATCAGCAGTTATAGGGGGACTCAGAGAAAGATACAGGAAAGCTGTGCTCGATAGAAGACAGGAGTCCAGGTAGAAGTCCAGGAGTGGACTGGAATTCTCAGGTAGGGAAGAAGGATGCCAAACAGAATAACAGAGGCAATTAGGAAGGCTTGTAGTATGAATAGCACAGGAGGTGGATGCTTTGCGGGTAAGAGACAGCTTGCAAATATTTCCCATCATCCTACCCTGCACCTTTGGACACTGGAATGGGCTGCCTGGGGAGGTGGTGGAGTTGCTGTCCCTGGGGCAGTTCAAGGCAAGGTTGGACATGGCACTTGGTGCCATGGTCTAGCCTTGAGCTCTGTGGTAAAGGATTGGACTTGATGATCTGTGAGGTCTCTTCCAACCCTGATGATACTGTGATACAGTTAACCTATCCTCTTAGTTTGGATTTGCCACCAGGGTGACCAGGTAACACCAGGGATGTTAACTTCTCTTTCACCCGGTGCAAATGGAATCTGTGACTAATGTACGACTGTATCCTTCAGTATCTTCTATTCCTTTGCTAAGGAAAATATTCCAGGAGATACCTGGAATATTATCTATATTCAAAGCAAACATATTTGATTAGTTTGGGAGTGCTGTTTCATGCATACAAGCTGTTGTCTCAGTGTGCCCATTTGCTTAGAATAAAAGGTTACTACCAGGCAGAATTTTGATTTGGAGAAATGGAACTAGTAGCGACCAGCCTATTTAAAGGGCGCACTTCATGTTCTCCTACTACTGATAAAAAATTACCTTTAAACTCCAGAAAGCTAATAAAGAGAAAGGTATGGTCCAGTGACAGCTTTGTGTAGAAGTAAGACTCACAGCACAACTTTCTTTAGCCTCAAAGACTCTCTGAGGTGTATCTGACAGAAAGATATGCTTCAGAAGTCATGGATCGAAGGAGTTTAATGACTTTTGCTCTACTTCCAAGGTGTGTCAGCTGGAGAAACAGAATGGAAGGGAAGGACCTGATTCAGATCTATCTAATCTCTTCATGTCTCCTCTTGGCAATTTCCTTGCATTAGAAAGACTGCTGAGTAGCAGCAGACTACACCAACCTTCTGTCTGCAGTGTGTTGTCATTATGGCAGTAAGCAGTGGGAGGAACCACAAGAGATTGACTTCAAATATCTTAAATAAATGAAAAACCTACTCTACAGAAGGAACACCTGAAGTGGATTGTAGGGATTTCCATCATTTGTTTGCTGTAATACCAGCAGCAGAAGACAAAAGTCTTAAGCAAAAGTCTTCCAACTGTGAGGAAACAAAATAGCTTAACAAGTGGGGGAAATAGTGGCTTACTATTACTGCCCTCTGCAGCTGTATTAATAATGAATTTTAAATACAAAATCCCCACCTACTACAGATAACATCTCTAATTGTATTATTAAATTAACTGAATGATGAAGACAATCTCCAAACTCACTTCTTATTTTCATTTTTTCTGACCTCAGTTGTGAGATAGAGTGGTTAAAAGCTGTGGGAGTTTTGCTCTAATAAAAGGGTTCTTTGTGAATTTCTTTTCTCTTCCTATTTTCAAAGACACTTTCGAAAGAAATATGTGAGAAATTAATTCTCTGTGAGTATAATTTGTTTTGTATTTCTGCTTAATATGTGTGTGGCAAGACAAAGCTGGCAACCTAAGATGAGATGCCTGCTTGCCCCAAAATGATGAAGATGACATTTTCAGTGTGAAAATTAAGTTATGGCAGCATAATATAAAATACCCACGGATGGCAGCATCACTCAAATAACCAGGAGACTGTCTAGCAGCTCTACCTCCTTCAGCTTTGGGAATGCCCCTATAAATCAGGGCTTCATCTCTGAAGACATCAGAGGATGGCAGCAAGTCAGCAAAGGATGCCTTTGTATGGGGTTTTGATTTTGCCCTATATAGCTATGAAAATTCCAGTTCTTGCAGTGGAACACAACCTTCTCTACCTGTTTGAAACATCTGTCTAATGTACTGAAACAATTTTGCATACTGTAATGTATCAAGTATGCATTCTGAAAAATAATTCTGCTTTAGATTTTTAATCCATACAAGTGAAAAAAAAATAGCAAATGTGTAATTGGCATGATGGACAGATTAAATCTTGCTTCAAGTGGTGGTTTTAGGGCAGAATTCAGACTAATACTTTGAGCCTTTCCTCCTGAGTTCAACATGACTATATAAAAGAATAGATGACTGGGGACAAAAATATGTCATTTCAAGGACAAAAAAGTTCAGTCATTCATTCCCTTTTTATAAATTGACCTTCATGAAAAACAAAATCTATCTGTTCAGCATAATAACTGGCAGTTCACCATGTCCAGAGCTGGTTCATATTGAACAACTCAAAATGCTTTTTTTCCCTAACTCTTTGTCACATCTGATTCTGATACAGAAGGAGCTGTTTACTGGGAGGCGAAGCTGTCTCAGTGCTGGAACAGGAAGTGGTAAGTATCTCCAGCTCTATGACAATGGCTTCACATTAGGGAAGAAAAGTTCTTTTAGTAATTACAATATTTGGTTTGGTTTGTTTCTGGGTTGTGGGGTTTATTGTTTGGTTGGCTGGTTTGACTTTTGTTTGGTTTACTACAGTATATTTTTATTTTCTTTACTCTCTAGCTTGATATCTCATAATTTCAGAAATTGCTAGTAACTGTTTTTTTTTTTAATCATGGCAACCTAATCCTTTTTTTTTCATATACTTCCAAATCCTGTGCAGTATCTGGTATGTCCAAGTACGCTTAGCTAGATCTGAGAAAATCATGACATTTCCTAACCAGTTAGGAAAGTCAATAGACTTACATCAGAAAAACTGTCTTCAAGAAGCAAATCCAACAAACAAAGACCATGCCACTTTCATCTTGAAAACAAGAATAACAAGTTTTACAAAATAAAGGAAGGCTTTCTGGTTAAAGTGTAATAGCAAAGTCTTTCTGTTGAGTTGGCCTCTCTTCCAGGCTGTGTGGGAGAGAGAGAGACACCAGGCTTACGCCAGTGTGCTGCGTAATGGTCAATCAGCTTGCTGAAACTAAGCGTGATACCTGCACAGTGGAGCTCGGTAGAGGGGCCTGTGCTTTTGGTAGGCTTACAAAGCAGAGCATGGGCTGTCCACACACACACAGGCAGACCTGACCAACTACCCCCCTTTGCAAGAACTTAGCCATAACACTGCTTGTTCTCACGCTGAGCAGGGTGTCCTCTTGCACACCTCAGAACTCCCTCAGCTTCTCTGCCAGCCTCCCAAGGCCACTTTTCTGCAGTTGTGCCTCCCTATCAGAATGACCTAAGTCTGTTCAGTTACTCTGCCTGTTCTTTTCACTTCAGTTCTGTCCAAACCCCAACATCTTCCAAATTCTACTTTTTGTATTTAGAGTTATTATTATTTCTAAGTTAGAACACATCAGAGAGCAGCCATGGTCATAGCTAGTGGGTATTGCTAATGAACATGAGGACTACATCTGCATGAGGAAAGTAAATGGGACCATCTCTAGCACTGAGGCAAACCTGTGTGGAATTGTGTCTGTACCATCAAGCACACTTCCAACCAGCATGGTCACATGTAAACTACTTGCTGGGAACAGTCTCTAGTTTATGATAACTTCTTAACCATGCCCAGGGATTATGTGGATTACTGCCATTTGTACCAGACCTAAAAGTGTCCCAGAGACTGTTCTCACAGCCCCAGCAGACAGCCAGTCATGGTGCCCAGGAAAGTTTCTGGCACTGTTTAACTTTCTGGCCATGCCCTTCTGTCCCCTAATCATCCTCGTAGCCCTCTCCTGGACCCTCTCCAGCAGATCCCTGTCCCTCTTAAAATGGGGAGCCCAAAACTGAACACAGTATTCAAGATGATGTCTCACCAGGGCAGAGTAGAGGGAGAGGAGAACCTCCCTTGATCTGCTGGACACACTCCTCCTAATACACCCCGGGATCCCATTGGCCTTCTTGGCCACAAGGGCACATTGCTGTGCCATGGGTAACTTGTTAGCCACCAAGACCCCCAGGTCTCTCTCCACAGCACTCCTTTCCAGCAGATCACCTCCTAGCCTGTACTGGTGGAGTTTATTATTCCTCCCCAGATGCAGGACTCTGCACTTGTCTTTGTTGAACTTCATCTGGTTCCTCTGTGCCCAGCTCTCCAGTCTGTCCAGGTCTCTCTGGATGGCCGCACAGTCTTCAGCTCTATCAGCCAAGCCTCCCAGCTTGGTGTCCTCAGCAAACTTGCTGAGCAGACACTCTGTGCCCTCATCAATGTCATTGATGAAGATGTTGAACAGGACTGGCCCCAGCACTGATCTCTGGGGGACACCACTAGTCACAGCTCTCCAGCTGGACCTGGCACCATTGGTGCCTTGAAAATGAAATTCACTTGTTTGGATGTTCCTAGAAACATCTCCTTCTCCTTCTGCTTTTCCAGTCTGGCACAAGCTAAGAGGCATATGGACCACCAATTAGTGTGGCTGAATTAACTGTAATCTGCCAGCCTAAAACTTTAGATAAAAGTGGGAAAAATACAGACACAAACTTTGAGACCTTATTTTTTAATTAAAAAAAAAAAGATTTCCTGCTTCTCAGTTTCTGGTACAGTTGTTAAGTAGCATTTTACAGCACTGCTTGATGTATTGTCACTGTTTCAAGCTTTCAGGTGTTACCATATTTCGTTCAACACACTAAGTAGTAAAATCTGTAATGGAATAGCAGTACTTAAGATTTCTTCCTCGTGGTCTCTCTAGAAAGTTTAACGTGATTTAATAGTGAAGATTCAAAATCAAACATTTTATGGACAGCAATGTAAATGAATAGTATAACTCATGACTAATGTATTACTGGCCTCCATTTCACTTTTGACCTCATATTGTGACTGATCTGAGTTGGTAACTTAAAATCAGAGTTAATACTAAAAAGCAATCCAATATAAACAGATTTTTTAAAAAAAATCATGGTGTGTTGAACAGCAAACTGATGTTTACCTCCCACCAGCACTTTAATCTGTAGTGATCCAAAGAGTTGTATTAGGCACATTTAGTAGTGTGACTTCTTAGAGTAAAATCCAGAGGAGGTAAACATGGGCTTATCCATGTTTGTTTGCCCAGACGTGTTCCCCTGCTCCTCCTGCACTGGGGAAAGCAACAGTGGGAGGGGAGGGCAAAAGCCCTGGCTTTGTCTAATATGGTAAAACTTGGCAAAGTGCCATTCTGATTGGCTAAACTATGTCCAGTGCCCCATTAGTCTCAGGCTGGATATTGATAAAAGGGATAAGCAGGTAGCACAGGCTGCTGCTGCCACCTCATTTTGCATCCTTAGTTTGCCTGGAGAGCTTACCAGGAACAGGCACACGATTGGCCTGCATAGCCAGCCAGACATTGGGCTGGGACCGCACATCACAGGACATCCTGCCTGCACCTGAAAGTCTCCTGCTAAGCCTAGAAGTCCTGGAGGTACACAGATCGCCCAGAGGAGCCAGGAGACAAGGCCAGAGATTGTCTGCCTCCTTTCCCCAGAAGTCTGGGAAGAATCAAGTCCCAGTGGCCAACAAGACAGAATGCCCTGAAAGCGTTTGGGTACTGTCTGGGACTGTGGCTAGCCCAGCGAGCCAGGTAATAATAATTTTGTGAGTAAATACTTAAAAGCCTCTTCTAGTATAATATTTGTGTTTGCCACTTTAAGAAATAAGTGCTCTAGCTTTGCCTGTTCCCTGCGTGTATAGATTTCCAACTTGTGCATTTTTGAACCGGTGAATAAGTTTTCTGGAGAGTTTTAACGTTAATAAACAGTTTCTATAGTTGTTAACAATCATCTCCTGGGTATCAAAATTAATAGAGATTATTAATTTTGCATAATCTGTCACAGGCTGTCTCAGCTGAGTAAGTTGATAGGAGATTTGATATTTTCTACATATGATCTGGCAGAATTAAAATTAAAACAATCTTTTTATATCTAAGGAAACTATATTTTAGAGAAAAAAAGTGTCTGAATACATACAAGATGTTTTTTCCTTGCACAAAATGCTGCTTTCTGTGGCATGCTGTGGATTTCAAACTACAGGGCATAGTTGTAGATCCACTCACAGCTATCCCTAGCATTTATTATGCCCATATATAAACACTCAAAAAAGAACTGACAAGATTCAGGGGAAAGCTGCCAAGTTATATAAGACTTAAAGTGACAAACTGTTGACATACTCTACAATTAAAGTTCAGATTGTCCCTGGCAATTGAATTTGTGTGGTGGAAGGACTTAGGGGAGAGAAAGGGTACAAACATTTGCATATGTGAGCTCCATACAAGGACCAGAGACATGGTAGCCTCAACAGATGCTCTGTCTGGAAAGTTTTTTCTGACATTCCTAATACCTAACAGGAGCTTGGAGACATGAGGCATGAAGCTGCTTTCTCTCTGCTTCCCTTCCATGCACTTGCTGACAAAGTGGACTAGATAAATGAGAGGAACTTGCTTAGCATATTTCCACTGTTCATAACCCCTGTATATCAAACCAGAATATTATAGTCTAGTGCAAGTATATTCTTACTACCTCCATCTTTTTTCCATGAAACAATTTTCTTGAGCTCTGATACCAGGTCTGACTTTATCTACATGTAAATGCCTGCTGCAAGCTCATAAAGAAGCCAGCTGACTTATTTTATCTGCCTCAAAACATGGCAAACGACCAACTCTACTACCTTGCTAATATGAACCTTTGCTGTCACACAATCCACACAGTGCGAGCTTTCCAAGGCTTGATTTAATGTCCACTCCCCCAGTTTTTAAACACTTAGAACATCATAGGTGCATCCTGACTTTGATAAACATTAGAATAATTGGTTATCCTTATAGTAAAGAGAATGGCTTTGGAAGCTCATGGCTGTAAGATGAAAGATGTCCATTGCCATTTCCTTCTCTTCCACAAAGATTTAAATTCTTGCACTGATCTTTGTTCTCAACACTGAATAATATAGCAAGGTGGCTGTTCTCCCTATCACCATTTCTGAAACCATTTAGAACATCATATAGTAAAATTGGCATCTTGTCTTTCAGAACCTGTCTGAATAGGTATCATACTTCCCCTGGAAAATTGTAAATGTGTCATCTTCTCCTTTAAATCCCACTTCAGTTAGACAACACTACCATCTGGCAGAAATTAAAGACAAATTAAGCTAGACCAAATGATTTTCTACTGAGTTTTATGTTTTTAGGTTACCTCACCTTCCAGCCCTTGAGGCAATTCTGTATCTCCTTCATCTACCCCAACAGCCTGTCTAATACATAATTTTTGCACACACAAGAACAACATTTTGCATTAATATGGTACATTTCAGCACTGTTTGCTCTTATGGGATTTAAAGAGATGGTTTTCTGAAACATACTACTAAAAATTTGTGGGGTTGGGGTTTTTTTGTTTGTTTTTCTTTCTGATTGATTTTTCTTCACAATCAAGGGACTGTTTTCTCAGTATATATCTAAGGTCACTGCTCTGTTGCTAGGCAGTGGGGATTAGTGGCTCTTTATCATGCTGGATTATAGGAAATACTGTGGAATCAACTGTGATTTGGGACCCTGGAGTCAGTCCCACCATTCCTTTTCCTCTGTTGCATAGTTGCCTGGTTGCAACACTGTTTTCAAACATTTTCAAACTGCTGTCAGACTGGACACAGATTGCAGCTGAGCACTATTATGGCAGTGATAACTACTGCAAAAAGAGCAGTTCAGGTGTTTTGGCAGATGTTCAAGTTACATGCTTCTGAATCAAATTAAATTCCTTTACTGTTATAGCTGCTCGTGGAGAGAGAAGGAAAGGATGGACTAGGCATACCCCTCTGCTTCCACTTGATTCTCCTTTCTCAGCTTCATGGAGCAGAGAAGTGCTGCCAATTTAGGATGACCAGAGATAGCTGAATGTCTTTAAGTTGTTTATTTCAAGAAACAGTTCCTGATATCGCTTTTTGAACTACAGTAGCTGGCAGAGAACAGTCAGATCCCCCTCTCTATTTAGAAGAGTGAAAACATCATACTGCAGAAGCTAATAGCCAATATGAAAAAATAGCAACCTGTCAGATACCTGAACCTTCATTATATGGCATGTAAGATTGAGCTAGTGTACCATACAGGGATGAACAACTCAGTCATCCACTGAAATGTCTCAGTATTTACCAAGCACATCCCCCATAACTGTTACCACGGACAAGGATTTCCTTATTTTATGTTCTGAGGATAACAGTAATATAAGATGTTGTATGTAATGACTCTGACATTCTTGGCTTCATGGTAGGACCAAAGCTGCTCCTCTGGACCTGTGTGCAGTGTATTGAGGAGACCTTGACCTCACAATGTAATTTCATCCTGTTTGCTGGATGTTACCTTCTGTGCAGGCATGCACTGTGGTAATTTACTGGGAAAGATTTTATTCAAGGTTCTGCAACGGTTTAGAGTTAACACTCTAGATGAATACTAAATTATAAGCAAGAAATAGGAACTTTCTGGACACCTGTGAATAGAAAGAAAGTAAAACAAAGGATTGGTTGTAGAAGAAAAATAATGGAGAAGTCTGTATAATTTAATTTGTTTGCTGGACTAGTGTATAATTTATTGCACAAAGTGCTCCTCTCTCTCCTGCTTCCTTTCTCATCTTCATCTCCCTGCACTGGCTGATCTTGGCTGAGTAGATAACAGTAGAGCCTGATGGTTTTCTCTCTGTGGGGAGAAGAAGGTGACTGTTAGCCTTTTCTGAGTATGCCCAGGGAGGGGGATCTCCTGGTTATTGCTAAACTGTAAACAACTGTAAATATGTCTAAATATATTTCATACATATGCATTGTGTTATTTGCTTTTTTATTTTAGCTTGCTGTAAGTATACAGCTTTATCTTAACCCCAAACCTTCTGAGCTAGTCTGGTGGGTTTATTTTGAGGGGAATTTTAACCCTACCACAAGTTCTCAGAGCACATATGTTGAAAACATGACTAAGAGACTGGTGTCTGGCTACCAGGATGAAGTTAATGTGTGAATCATGTTTAGGCACCATCATTTCAGTAGGATGGAGTTACTCTGTCAGTATGAAAATGGAACAGGAGAGAAAATGTAGTAAGCAATCAGCAGTTGGGATGGGAAGTATGGTAAGAGCAATTTTGAAATGCTTATTTAAAGTAGAAATGCATCAACACAAATCTTACAGTGCCTCACTGATTTAGATATATGATTATGGATTGGTTTAAGAGCAGAAATTGAAACTCAAGATGAAGGTAGAAAATGTTATCTACATGGGAACATAAACCAGATTATTCACATAATGCTCACATATATTGATTTATACTGAAACTAACTTTCCTATGTAAATAAGATCCTAGACCACAGAGATTTGCTTACCGAGGTGTCTAGAACCAGGTATGTGCTGTTTGCTAATAGTCTTTTTATAATCCAGAGTAATAAAGGACTGATACTTGACTAGAGTTACTGAGAGATATCACAACATACATTTGAATCAGGTGAGCAAACAAGCCCAAGATGAATGTTAAACAGTTGTGACAGATCTCCCAAGAAACTGAAAGTTTTATCTTAGGAAAGGCTCTATCTGCTGTTAATTTTATTTTTCAGAGTGATTTGCTTATATTGTAAGTATATGAACAGCACAGGTTTGTTATTATTCTGCTTTTCTCCTCTTTTATAGAAGAAGAATCACAGAATAGAATAGAATCATAGAATCAACCAGACAGCAGTTTCCATTTAGCAATCCTGTTAATGATTATCTTTAATTTTGAATTTCTTTGTCTTTTTTTTTTTTTTAATAAACTGGTGAAATTAAATGCAGGAACATTGATCAGCCATTCTAAATTCTACATAAATATAGAGGAAAAAAATGCTGCATTCACTAGCACTGAATTCTTTACCTCGATTTGAGTGCTGAGGAGTTGCTTCTGCTGCTTGCACATTTAGCATTTTATTAAGCTGATATCCACTTAGTGCTACGGCAGATAGCTGGCTGGTAGAAAGAAAGCCCTGAAAGCAGTAATTTCCTTTTCTCTTTGTCCCACTGAGTTTCAATCTACATCTTACAATCACTTTTAGAAAAACTCACTAAATGGCATATTTTCAATTCTTTATCATTTAATTGATAATTTCGTTTTTGTAATTCCAGGCAATTGTAATTCAGACAATTGTAGCTTCAGCTGATCTTAGGCCTACAGCTCTCCATGTGGGCTGACATCCCAGGCCAGCCTTATTCCACTCCTGTCCCCAGGGATGTGCCTGATCCCTGGTGTTGAGGCTACCCTCTGGCTGACCTGTTCCTTGGCTGGAACAGTGGAATGGGATGGTCCACCTGGCCCTGCTTTGCCACCCTGGGGAGCTCCTGCAACTCCTAGTCCCCGGGAACATTCTATCCCACAGAGCACCCTCACACGATAATATTAACATCAGCACTTGTCATTGTCCCAGCACGTATGCAGCTTTCTTCTGATGTTCTTGATGTTATGCTCAAAATGTGAGCCTCCAGGAACACTCAGTTTCAGAAAGCCTATATGAAGGACCACACACCTCTAGGCTGGGAGAGCATACCTGCAGCACATCATATAATGCAGTGCTGTGGCAGGAGGGAGGGATGTGACCATCTAACCTGTCTCATTAGTCTGTGTCTTCATAGAAATCATGGAAGGGTAAAATAATGTGGAAACAAACCCAGCCTGCTCCATTTTCCCAAGGCAAATTTTGATAATCTGTTTTTAGTCTCAAAGGATATTTTTGGAAAGAAACTCCAAGTGCTGGTCCACAAACTCCTCAATAAACCCATCCGAACTTTTTTTTCCTGCTCACACAGTAAGAAAGTTTTTTCAGTCTATAGCCTATATATCCTTTAATGTTTTTAAGACAACTGCCCTTATCTTACTTATAAGGATGTCCCTTGACAAGTCTGGTGTTTCTCCTGATGGCAAACTCATCTTGTTTTGCTGCGATACATCCAAAACAACAAAGACAGACCCCAAGTCTTATGCCAAAAGTCCGTTAAAATAGATCATGTAGGCATTTCACAAAGTAGTGCTTTTGCACGCAGGCAGTCAGGCAGGAGGAAGCATGGGGGAGGAAACTGGAGTAATGAAAATGGATGGTGTTTCCTGATCTATCTTCCTGCTAAAAGACAGAATTTGCTTACCTTGTTGGAAATCAGATCAGTTCTCATACTTTGAACAAAAATGTGATGATGAGAATCATTGTGCTTGCTATACACCAAGTTTCTCCGTGCCTCTGGAGCCTCAGTAGTATCCTTGACTCAGGCTATTTCTATTAGCTTGATAGAAAGGAAAAAGAGATAATGGAAAGTATCAGGGAGAAAAACCCCATATATTCTGTTTGGCCAGCATATTTTCCCAGCACATTCCCTATTTCTTTATTTTTCCCTTTGAGAAGTTCTCTGCATTTTCAGATAAGCTTCCTGGTTGCTTTGCCATTGGAAATGTAATTGTCTTCTTTGTGCCCCTACCCACAGAGGCACTTTCTTTCTCAAATTTCTTCGTCCACCTTCCTTACTCCTTTTACAGCTTCAGGGTGACAAACATCGCTAGCTCCATTAGGAAAGATGTAAAGTTTTTCAGCAGAGCATTTTCAGCGAAGTGGAACATTTTAATTTTAATTTTGCAGTCTGCAGAACCTTGAATTTATCAAGAGAATTTACCATTCTCTTGCTTCTTTAACTCTGTTCATTTGTGTGTCAGCGCCAATAGTTCCTGTGCATTATTACCTTTATTCCTACAACTACTTATTTTCTCTGTGCTATGAGTCAGGTCAAAGTGGCCTTTGGCCACCACATGAAACATCTGTTAAAGTCTTCTAAATTAAAATTAATTTTTGTTTTTCAATTACTGAAGTCTTTCTTATGAATGTAGTTCTTCTTGTTTAGATTGTTAGCGACCTACCTTTAGCTCAGCTAGCGCACGGCTGCACAGTGTAGTATCTTTCCCCTCTCTAATTGGGTGGCCTATGAAACTAATAAACAACATGTAAATTGCAACCCCCTGAATTTTATGCAGAAGTATTACTTCTACTTTTCTGCTCGTAAGTAGAGCTCAAGTAGAATCCACTGCTCTATGGCAAGAAAGATCCTGCAGATAACAACACTTCAAAAATTTAATTAAAGAACTGTTAATGAGTCCTCCTCATTTTTTGTCATTTCTTGCATTAAAAAAATGCTTACAAGTCAAATCTGCAAGTGATGCAATCTCAATTACATTTTTTTCTACTCAACTGAGACAGCGATTGTTTGTATCAGCCAAAGGCTTGGCTCCTATCTGGAAGTTCCCATCCTGGCAGGACAGTCAGATTCCTCAGGAACTTTGAAACAAGTACTTCTCTTTCTTGAGTCTGTGACATTTCTGTTTAACGATTTCCTTGTTTCCCTGAACCTCAGTTGGATGGCTTCTGCAGCAGCTGTCCAGTCTTCACATTGAATGGCTGTGAACCCCTCTCCCTGCGGTTATTCTGACTTGTACTTGAATCATAGAGTCACTGGACTGTTTAGGTTGGAATGGGCATCTTGAGATCATCTAGTTCAGCTCCTCACTGCTCAAAGTCACCTAGAGTAGGTTACTCAGGACCATATCCCATTGGATTTGGACATCTCCATGAATGAAGACTCTGTGACCTCACTGGGCAAAGAGTTCCACCATTTCTTTAGTGTGAACATTTTACACTCCCACAGTAATTGTTTTTCCTTGTGTTCAAATGGATTTTCCTGCTTCCTAATCTGTCGCTATTGCCTCTTGTCCTGTCATTGCTCACCAGTGGCTTCTGTTTTGTTATTCTCTCCCATCAGATATTGATGTACACTGACAAGATCAACTGAACCCTTCTCTTCCTCGGGATGAACAATCCCAGCTCTCTCAGTCTTTCCTCATGAAACATTCTCTAGTCCCTTAAGCATCTTTTCTCAAGCTACTAATTTTCTTGTCCAGTTACCAACCCTGCCTGAAAAAGTACTTCCTAATTGCATATTTTTTGATACCAAAACACACTTTTTCTTTTTTCTTCTTCTTCTTTTCTTCCTTTCTGTTGCTGGCCCCTTGCTTAAACTTTGGGTTCTGTAAATGTTTGTGGTAAACTCCTTGAAGTACAGAAAACTAACATAGGCATGAGAGAATATTGACAGCACTGAAGGTAAAACACTATCCAGATGTGCATAGTCTAAAACCAAATGCTTCCAGATTTTAATTTTTCAAGTTAAACAGTTAAATGCTATTTTCATTAACCATTTGATTTCAACCTCCCTCTATCAAATACCACCTATCAATTGCAAAAACTTATTAGGCTGGCAATTTTGGATGTGCAGAGCCAAACACAGTCTTCAGGAAAAAGAGGAAAGCATTTAAAAAGCCTTCAGGAGTGTTTTGCCTCCCCTGAAGAAGCCAAATATTAATGAAACTCACTTAATTAAATTAAAACTATTACTCAATGTTCTATTTTGCAATGGAACTGAGAAGATGGGATTTACCTCTCTTCTCTCCAAAATTAACTACTGCACTTGGGCTACGTTGATCAGATAACTGAGCACTGTGAGATCAGCACTGTAGGATACATTAGGGATTTACCGTAGTTCTGCTGGAAAAGCTATTACTGCATGCCTTGAAACACAGTGGCATCCAGAGTGAATGCTTGGGGCAGTCTGACTCCACAGATTTTGAGAACCATCTGAGCTGTAAGTTGTTTGTATCCTGCCCAGACTGGCCACTTGAGAACAGCCTGCTCTGTCCATCGCAACCAGTCAGAAAACTTTCACAATGGGCTGATGCCAAGGTGATATAATCAGACAAGAACAGCTGCAGGGCTCTGCTGCCAGTTTCTACAGATCCTTCTTGTTTCTTCATCAGGTTGGGAGTATTAAGAATTGTGGCAGGCAAGAGCTTAGCATAGGAAATTGCACATTGATTTAAGTTTACCTGTCAGAAAGGGGCGATTTTGCTCTGTCAAAACAGAAGCATGTGCAATAACCATCAGCAGGCAATATCATTTCTCCAGCTACTTTCCCAGTGCATATTCAGCTGGATGAAGGGCAATGACTGCAAACTCCATTTGAAATGCACTGCCTTTCTTGGAGTAAGTCATTGTAACTGGAGATGTATGTAAGTATCTGGTAACTGTCTCAGCGAGTTCCTGGGATCTTGGGAAAGACTTCAAGCAGTGAGATTTCAATGCCCTTTTATAAGAAAAGGGGAGAAGGAAAGCTGCCACATGCTACACAGACTTTCAGGAACTATGCTTCCTACAGGGCTTGATAGGATATCAGATCTAACTGGGAAATAATAAATAGAAATACTTATTGTTTGATAGTTTTACAGTTTCTGCAAGCATGGACTGAGTGGAACAACCCTTAACTCTATTCCCCAGATAGGTTCTGTTTCTTTACCCCTTACTCCTGAATTCCTCTAAAACTACAACATTTCCTCTCCAAGCCGATTCTTCTCTCTATTGTGCAATTTTTCAGCTGCTTACTCTGACCAAGTACTGTTTGGACTAAGAAAATCTCCAGAACTACAATCGCTCTGAGCTGCAGCTTTCTGTGAAACTTAAAAGAGATCTAAATACATCTGTACACATTTTGAATTCAACACAGCTCCTACATCAGCACGACTCTCAGTCACTGCTTCCCTTTCACTCCACTACATGTTTAGAATTTCTTCATACCTTCCTGGTTATGGCTCCAGTGGAAAAGTTCAGCACTTGTCATTGCCAGTTCACAGTGCAGCAGAGGTTAAAGAAACTATTTAGCATTTACATTGCTTTATTCAAAATTGTGATGCTGGCTTACTGTGTCTGATGCAAAAAAAAACAAACCAACCCAGAATTCCCAGGAAAAGCCAAGTCCTGGCAGCAGTAACTGCCCATCAGACATTGACATTTGGCATTGAAATCTGTTTGAGGAGAATTACTTCTCAGACTAAAATTGACACAATTTTCCTTCTTTTGAAGGTTATTCTGGTTCCCTTAATTGGGGATAGACACATGAACGGTAATTTGCTTTCTTTCTCACACTGATAGAAATATACTCACAGCGAGACACAAATTCACCTTTGATGAATTATGAAACATTTAGACTGAAACTTGTCTAATAAGGGAAAATAAACTGAGGGGAAAACAGCTGTAATGGATTTTTGCCTATTAGTAACAACAAAGCAAGATTGCACTCAGTAATTTAGAAAACACTTAGGTCTCTTGAAACGGGAGACTGCTTGATTGAGTCAACACATTTATCTCACTTTCTAAGAACCCCAGTGGAGAATATTTATATCAGAGAAGATACAAAACCAACTTGTGTGCTTTTCAAAGGCCTAATACAAGGTAATCCACAAAGGGGTAGTTAGACCTCAGTGTTCTTTTTCTCAGACAGACTGAAACAACGACATTATACTGAACCCTGTTTGTGCTAACCGTGGAGAACTGGGAATTCATTTCTTCCAGACAACTGATGATTCCTAGGATTTTAAGTCACAAGGAGTAAAAGTTTCTGTAGATATTTCTCAATATACTTAGCCAGCCACTTGCAGAGTTACTTTTAGAAAGATTCTTGTGAACTATGACCTCCTTTTTCTTTGCTGTACCATTACTGTTCCTCTCACATGGGCAGTCATTGATTGCTGTCGTATCGATAACAGATTTTCCTAATAAAAGAAGGAGCAATGAATCCTTTTTCTAGACAAAATGCATTCATAGAATCATAGAATCAACCAGGTTGGAAGAGACCTCCAAGATCAGCCAGTCCAGCCTAGCACCCAGCCCTAGCCAGTCAACTAGAACATGGCACTAAGTGTCTCATCCAGGCTTTTCTTGAACACCTCCTGGGACGGTGACTCCACTACCTCCCTGGGCAGCCCATTCCAATGCCAATCACTCTCTCTGGCAAGAACTTCCTCCTACATCCAGCCTAGACCTGCCCTGGCACAACTTGAGACTGTCCCCCCTTCTTCTGTTGCTGGTTGTCCGGGAGAAGAAACCAACCTCAATCTGGCTGCAACCTCCCTTCAGGTAGTTGTAGGCAGTAATGAGGTCACCCCTGAGCCTCCTCTTCCCCAGGCTAAACAACCCCAGCTCCCTCATTCAGTTCTCTCAACATCTTTCCAATATGCTACATTTAACATCTTAAAGCATCCTTGCCCTTTTCCAGGCTCCGTTTCCATGTCTTTCTTATGGATTGAGGTAATAAAAACTAAACATAAAATTCTATCTGAAATCTGACTGACAAAAAACCCAACCCCCTGATTCTTGTATTTTATTGTATCCTTGAATGAGTTTGGCCTTTTTCTTTCCTGAGAGCGCCATGAGTCCATAATTCACTTCTCATCCAGTATATACCTCAGATCATTTCCTGCAGTGCTGCACTGTCCATTCAGTTTCCCTTCCATAACTGAAATTACCTCAATGAAAAGTTTTGTCACTTTCAGATTCTAATTTGTCAAGATCCTTGAACATCTTTCCAGTCTTTCACATTTTAAAGACATTTGAATTATTTTGTAAGCATATTTCCCAGCTCTTCCTGCAAACCATTACTGAAGGTCATGGCCCTGGGTCCTGGCAAAAGTTGCATCCTGGATAGATTCCTGGATAATTCTTCTTTGATATGCCCCTAATTTGAATGTCAAATACCAATAACACTTTTGAGGGCAAATTTCCAGCCAGTTGCAATGTCATTAGTGGCAATAATACCTAAAACAAAATTTCTCACCTTGATTAGAAAAATATGATGTGAGAACATTGTTTAGTAAAAGCCCTGCTTAGGCATTTACTGCTTCTCCCTTTATCCCATCAAGGAAGGAATTTAAATTACTTCATTACAACAAATCCATGCTAGCTTTTAATATTGCCTTATTGTCTTCTAGATACTTGCTTTTAAATAGTTGTTCAAAAATATTTAAGCAGACCCAAGTTAGGTTGATCAATAATTCCCTGAGCTCTCACTTTCCCTCTTAAAATATAGATTCTGCATCTACCCTGCTCTTCAGGGACTTTACTGGTCCTCCATGCATTTTCAGATACAATTGATTATGGCTCAGAAATTACTTTGGCTAGTTGTGAGATAGATTTCGTCAGGCCTTCCTAACCCGAACACATTGATCTTATTTGAATGTTATTTAGCTTGTCCTTCTAGCTTGAAAGTCTACCCCTTCATTTAAATGAATTTCTTTAATTCTTGTCACAGTTAACCTTTTGAGCAATGACTCAAGCAAACAAACTCATCTCCAGCCTTCCCTGTGACATTTGCTTTTCTTCTCCTGCCAGGCAATGGTGCTCTAAGTTCCTTTTTCACGCTCTTCGGACTTGTTTCTAAAACACTTAGCTCGCTGATTTTGATCTTTATTTCAGGATGATTTTCAGATTCCATTGGAAATTACATTTTTTATGCTCCTATGGAGTATTTCTGAGCAAACACCTGAACCTTCTATTTTATAGCAATTATTTTGTTAATGTTATATGGTGACCTTTAAATATCTTCCAGTGAAGACGCAGAACCTTGGTATAGCAAGGTGTAGATCACTGACAAAAGAGAGAGTTACTTTTCACTGACTCTCTAGAAGTAGTCCCTCTACTAGTGGGCTGAAAATCAGTAGACTAAAACAAATTTGTATATATATTTGCAGTTCTTTTGACTATCAGCTCCAGTGACCTGAATATATAAAGCTATATCTTTCCAATACCAGGAAACATCCTGTTTTGTGCCCACTATCTGAGTATATTATGATACACTTCAAGCTAGTATAGAAATGGATTAAGTATACTACAGTCATCAAGCTGCACTTTTTTTTCTCCACTGGCAAAGGCTTTCAGCATTTTCATCTGTGTCTTTGGATAGTAGCATAATTAATTCTAGTATTTCATCTTTCAAAATGCAACTACTTGCTATGAGTAGCTCCTGGGCAGCATTCAACTTCCTTCCTTCCTTTTTTTTCTTAAAGAGAAGACTAAAGAATTTTCCAGACATACTCCACCAAAAAATTAGATTTGATTGTTTTGCTTCAGTGAAAGTTCAAAAGCTCAATATGCAGATGCACGTTTTCCTTCATTGATAAGGTCTGATAGCTGCTCAGAACAAATCTTTGCAGAAAATAATTAGCATCCTTGATGGGATCTGACCACCTGTCTAGATTTCCAAGATAGTAGGAGAATTTTCTCCTCTCAGACTCAGCTCTTAGGTTATGATTTTGATTCTAATAAGGATCTGAGATTGTCTGGAGACAATTATGGATTTTCCAAGCCCCTTTTCCTCAACATAAAACCAGCTCACTTGGCAGTAAGAGACCTCAAAGATGGAAAATAAATGCAACACATCAAGCAAGTTGTAATTCTAGAAGGAAAAGAAAAATGTTTTATTCAGGACAGTCTTACAGGAGACCTTCTGTCAGGGATCCTCACCATTGCCTGGCTAAAGCAATGACAGAGCCCTTTTGACAAAAGAAACTCTGCAAAAAAACAGTTTGTTTCTGTATGAGGAGCTTGAATAATGCCAAAATGTGTAAAAGACATAGCTATGCATGTGGTAGTTAAGAGCATGACAGACTTAGGTTATACTACTTCACTCCCTGTAAAGGGAAAAGGGCAGTGAAATAACAACACTCTCGCTGAATTGGAGAAGAATACAGAAAGGTTGCATTTAAAAATGTGCAGGAAAAAGAGATATGGCATACCTGAATCCTTAACACCTAACACAGATACAGGATACATGAGAATTCCCCCAAAACCATCCCTGCAAGCAAACCAACATCACCAAAAATTCTGGTACTGATTTTCTTCCATCCTCCATTGTCTCCCCATTGGGCCCCAAAGAGGCCAGATTCACTGTGGCAGTGGCCTTGAAAGCCATAGCCTACAGAGGACTCCTTCATAGTTATCCAGATAAGGATCCCTCCCGAGAGCTGGAAAGGCAGGGAGGGAAAGAGCGAATTGACCTTGCTGCTTACTTTTAAAGTGTTTGCAGGATTATGGGATTTGAATAACAAAACTATGATATCCAGGGGCATCCAGTTCATCCCCTGGGATGGATCTTGGTCTCTGTAGTTTTTGAGGAAATCTGGGGTGACCTGGAGCCCCTCTAACCACGACATTGCATTGTATGCTGATGCTTGGAAACAATCAGGGAAGATTCTGAAATGCAGTTGACGAAACAGCTGGTGCTCTTGGGTGGGAACATTTCCTAATGTGCTATTTATCAGGTGACTCAAGCCATCAAAGAAGAAAGATTATGCTAATTCCCAGGAAACTGTGCCAAAACAAAAGTGCAAATATAACTTTAGACCTTCATGAGTAAAAGAGACACATGCCTTGACTCTGAAAACATTTAGAAGTACATGCTAGGGATGGGGTGGGGGGAAAGGCTGGGGTGATATTATATAGTGGTTCACTAGTGGGCTTCGTGTGTTGCAAAGGAACAGAATGGTTTTGATTTCACTAGAGACTAAGAATGTAAACTGTTCTCTGAGTAATACAGAGACAATACCATAGGTTTTTCCCCAATTACAATATGTGCTAGACTCTGGTGATTCAAACTGACAACAGAAGCAATCCTCTGCATCCACTCAGAATCCATCCAGATCCCATGCACAGAGATCAGAATTGCAAAAACATGCCTCCAAGGAGGCTGGCTCTAAGTCTTTACTTAACTTTGATAATGTCAGGCAGATAGCTTTTGGAAACTTTTTGCAAACTTTCTTGGAGACAGAGAAGAATTTTACCATCTTTATGGAGGAACAGGAGGAAAAAGTTTTAAGAATGACATGTCTGGGATTCATTTTCAAATCCATTGCTGAAATGAGTGAGCACAAACCGAGGGCACTGATTTGGGCAACAGCAGAATGAAAAAGCATGTTGGTGCACTTAAATAAGTAGAGTTCCACCTCATTGTGTTAACTTAAAGTCTACAGTCACTTTGCATGTATCCTAGTCTGTGTATTCTGCTCTTCAAATTTTGTTCTGTCATGATTGGTAATTACAGCTCTGGTATATGCAATGGCAGCTGGAAATTCTTCTCAGGCTTGTTGAGTCTGAAAGGTAGTTTTCTCCAGCTGCATATTAACATATGATCTCTCATTAAATTGTACCAAAAAGGATAAACACTGATCAAAACCATCTGCCAACACTTAAAAGGTCCTATCTTTCCAACCTCATTTAGTATTCAGTGTAATAACAGTAATCAAAATGAAATTGTGTGGCATTCATCATCTTTTGTATAGGTGCTGCATTGTAATTTAGTGTTAATTTATGGACATGTTTTTATAGAAATTCCATACTGCACTGATATTCTGTATGCAGGAAGCAGTCTGCATGAGATATTTGGCCTTTTGAGCTGGATACTTACTACAGGAGCTGTTGTAATGTAAATAAATTCTTTTGGGTCCATAAAAAAGCCTGAGTGCTTGAACATGAATAACAGATGGTTCAATACCATAACATTTGGCATGTGGATGAAGAATATAAATAGATTTCTTGGTTGACTCAAATTAGTTTTATCTAAAGAACACAAAAATTGGTGAATTCAGAAGTGAGTGAGGACAGCCAATAATAGGAAAAGGAAAAGAATCTAGGAGGATTATGGAAGGGTCTTCAGCTTTGTGACAATTTATAGACTTCATGTGTGAACTAAAATGAAGACTGATTGGCCTGCAAAGGAGGAAAGATGCCTCAGATATTAAACATTGCCATGTTCCACCCCAGTGCATTGGGCAGGACAGTCTGAGGTCCTCAGAGCTTCCAAAATCCTAATCAGACTAATCTAATCATTGCACTGGACTGCATTTTCCAAATTCAGTGTTATGCAAGTGTCCACCTGGCTTTGGACAGCTGCTGAGCACTGTGAAGAATGTTCTTAGAAGAAGGAGATAACACATAAATAAGACTAAGCCATGAGATAATTGGAGGAGATGAAATGCTGTAGGGGTAGTCCTTAGGTGGAGTGGCTCAGCACACTGCATGCTCAATAGCTGCATACATCCAGCAGAGTAAACCTGTGGGAAAATTTTCTTGTAGCCAGTAGGTGTTTACTTTCCCTACATACTAGGCTTTGTGTAACATTAATTAAAACCTGACTGTCATATTACTGTTCTTTTTTCTTTATTTTTTTCCATTAAATGTGTGCTGTTGGTTTTACAAGCTCAATGATTCTAAATGCATATAACTATAACACACATAAGTACAGAGTGTGTGCCTTCCCTTGCTGCCCCTGAAAGAGCTATGCCTGTGAAAGACTGTCAGAGGCAGAGACATATATCTAGCAGAGAACTGAATCAGACATCAGAAACTGATTCTTGATCAATCTAGAATACACAAGAGGTCTCCAGCCAGCTGAGGTCTCAGCAGTTAGCTTTCTGAAACTGTGCTGGATTATTAAATGACACAAAGAACACAAGTTTATGGATCTAATGGAGATTTGCTTTCTATTTAGTTCCTAAAGCAACTTAGATATTGTCTCCCCTGTGATTCACACTAAATCCTGTTTGTCCACCTACTCCTTTCTTTATTGAGCAAATAAGACTTTATTAACTTTTCAACTGTTATTGGTACTTACCAAGTACTTCTGCTTTGTCCACCGAGTATAGAATCATAGAATCAACCAGGTTGGAAGAGACCTTCAAGCTCAGCCAGTCCAACCTAGCACCCAGCCCTAGCCAGTCAACTAGACCATGGCACTAAGTGCCTCATCCAGGCTTTTTTTGAACACCTCCAGAGACAGTCACTCCACCACCTCCCTGGGCAGCCCATTCCAATGCCAATCACTCTCTCTGGCAAGAACTTCCTCCTAACAGCCAGCCTATGTCTCCCCTGGCACAACTTGAGACTGTGTCCCCTTGATCTGTTGTTGGTTGCCTGGCAGAAGAGACCAACCCCCACCTGGCTACAGCCTCCCTTCAGGTACTTGTAGATGGCAGTTAGTAAAAGAAAATTAAAATCTTTTTGTTTGTTTTGGTTTAGGTTGGTCCTAGAATCAACCAGTTTGGAAGAGACCTCCAAGATCAGCCAGTCCAACCTAGCACCCAGCCCTAGCCAGTCAACTAGACCATGGCACTAAGTGCCTCAGCCAGGCTTTTCTTCAACACCTCCAGGGACGGTGACTCCACCACCTCCTGGTGAGAAATAGATGGTGGTGTATTTGCAGATTATAAACACATCAGAAACTAGATTTTTTTTTCTTTCTGCATTTTCAACAGACTTCTAGAAATTTTTATTAAAAGAACCCATAGTTATGGCCAGCCCTTTTCAAATTCCTGTAACTGGTGGAAAAATTAGATAGCACAACCTTAATTTAATGCAAAATCCAAGATATTTTGTGATTTAGTAATTAGCTGAATTGGAATGTCATGGTTTGTGGTGTCTATTCAACCTCTAATTTGAATTCCAACCCCTTCCTATGTATTTCAGACAGATTATTGTTTCAAACGTAGCATTTACTTATCTTAAAGCTCTGCAGATGGACACATTCTGTGTTGCTATGTAAGCTTCTGCAGCACAGCCCATGGGGAGATGCTGTGGAGCTCAGCTGGAAGCCACGTTGTCTGATCAAGTGCCTTTCCTGAACCCTTTTATCACTGCAGGCTTACACCACCACTCACAATTGTGTTCCTAGAACACTATCAAAGCAGCAGGCCAGGAATTGGCACACACCATCAGAGTGATCTACTTGGCAAATTAAAATGCAAATTGCTTGAATGGGGCTAAAACAGTTTATCTTTCAAAATAGTTTTGATAGGTAAAGGAAAATCCAAGCAGACTTTTCTGGCAGACAAATGATACAAGGTCACTTCAAGATGCTGAGTTTTTCATCAGTTAACTGGAAAACCCTAACCAGCAGGGTTTTTTTTTTTTTTCATATTGTTTGGTTTTAAATAAAAAATGCAGTTTAACCTCAGGGTGGGGAGGGAAAAGCAACAGTAAGGGAAGTAGAAAACACTCAGCTCTGCCTGCCTATGCCCAATTTAATCTCTTTTTTCTTCTTTCCACAATCTAGGGAAATGAATTTCTGAGCTATACATTTGATGCAAAGATGAAGTACAAACTCTAAAATACTGAAGTCACAACTAATTGACGTGACACGTGCCTCAACAGAGTACAGCAGGAGGAAACATCATTTGGTGTGAGAGCTGCTCTGTCACTTTTGCAGGTCACAGGGCTCGTGGCATTCATGAGCATGAAGATTAGTGTTCTGTCTGTTGTGTTCCAGGGATAGGTCTTACAGTATTTTGGGAAGGAGGATTTTTATGATTTAGCAATTTGTTGTATGTTAGGGGAGATGCTTGTGGAGGGATTTCCTGCTAACAGAGGACATGAACTGATAAGAATGAGCAACCCTGTCCTGCAGAGTGTCCTTGACTCCATCTTGGAGGCAGGAAACCAGGCAGAGGATGACACCCCCCACATGCAGCTGCAGGAGGCAGAGTCAGCCGACCCTACAGATTGTTTATATGAGTTGACCTATCTGTACCTCACACATAACCTTAAGGCAATCTGTACTTTCCACATGTACCAATCTTAAACTAAGTTAGCTATGCACACCTCTTCCAAGTAAGCATATAAGTCACTGTAACATGGAAATATATGGGAGAATGATTATCTAACCATATTGGTGCCCCAAAAGTTGTTCATCTAGGGTGCAATGCTGGCAGATGCTTATCCTGCATAATGGGACTGTGGGGCAGGCTTGGGTTAAGGAATTGGGATAGGAACACTGTAAAATGCTGGACTTGCAAAAAGCAGTAGAAATCATTACAGAAGGGCTTTGGGGCTGCTTTGGAAATCTGCAGACTGCAGATTTTTCTTTTGATTCTAAAAGCATGTACACTTGGTCTGAATTTTGCCTGAAGTATTTGAACAGGTCATCCTGGGCATATAATCCATACACATTGTGCTGGTTTGAGGCTAATTGGAATATTTTAATGAGAAAAATTAGATGATAGACTGTGAAAAGGAAACAATGGTGATGTCTGCTTTACTCATAGGATTGCTGAGATGTATAAAAACAAGGACACAAACATAGATAAAAGAGTCAGTGTCTGTATTTTCTCCCTGGGCTCCTGCTGTGTTAACTGCTTCTAGCTGGAGCTACGTAACCCAACTAAATATCTTGCTTCTAACCCCCCTTGATGATTTCTCCAACTCACCTTGTACATAAGGCAGATTCTGGGATAAGTGAGGGGGGTGGATAGAAGGTGGAAGGGTGGTTGGGAGCCCCTCTTGGGCACTGTGATTTCTGGGAGGGGTATTGTGTTTCTCTATTACCTTTAACTTGTGTATTTCTGTGTATGGCTGTAAATATTTGTAATATATTGTAAATATCTGCTTGTATATTGTGCTCAGCTGTGAATATAAAGTTTCATTCCTTAACTTCAAGCCAGCTAAGTCTAGTCTGGATGAATTCATTGTGCGTGGGGTCAGGTAACTCCCAAACTATCACATATATTCATGAAAAGGCAATGTAACTATTGGTTCCTTAAATTTTTTGCTTTGGAAAAAATATGTTCTTAAGAGGCCAAAAAGGGCATATTGCAAAGTGGTACATTTGTATTTTTGTCTGAAACTGCTGACAGATACTTTTGGGACATATATAGAGGTCTACAGAATCTTTAAGTTCAGAGTAACTTGCTGGGCAATTAACCTACTAAGAGTTTGCTGCACGTGACATTTTCAGTTGATGTGTCTGCTCTACAAATTACTTGCTCCTTTGTTGTCCTACACGGTGTTTGTGTGAAGGATTATTTTACTAGACCTCAAAACTGTCACCAAGGGGCAGTATTTAGAACCATCAATATTATATCAGAGGAAGCAGCTGTTTGTATTAGCCATGGCACAGCAGTTAAGAGCTTTGGGTTGTTATATGGCTAATTTATGAGTTCCACTGTATAAAAGATATGATTTGGTGTCTTACCGTACATGCCAGTAGCTATAGTGGCTCTGTGACATATGTGGTGCTTGTAAGGAGGGTTCAAAAGTGTGTGCTTCAGTGAGCTGCTGACCAGATGTATTGTTGGTGTTATCTTTGGCCTAATGTTCTAAGTTAACAGATTTAATTTCTTTGTCTTATAAATGTCATAGTCCTTCATACTTTGGAGAATTACACTGATACTGGTGCAGGGTATCAGCAAAAGGAAGTATGTCCTTTCTGTTTGCAAATCCTAACTTTGACAGTGACTATGCACAGCCCTGTTTCAGTCTTTTCTCCTAGATCACTGCTGGTCTGACCTCCCTTCAGAGCGCTGTTGTTCTTGTCCACTGAGAGCCAGTGTCTTTATTATTGTAATCCAGTATGTCTGCAGCTGAGATAAATAAGACTTGTTCATCGATGGCACAGAAACATTAAAAATGCTAAAACAATTGTTTTAAAATTTAAAGGAGTAGTGATTCACTGACATGTATTATTAATAAGCATAAATTATGGAGTTGGCTCAGTAGTGCAGCTACAGTTGAGAGATGGACTTCTGGTCCCTCAAGGGGCTGTGATCCCGTGTAGAAGTGTGCTCTGCCAGATGGCCAAGCAGCAATATTGTGTCAGCTCTGAGAGCAGGGTCACTTGTGCCAGGCTGTAGGAGAGTGAGCAGAAGTCAGTGAACTGTGTTCTTGCAAGGCAACAACAGAGGTGGAGAGTAAAGCATGGGGGGGGGGGGGGGGGAAGAAAAATAAGATTTTGCTTTTTTCAGGAATTGGAGGCAGACAATCCAGTGATTGTCCAGCAATTCCTTTTTAATGGAACAGACATAGAGTCATAGAATGGTTTATGTTGGAAGGGATCTCAAAGATCATCCAGTTCCAACCCCCCACCATAGGCAGGGACACCTCCCACTAGAACAGGTCACTCAAGGCCTCATCCAACCTGGCCTTGAACACCTCCAGGGAGGGAGCAGCCACAACCTCCCTGCACAACCTGTGCCAGTGTCTCACCACCCTCACTGGAAAGAACTTCTTCCTAGCATCTAGTTTGAATCCCCTTTTTGTCAGTTTAATCCCGTTACTCCTCATCCTGTCATTACAAGTCCTCGTCAACAGTCCCTCCAAACCTTCCTGTAGGCCCCCATCAGATACTGGAAGGCCACTGGAAGGCCTCCCTGAAGCCTTCTCTTCTCCAGGCTGAAGAGCCCAAACTCTCATTACTTGTCCTCATAGGGCTGCTCCAGCCCTCTGGTCATCTTTGTGGCTCTCCTCTGGACTGGCTCCAACAGTACCATGTCCTTCTTGTGCTGGGGGCTCCAGAACTGCACACAGTACTCCAGGCAGGGTCTGATGAGAGCAGAGTCAAGGGGGAGAATCCCCTCCTTTGCCCTGCTGCCCACGCTGCTCTTGCTGCAGCCCAGGAGATGGTTGCTGTCTGAGCTGCACGTGCACACTGCAGGCTCATGTTGAGCTTTTCATCAACCCAGACCCCCAGGTCCTGTGCCTCAGGGCTACTGTCAGCTATGCACCACCCAGGCTGTATCTGTGCTTGGGATTGTGCTAACCAGATGCAGGACCTTACACTTGGCCTTGTTGAATTTCATGAGGTTGGCCTGGGCACACCTCTCCAGCCTGTCCAGGTAACTCTGGATGGATCCCTGCCCTCTAGCAAGTTGACTGTGCCACACAGCTTGATGTCATCTGCAAACTTGCTGAGGGTGCACTCGATTCCTCTGTCCATATCCCTGACAAAGATGTTCAACAGCACTGGTGCCAGCACTGACCCCTGAGGGACCCACTTGTCACTGATCTCCAGGTGGGCATTGTGCCCTTGAGCACCACTCTCTGCATGCAATTGTCCAGCCAATTCCTTATCCAGCAGTGCTCCACTCATCAAGTCAGTGTTTTTCCAGTTTGTCTTGTTTTTCCAGGATGTCATGTGGGACAGAGACAAATGCCTTACTCAGGTCCAGGTAGATGATGTCAGTTGCCCTTCCCTTGTCCACTCTTGATGTGACTTCATCATTAAAAGCCACTACATTTGTCAGCCACGATTTGACTTTGGTGAAGACATTTCTGGTTACCACCAATCACCTCTGCTTTGATTTCCATTTGCCTTAGCAGAGCCTTCAGGAGGATCTGCTCCATGATCTTGTCAACCACAGAGGTGAGACTGACTGGTCTGCAGTTTCTGGGGTCATCCTTTTTTCTCTTCTTGAAGCGGGGTGTTATGTCTGCCCTTTTCCAGTCAGCAGGAGCTTCACCAGTCTGCCATGACCTTTCAGATATGATGGACAGTGGTTTAGCAACATAAACCAATCCTTTCTATGTCTGTGCTCTGTCTTTTCCCTTCCTTCTATATAGTTTTGTGTATCTACTCATTCAACTACCCATATTTTGTTGATGAAATTAAGCACGCTGAGAAATGTATTTTCCTGTGCTTCTACATTGTTCTATGTATGAAAGCAGTCTAAATTGTACACCCCTCAGGCAATTTCTCCTAAGAAACAGCTTAGTCTCTGCGGATTAAATTCTACCCCAAATTACGTCAATTGGATTACTTTTTCTAATTGTGATGAAGTTGAAACTATACTGAGAATTATTTCCTTTCAGTAGCCACAGTTTTGGAACAGGAGCTTACAGCTCATGATCCAGAACCTGAACAGGCTTGATTGAAATGTCATCTTTAGATAGAATCTCTAGAGAAGCAATAGAAGTTATCCTCAGATGGTCATTTACACTTCAAAGTCCTGCCTTGCAAATATTGCTGGTGTGAAGATCATAGTACATTTTAGACAAAAGCTACCTACTTACTGCACACAAAAGAAACAGTACACTCCAGAAATGCAAACGTGCATAAGTGGAGTTGTAGTGTTCTTGGTGCACCCAGAGTGACTCCTACAAGGTGCATTGTATACTTCAGTCCTTCATTTTGCCTAGTTGTCACACATGGCAGATCCCTAGAACAGAGGAAAGCTGATTTTTGTATGTTACAGGTTCCACTGACTTTTCTGAACTGCTGGTGTGATTACACACAGCTTCACAGCTGTTAATGAGAGCAATCCATTCCTGCAAGCAGAATTCCATTCTCATTTCCAAACAGCTTAAATTCCACTAGTTACTGATTAATCCCTCTAATCATGGATGCAGCTGAATATGACCTAGGAGTGCATTACAACTTTGTTGTAGTAAAACAGGCGGATGCTTTGGTTTCTTCTTTCAAAGGCTGTCTAAGAAGCTGGAATAGTTTTGATGATGGAAAGATTTTGCTGCATCTCCTACACATTAAAGTAGAACATTAGGTGCAATAGACTATAAATCTCCTCCTCGTATTGCTTAGCTGTGCATCTGGTTGTATTGAAAGCAGCAAATATTGATTATAGGTTAAAGGCAATTAAAATAATGGACCTGTAGCTGGCAGAAACTGCCAAAGGGTTCTTGGCACTGACAGCATTTACCACATAAGCAATGACTGTCAAATTTAATGAGCAAACATTTTCCAGGAATAAGCCTTTACTATTCACTTAATTCTATTTTACAGAACACCATTTTTATTAAGTTTGTGAGCAGACTTTTTTTTTTTAATGGGCAAAAGAAAGGATAACGAGGGCTCTAATTACAGCTGAAAGATCCAAGGTAAAGGAATCACATAGGCACCAGGTTTCAATGCAACACCAGAGAAGAGAGACTGTCTTAGGCTACCTGTAATGGAAAGTCCTTGCTTTCTGCAGAAGTCTCAGGATATGGGTATATAGCAGAGGCAGCTCTTTTATTTTTGTTGTGTCTATACTTAGGCTAGCCCTACCCAACAGAAGCCAAGGCTTTTAGCTGAGCTTGCTGCCAGCACAGCTAATTGCACAGGTAAAAGTGGATTTGTCACAAGGCTCTGGGTGGAACATAGCTGAACTGCCTGGGCATAAGCAGGGAAAGAAAGTTTTAGTTCCAGGAACCATGATTTTTTTCCTGCTTTTTCTTCTAATGCAACAGAGAACTGTCTGCAAGAGTCATGCATTACTCAGCCTGCAGCCCCAGGTGCTGATGAGACCACACTGCTAGCTTGAAACTGAAACCAAGTCTTGAGTCATTTCTTAGTCTACACCTACACTCAAGCAAGGTATGTGGGACAGCAAATTTATTCTGCCCTCAATGATGCCTTTTCATCCTGTGTTTCTGCCAGGCTAGTGGCAGTCAGGAGGGAGGAGGAGAGGAACAAGCTGTACATCACTGCACCTCCAGAGTAACATTTCAAAGATGGCTTAACAGTAGGCCAGCACCAGGGCTGTACAGAACTGGCCTTCTTAGATGAGGACCTGCTGTTACAGCTCTAAAGCAAGTGCAAAGCTGTTATTTAGACTCTTGATTTTGCTCCTTTGAAAGTATGAATGTCATACAGAAAAGACAAAAAGCAAGGGTTTGTAAAAAGCCACTGGCACAGAGGGAGAAGATAAATAGAGGGAGTGGCTATGAAAAAATTAGCTTTTTAGAAGGCATATTTAAATACACATTCTTGCATAATTAATTGTCTTTCTAGCAGAGTAGAAGGTATAATGTCTTGGTCCTTTTATGACCTGTATTATGGAAAGTAATGCATGAATGGCATCAGCTTCAGCAGCTCTTGGAGCTCTGCTGGATATAGCTGTGGGCTTTTACAGCCCCATACACATACCCCAGAGGATGAGTTTACACAAAGTTTTGTAAAGATTCTGTCTTCCCACTCTGATCCTGTTTGCTTACAGGAGCAGTATATCACATCTGGATTCCTCTTTTAGACAGCCAGCTACTCCTTCCTCATATGAAGGAGCCACATGTATCATTCCTGCTTATCCTTCTGTAGAGTCTGGCTTCTTCATCCCTCCTTGATTGTCTGGCACTGTTAGAATACTGCCTGCTCTTTGATACTGTTTTCAGTGAGCTGTGAGGGAACTTGATGCTGTCAGTGGCACAATCATTGTATTACTGTAAGTCTCTGAAGTGGCTGCTCAGATTAGATTTAGTGACAAATGACTTCATGCCTTACTCCACAACTCACCAGGCTAAAATACGTGGCTTTCTGTGCAAGAGCATCTTATGTCTTTGGGAAGCCAAAAAGCCAAACCAAACCACAAAGCGAACAACCAGTAGGAAAAAAAAAAGAGCAAAACAAAAAGCAAAACAAACAAACCCCCCCAAAACAAAACAAACCCCCAAACAAACCAAAATCCAAACAAACACCACAAAAGCCAACAAAAAACTCCATCGAACCAACCTGAACCAAAACAAACAAAAAGATTTTCATTTTCTTTTACTAACTGCCATCTACAAGTACCTGAAGGGAGGCTGTAGCCAGGTGGGGGTTGGTCTCTCCTGACAGGGGACAGATCAAGGGAACACAGTCTCAAGTTGTGCCAGGGGAAATATAGGCTGGATGTTAGGAGGAAGTTCTTGCCAGAGAGAGTGATTGGCATTGGAATGGGCTGCCCAGGGAGGTGGTGGAGGCACCGTCCCTGGAGGTGTTCAAAAAAAGCCTGGATGAGGCACTTAGTGCCATGGTCTAGTTGATTGGCTAGGGCTGGGTGCTAGGTTGGACTGGATGATCTTGGAAGTCTCCTCCAAACTGGTAGATTCTAGGATTCTATGAACTCAGGCAGCATTTCCTATTCAGTATTGTTTCATTTATGAAGAGAAACTATAAAAGTGAGTTCAGCACTGCAGGAGTCAGCAAAATTAAAATAAGATTACTGCCTGAAAATCCAGAAAGATGTTGTTAATTTTGAATTCTTAGCCATAAATGTTGTGATAAGACATTTGTCTGAGGCAGCATCAGGGAAAATGATTTGAACAATCTTTATCTTTGTGCAAAAATACACTAAAGAAGTATGTGTAACAATAAAATGCCTTCTCAAAGTGAAAGAGGTCCTAAAAAAAGATCCATTAATAAAGTGAACATAATCATTGCTTGCATTTAGTTTGAGCACTTAGAAAGACATTTCATGCCAAATACATGTGTCTATTCAAAACAGTTCCATCTCATGCAACTGTAGTATTCTTGAATGACTCTAAGTAAATTTTAATGCAACAAATAAATCTGGGCAAAACTCCTCTGATCTCAATATCAGTCAAAACCTATTCCTAGTGTAAAGCTATGTTTAGAAGATATATGCTATACAGATACAAAAATATGAATGAAAAGCTATTTTTTTTTGTAATTGTGTGATGAACTATGAAAGGAATCTTGCAGTGAATCTTTCCATACTGTATATTTAGCAGTGTCAAGAAAACATTTCTTTATCTGAAGTTTTCTTTACTGTGTTATTTAAGCTATCTTTAGACCATAATTTTGTGTCTATGAAATGCAAATTACTGAATTATAAGAAGCTTTGTGAGCATTACAGCTGAGAGGTAAATGAGAGAAAAGAAAAGCTGGGCATACTAAATCAGATACTTTTTCATTCAACTATAAATACCTCCAGAAAATATATAGTTGTACTATAATAAGAGATGGCTTTTATTTTAAGTAAATGTACATTTGGTTCTTCAAGATATAGAGATGAAAATGGTGGTAATGTATATTAATTTTTATGCTGTCTTATGAACTGTAAACAGTTGTACCAGATAAGAACAGAGGACAGCTGATTTTTACACCTGTAAACTACTTGCAAACAAGCACTTGGTCAAAGTAACATCTTTAGACAACTGGCCAATGGCCAATTCTTTAACCATTCTTGTCAATCTTTGTGGTGTTACCACAGATCTTTATATTTGGTGCTGTCCAAAAGCCATGGACTGAGCTAATTAGAGGTGTCCCTGCTTACTGCACGGGGGTTGGACAAGATGTCCTTTGAGGGTCCCTTCCAACCCAATGCAACCTACAAATCTGTGAACTGCCTAAACATCTTAGCCTTTATCTGAAACAGCAAAGAGACTGCTGGCCTGCATGCTTTGATAGAAACAAATCAACCATGGGAGATCAACATCTGGCTGTATGTTTTTAACTGAGATTTATCAATCTAATCTAGTTTTGCTTTGTTTCTGTTTTTAAGACTGACACTTCATTTTTGAAACAGTTAAATAAGACTTTTATATATTGTACCAGATGCTATTGGAGGTGATGTTCATCAATCATTAGGTGACACTCTTCAACTAGTTTACTGTCTTGCAAATGGGATTGAGATTTTTAACCTTGACTCAAGCCATTTTACAAAAGCTGAACATTTCCATATCAGAAGCCTACCAATACCAAGAAAGAAAGAGTTGAAAACTCAGTCATATGCTGGCCTGATCATGAGCATTATGAATATAGGAAGATGGTAGAAAGATATTTCATATGAAAAAAAAAAAAATCCAACAGCATGCATTACTAATCTACTCTGACTTTTCTTCCCAAAACTTTGCATCAATAATTCAAATGGGAAAATAAAATTATATCTATTTTAATTAAGCAAGACTGCTTAATGAAGAACTAATCTATCTGCAAGACTCTGTGGTCTAATCACTGGTTACAGGCTCAGCTCCAAAGAGAACCTTTGCAGAACAAGAAGGTCAGATCACCCCCCTAATCCTACTCCTCCTCCAGTCTAATCCAGACTTTGAGGTGGCAAGGGCTGTGAAGCATTCCCCAAAGTCAAGACCCATTAGGTGTTTTTGTCATAGCAGCACTTCTGCAATTGCCTGCAAACACAGAAGTTCTGGTTCAAAGCCATTTGTGACAAAGCTATCTTCTGTCTGATGTGGGTAAGGAGAGATGCTGCCATTGCCATCTGTCTGCGCTTCTAATATAGGCTCCTGGCAACACTATGGCTAGGAAGTGTGTGATTAGGAGGTGGATGAGAATAGATGTGAAACTAATAAATCCCTTGTAGCACCCTTATAAGTCCAAACCCATGAAGAATTTGGAGGGAAACTCACATATTGTTAGGAGTGAGAGACATGAATGAGCATCTGCGTCCAATTGCAGATTGCAGACTATCACAGTCATTCTTAGATACTACTGCAATAGCTTTGTAAATTGTCTGTTAATAAAGAGCTTCAAATGTTAGATGTTTCAGAGGAGATAACTACTCAGTTTTTGGTTTTGTTGCACCAGCTTCTAAAAGGACACTGTTAGTTTATGAGTTAATGACAATGTATTAGGGTCTTCCCTAAAAATCACTGAAATCCTGCATAGTTCTGTATGGTGATTTATGAGGTTTTTTCCCAAATTTGATCTGACAGAAGGGTTCTGGTCCTTGAAGCAGAGCATTTCAGTGGCCAAATTATAAGTCAGGTGTGTCCAAAGCATGACTATGTTTGTCAGGCAGACCTCCAAAGTCTTTATTTTCAATGGCTTGAGTTGTAACTTGCCTATAATATAATCAATGGCATTTTTTTCCCCATTTACTGTCTGTGAGAGTTTGGTTAGGGTCCAGTTTTCCAACAAACCCTCATGACTCTGAGCAAAATGTATGCCAGGGGACTTGAGGATATCTTAACTGAGCTTTCCCCAGTACCTGCAGTTTGGGCAGTGAATTGTCTCCATAGGTGGCAAACCATCTCTTAGAGTCTCACACGTATTTTAGAGAATATTCCAAGCATAGGCAGTATGTACGGGGGAGGAAAAAGGGGATATTCTACTCATGTAGCATTTGTAAAGTCATTGCTAGAGGTCATTCAAGTTTCCTAGCATTTCTGTTACAATCAGGTAGTGCTGAATGAGATAAAATATTCTTATTTGTTTTGATATAGCCTGAAGAAACCTATCCCAGATTACACTTTGGAAGAAGCAGGTGAGTCCTGCACTTGATGCCAGCATTTATTCTCTGCTCTGACATGCTATGAAGTGGATTAGGATGATACTGCTTCTACAGCTAGGATTTTCAAAATGTCACATTATCATAAAGGTAACTTCTGTCACACACTACAACACTTCCAGGACAAGTCCTCTCTCCTACCTCTGTTCCAAATTGTATTGAAATGGAGTGCCAATATCATCACAAATTTCTGGTTTCTATGCCTTCCTGTACTGGTGGTCCAAACTTCAGAAGGAAATGACATTTCACTGGTAATTGTAGTGGTTATTTGATTTGGCAATTAGTCCTTAACTGCTTACAGGCCAGATGTGCATCTCACCTGTGCAATTTTATATCAGTCACTCCTAAATCAAACAAATTTCCTTCAGGTCTACACTGGTAGAAACCAAGCATGAAACATGATTTGTTGCAAAGGCATATCGTGTTATATTCAGTCATGTTATGGTTCAGGAGAACTGTATCACTGCTGAGCTGTGCTCAAAGGGGCAAAAATTCAAGTGCAAAGAGATCAGGTTAACAGACTGCTCCAATTCCATCTGTACTTAAAGTTTATGAATCTCTTAATGGATGGGCAGAGACATCAGTCACAACACATTGGATATTACAGAAACCTTGTGGTGGTTTTTTAAATTATTTTTATAACCACATCCTAAACCCATTGTATCTTCTGTTAACTGGGAACAATTATTTAGGAAGTGTCAGCAGTAAACTTTCTTGGCACCTTTGTTTCATAGCGCTGGGCATGTGGTGTTTAGGAGTACGCCATGCAGGCACATCAGACATTAAAATATAGTAACATAAAAAGGGTTTATGCTGCTGTGAACACGTGTGCTTCACTAACATCACCTCTAATGCTGGATGATCATAGCTAGAGGAGAAAAATGCCCTTTATCCCAGAAGCAGCACTAGACTCAAGATAGTGTAAGCATTGGAAATGATGAGTTGAAGTTACAGAGCTTGGACAGATGCACTGTGCCATTGTTAAGAGTTAACAATATCTGCATTTCCATCAGAGGTTTAACTCTGTGAGTTAGATCTACTCATCTGCCAAGTGATGAGTGCAAAGAGAACAACTGAATTGTCCAGTTTACAAATGATATTCTTGAATATATCTTTTTTTTTTTCCTACTGCAGTTATGTTTGGTAAATATTTCATGCGGAAGAGCAGCACAACATTTTAAGGCTGTGTTCTGACATGTCCATGCATCCTTGGTAACACTTAAATATCCAATTAGACCCAGGACTTTATTTGGTCAGAATGTAACATATTTAAGTCATGATGTCATAGAAATCATGGTATCATGGAAAAGTCCATAGTGAAAGGGACACCTTCAGATCATCTGTTTGAACTTTCCATTGAAGACCCAGCCTCATATGAGGGTATACCTAGGACTCTACACAGTTAGTCTTGAAAATAATTGGTGAGGGAGATTTTATCACTTCTTTGGGAAAGCTATTTAAATGTTTACTTGTTCTCATGCAGTTAAAAAGAAATTAACATAGAATTTCGTCTGAAACAACTTGTGCCAATCACTCATCCTTGTGCTGATGTGTCTTTGTGTACACCACACAAGCACATCAGCCTTCTGTACTATCCACTGTAGTTAGACTGAATTACATTTCCCTCAAGATTATACTGAACAAATCAAAATTCTTCCACCTTTCTTCATGTCAGGTGCTCCAACCCTCTCCATCCTGTTGACCTTCTGCTGGACCTTACCCAACTTTTCAGTTTTTCCCTTCAGCTGTGCAATTAAAGTGAAACAGAAAAATCCATCTGTAGCCTGACAATTGTTAGTGAAAGTAATAGCATCCTTTGATCCGCAATTCAGTCTCTCTTGGTTATAAAACCTTGGGCATGGTTTCTCTTCCCAGTACAAGCTCATTGAGCTTTGATTAAATGATACTTGTGGAGCCCAAGATGGATCTTTAGACATACTATACTGTGAAATTACATAGGTATGAATTTGGGGTCTGGAAATTAATGAAGTCTTTCTATCAAGCCAATTCCTCATCTCCTACTTGGTAGAGTATTATCTCTTCCAGCAGCATTTGAAAGATATCAGCTTGACCATCTAAAAAAATAGAGAGAGAATTAAGAACTGTCTATGTCAAGCCTGTATCTGGTGCTAATTTCTAGCAGTTATTTTATCATTCAATGACCTATGTCCAGAAGGGAAGAAGAGTCAGGAAAAGGAAAGAAGATACAGAAGGTGAAATCAAAACGGATATAATGAAATAAGCAAACTGATCCCAGTGGCATTATAAAACACATGAAGTCATACTCAGCCCAGCAAAAGTAAAGTAGCCACAATAGCCACAAAGACAGTCCTCGAGAACAGCAGAAAGCCCTTCTCTCTGCAGCAAACTTGCCCCTTTATCCTGAGTGTGATGTTGATGGTCTAGCTTAACACCTATAGCCAACTTGAATGAGCTGTCCTGGCTGACTCAGAACAGCTAATGGCCTGTAGTCCATGTCTGGAATGGGATTCTGTTCCAGCAACACCAGGGCAAGAACCTACAAATGACTGAGTATGTATGGAGACACCCTACCCTACATCAGGCTGGCCACAGCCTCATCCAGCCTGGCCTTAAACACTTCCAGACACAGGGCCTTAACCACCTCCCTGGGGAACCCATTCCAGGCTCTCACCACTCTCCCTCCTCACGTCCAGCCTGAACCTACCCATTTCCAGCTTCATTCCATTCCCCCTAGTCCTGTCACTCCCTGATATCCTGAAAAGTCCTTCCCCATCCTTTTTGTAGGCCCCCTTCAGATACTGAAAGGCCACAATAAGGTCACCTGGGAGCCTCCTCTTCTGCAGACTGCACAGCCCCAACTCTTTCAGTCTGTCCTCATAGGAGAGGTGCTCCAGCCCTCTGGAAGATGGCCAGGAACTTCCTGCCCTTTGGTTTCACTGTTGCACCTCCTCATTAAATCTTCATCATTTTTAGGAACGACATTCCACTGTGCTGCTTGGGATATGCTCCCCTTAAGCCCTTAACAAATTAGAAGCCCTCAGGTTGGAAACACCATTCATCTGATAGAGGATTAGACTATCACTGAGAAGCATTATCCTCATGATCTCAAAGCTTCCAAAAATTGACTAGCAAGCAATCACAGTTGCCCTTTTCCTACCACACAGCTGCTCAGCAACACCTGTTACAACATGGTTGCCTTTCCAGGGAAATGTGAGGGAATTAACACTCAAAAACCTACCCACTCCACCAAGAGGAAGCAGCAGGATCTAACAATGTTTTCTTGTAAGGGAGTGCCAAATTTACGAACTTCAGGCAAATGTTAACCATAATGCATTCCTGCCATCTGTATGGTAAAAATATTCCATGCACCAATGTAAACAAACATTTGTTCACAACATCTGTGCTATGACCTCTATAGTATTTTCAAGGAAAAAAAAATCACTTTTTCCTCCCCCCACCCCTTGATATTTTGTAGTAACATGTTGGGTTTGTTTGGTTGGTTGTTTGTTTCACATTGAAAATACTCGCAGCATGTGAGCAGGTGACTTATTTTTGTTAGCAAAAGGCCCTCAGAGAACAAATCAATACACTGAGATCATAAGCTAAAATGTTAATGATGTTTAAGACGCTAAGGATTAACTGATGCATCTTAAAGAACTGATTGTTCACATCAGTCATGCTAGCTTCACTGTTTAATTTGCTAAGTAAGGGGCTGGTTAGGAGAGAAGGCAGGTAAAAATCAAGGAGATAAAGCTGACCCTATAAAGAAGAATCTTACACAGCTCCAAACACCTGAAATGATCCTAGTCTTTTTTTCCTCTTGCCCAGTATATGCTTTTTCCCTTTAGTCCCTAGCTTTTCTTTCAGTCAAATCCAGAATGTTTTCTGATTTCTCATCTGAAAATCATTCTCTTCTATCTCTGGTCTCTCATGTCCCACCTGTATTTTTGAAGCTGGAACATCTTCACACAAATCTGTTGTCTCATTGTCCAGGTTCAGTGTACACCATGACTCCTGCTCTTACTGGCTAATTTTTCACAGCAAGTCTCAGTGATCTCTGAAAAATCTCAGTCTTTCTTCAGCCTCCAAGACTGTCTGTCTGTCTTCCATTAGGCTTCTGGTTTTGTACCAAAACAATGAATCTCACTCCCATTTTCACTGGACATCCAGAGGACCTCATTGCGAGGTCCTAGGGTTAGGTGAGAGAAGTGCATAAGTATTGTTCATCTGGTGGGGAGCTGGGGAAACCTTTGTCTTTCTTAGTACATTTTTACTAGCAGTAGATTTGGAATTTGGCCCTCAGTCCTAGGCTAACTTGCATAGTAACTTAATTTCACCAGGAAAACTTCAACATCTGAAGAACTAATTGCATGAATTTGTCTCTGACATAATTCATCCCTGTAAGTGTTGTTTGTGAAAACCATAAATATGCAGTTTTTCTCTTATGAACTCCAGGAATTTGAATATTTTGGAGAATATTGTTCTGAAAACACCCATAGGGACCATAAATATGCTGTGCCCTTTCAGAGCAGGTTGCTGTGTCTGCATGAGATTGTGGAAATGCCAGCATTAACATCTCTATACATCAAAGTTGGTCCATTTGGAAGATCAACACAATAAAAAATACCTCCCAGGTGGATGGCGAGACTGAGTTCACACTTGCAAAATAAATTGTGTTAAAAAATAATAAAAATAACTGCAAAAGTGAACCAAACTCAATATGTAAGTTTTTGCCATGACTCCTCTGCATTGAAGAAGTAAATCTGTATTTTTGTTACGGAAAATCTTAGACACAGGGAAGCTATTTGACATCTCATAAATCTAAAGAAGTGGAATCGAGAGTTGAGCTCAACCCACAGAATCACAGAATTAACCAGGTTGGAAAACACCTCTAGGATCATCGAGTCCAACCTGTCACCTAACCCTTTTAATTAACTAAACCATGGCACTAAGTGCCTCATCCAGCCTCGTCTTAAACACCTCCAGGGATGGTGACTCCACCACCTCCCTGGGCAGTGCATTCCAAAGGGCAATCACTCTTTCTGTGTAGAAGTTCTTCCTAGAGCCCAGCCTAAACCTGCCCTGGTGCTGTTTGAGACTGTGTCCTCTTGTTCTGTCAATGGGTGCCACAATCAAGTCAAAATATTATTCTTATGCAGAACTGGACACAGTACTCAAGGTGTGGCCTCACCAGTGTTGAGTAGAGGAGAAGAATAATCCTCCTCATCCTGCTGGCCGCATTGTTCCCGGTATAGGCCAGGATGCCATTGGCTCTCTTGGCCACCTGGGCACACTGCTGGCTCATCTTCAGCCTACTATCAAAACCTAACCCTTCTTGTGTTTTAAATTGCCAGTGGAGTTGTATACTAATGAATGTAAAAGTGAAATCCAATCTGACTTTATCAAAACCAGTGGAAAACTGCCTAAAGTCCTTAAGGAGAAAGATCCAATTTTTCTTGTTTTTCTTTTCTGACAAAAGCTAAAGGGGAAATATCAACATTTTGTTTTATCCCAGAAAGGAGGTTTAAAAAAATCACACAGTGTTTTCACATAAATAACTAGGCGAATTCTGATTTCCCAACATTTTTATGCTGATGCTATTCTTTACCTCTGAGTTGTTAGCAATTCTACAATGGGTTCATCCATGATCCAGGTACCATCATGTAGGCAGTTTTTGATACTCAAAATTTAATGCTATTATTTGCTTTTCCTTCTGTGCATGTATATTAAATGTAACACTCTCAGCATAAACCAGGTGAGAATTAGTTATGGTACTTCCAAGAGAAAAAACCTGCATATTTTTAAGTATTCAGGAGACTAAATGGTTATATTGATTTCCATGGTATTTATACATTGATGAATGTTAACAACATTCAGAAGAGCAAAAGAATTATTACAGCACAGAAATTGTAGCACTACAATGTGGCAAAATTTTCCTTGTAGTAACCTGAGAATTCATATAGCATTAATGTGACAAGAAGTCCCTGTTCACTCACTTGGAAAAATATGGACTTGAGGGGTGGATGACTCACTGGATAAGAAACTGGCTGGATGGCCACACTCAGAGACCATGGATCAACAGGGTTGGTGCTGTGACCAGTGTTGTTTAACATCTTTGTCAGTGACATGGGATTGAGGCACCCTCAGCAAGTTGGCGGAAGACACCAAGCTGTGTGGTCCAGTTGACATCCTGGATAGAAGAGATGACATGCAACGAGACAGACTTGAGAGGTGGGATCAAGCAAACTTCATGAACTTCAACAAGGCCAAGTGCAAAGCCCTACTCCTGGGCTGGAGCAATCCCAAATACAGACTGGCGTGGCTCGAGGGCAGTATGGAGGAGAAGGACTTGAGGGTGTTGGTTGAATAACTCAACACGAGCTGATAGTGTGCACTTGCAGCCCAGAAGGCAATCATGTTCTGATCTACATCAAAGGAAATGTGACCAGCAGGAGAATGGAGGTGATTCTGCCCCTTTGCTTTGCCTTTATGAGACCATACCTGGAGCATGGTGTCCAGTTCTGGTGTCCCCAGTCTATGAGGGACATGGTGGCTGAGAGAACTGGGGCTGCTCAACCTGAAGGAAAAAAGGCTCCAGGGAGACCTTTTAGAGATCTTCTAGTATGTGAAGGGGGCCTACAAGAAAGCTGGGAAGGGACTTTCAACAAGGCCTTGCAGTGATAGCAATAGAGGGAGTGAATTGAGGCTTTAAGGATTTAAGGAGGATTTAAGACTTTAGGATTTAGGAGGAAAAGGTTGCCCAGGGAGGTGGTGGATGCCCCTGCCCTGAAGGTGTTCAAGGCTAAGTTGGATTGGGCCTTGAGCAACATGACCATAGAATCATAGAATGGTTTAGTTGAGTTGGAAAGGACCTTAAAGATCATCCAGTTCCAACCCCCCCTTCCATAGGCAGGGACACCTCCCACTAGAACAGGTCACTCAAGGCCTCATCCAACCTGGCCTTGAACACCTCCAGGGAGGGATCAGCCACAGCCTCCCTGCGCAACCTGTGCCAGTGTCTCACCACCCTCACTGGAAAGAACTTCTTCCTAGTATCTAGTTTGAATCTCAGTTTTGCCACTTTAATCCCATTACCCCTCATCCTGTCATGACAAGACCCCATCAATAGTCCCTCTCCAGCCTTCCTGTAGGCCCCCATTATATACTGGAAGGCCACTCCAAGGTCTCCTCGAAGCCTTCTCTTCTCCAGGCTGAAGAGCCCAAATGCTCATAGGCTGTCCTCATAGCAGAGCTGCTCCATCCCTCTGATCATCTTCATGGCCTCTGCACTCGCTCCAACAGTTAAATGTCCTTCTTGTACTGGGGGCTCCAGAACTGCACACAGTACTCAAGGTGGGGAGTAGTGATCCAGTGGAAGATGCCTACACAGGCCAGGGGGGTTAGAACTAGATGATCTGCAAGGTCCCCTCCAACCTAAACTAATCTATACATCTATGACATTTTAAATAATTATAGAAAAGAAAAGAGGAATCATGTGAGAGGATGAGATTCAGTGCTATGAAAATACAGGCTCTGATTCAGGCTTGGTAAGACTTGTTACAGTGTGGTGTGATCCCCTTCCATGACTCACAGCAATAGTCAATGGTGTAATGAACAGATTCTTCTTCATGAGTTTGTTCTCCTACTTGTCAAAGAAAGATTTTACTACAGGCATTTACTGTTCTTGAGCTCATTTAATCGACATACACAAAAGTAACTTCAAAGCAGGGCCTTCTGTTATTCCTGACTATAAAAGTCTACCCTTACATGCAATTAAAAAAAGTGGCACCATAAGTTGAATGGTTTGCAAACTGCAGAACAATAACAAACTTGCTGTGCTGTTTTGGTGGGAATATTATGAGAAGCACATTAGGAGTTAGTGTGTGAAATGTCAAATGTGGTATTTTTCATCTTAACACTGGTGAGAGCCACATTTCCTCACTGCTATAAGCCATCAGCTTCCAGATTTCTCTCTGAATGTGGTGGGAATGAGATCAAGCCCTGCAGACAGATTGTGAGGCATTTGCCTTCTAGGGGGCACAGTGCTGTCCTAGAATGCTTGCAGTAAGCCTGAGATTGCTTCTTGTAATGCTGAGTGGGTTATGTCTGCAGTATATACAAAGTGATGTAAATCAAATGTACCTATCAGTGTTGTCATGATTTTCATGTCAGAGTGATAATCATGAGGATATTTGATTTGCAAATCAGACACCACAGAAAAATAGAATCATAGAATCAAGAAGTCATAGTGCAAGTGATTTTGGTGGGACCTCTGTAGGGCATTTAATTCAACCAATCTCAGAAATCAGGGATAACTTTTGTCACATCTGGCTGTTCAATGTCACATTCTGATGACTTCTGGAGAACTTCTGGAAAGAGATTCAGGGCTGGAAACTGCAAAGCTTCTTTGGGCAAACTTGATCACTCTCATGTCAAGAGATTTTTCATTTTCTTCTGAGCTTTATTTTTTCCCCTTTTCCTGTAGGCTAAATAAACCAAGTTTTCCTGGTCTCACTAAGGTTATAGCTCCCTGCTCAATTCTCCACTGAATTTCCTTCTCCTTATTGATACATCTCTTGCACTAAACAAAATTTGACGCTTTATTCTAAACAGCTGCCCTCCAAGGACTGAGCTAAAAGGAATAATCACTTTCCTTCATCTGGTGTCTATGATTTTGGTAATGTAGCCCAGTATATAACTAGGACAATTGCTATGAACATGTATTTCTGGCTCATGCTTAGTAGCACACTGAGGACAGTTCCACCAGGACCCTCAGGTCCTTTTCTGTTGAGTTGTTTTTGGTCAGTCAGTTCTGCAAGAGGCCAAAGATATTCACACACAGTGTCTCATGTTATTCTTGTTGGGTCTCATAGATCTCAGAATCACAGGTTGGAAAAGACCTCCAAGACCATGAAACCCAAACATTAACCTAACCCTATCAAGTCCATCATTAAACTATGTCCCTAAACACCACATCTTTCTTTAACACTTTCAGTCATAGCAATTCCATCATTTCCCGGGGTATTCCTAAGGCAGACAATTCACAAGCTGGTTCATTTCTGCCTCTCAAAGAACCCACATATAATCTCACTACCACATTACTCCATTTGTATGTGGAAGATGCATCTCTGAAAAAACAGTAAGGAGAGAGAGAAGTGAAATATATATGGAACACATAAACCAGATATCACAGCAGGTCATTATTCCTTTGTGAAAAATGCTTTTATGTGCTTTGAAAGGACATTGCCAAGTAATTTGCCCAAATATGCTTCATGCTATATTGTTATTTTAAGCATAAAAAATTAACAGCCAGCCACACAAATGCTCTCAGATTCTAAATTGCAAGCATTACATTGCAATGATAAAATTAAAGAACTTAACTTTCCTTTAAATTGTCTGTAATATTCCCTTAAAACCTAAACTACCCTCTCAGCTCAAGACTCTCTTTGTCTCCAGTGAGCCTCATCTGCAGGTTTGTTTGGCAGTCTTTTCCACGTGGTAAATTTTTGTTATCTAATGTCTAATAAATCTTCTTTTATGGTACTCACTATCCAGCAACTTTTACAACCTTTCATTTTAACACTCAGATGTCCAATTGACCTCTAAGGGGTCCACAATATCCTGTTTCCTGTCCTGCTACTTTGTTCGGCTCTTTATAACTCTAAAATCCATATATGCTTGCGGTACTCAATTTTCTGGAGAGTACACACAGTGGTGTTGTCCACCCTCCTGAACTATGCTGGTAATTAGAGCAACAGTGCTGGAAATCTCTTTCTCTTTTTTTTACGTTATTGCAGAATACCTAAAGTACAACCAGAAGTGATTTCACTGCTGTGACAGGCTGCACACTGACTCACTTGTGATTTTCCAACTGTACCTTCAGTGTGTTAAGATATTGCCTTCTTTCTATTCCAGAATATTGATGTTTGCTTGAGGGGGAGTATTATCACATGCCCAGGGACCTAGACAGGCTGGATGGGTGGGCAGAGGCCAATGGGATGAGGTTTAATAAGGCCAAGTGCAGGGTTCTGCACCTTGGCCAAAACAACCCCAAGCAGAACTACAGGCTGGGGACAGAGTGGCTGGGAAGCAGCCAGGAAGAAAGGGACCTGGAGGTACTGGTAGATAGTAACTGAAGATGAGCCAGCAGTGTGCCCAGGTGGCCAAGAGAGCCAATGGCATCCTGGCCTGCATCAGGAACAGTGTGGCCAGTAGGACAAGGGAGGTTATTCTTCCCCTGTACTCAGCACTGGTCAGGCCACACCTTGAGTACTGTATCCAGTTCTGGGCTCCTTAATTCAAGAGAGATGTTGAGGTGCTGCAACATGTCCAGAGAAGGGCAACAAAGCTGGTGAGAGGCCTGGAGCACAAATCCTATGAGGAGAGGTTGAGGGAGCTGGGGGTGTTAGCCTGGAGACGAGGAGTCTCAGGGGTGACCTCATTGCTGTCTACAACTACCTGAAGGGGCATTGTAGCCAGGTGGGGGTTGGCCTCTTCTCCCAGGCAACCAGCAATAGAACAAGGGGACACAGCCTTAAGCTGTGCTGGGGGAAGTCTAGGCTGGGTGTTATGAGGAAGTTGTTGGCAGAGAGAGTGATTGGCATTGGAATGGGCTGCCCAGGGAGGTGGTGGAGTTAGCCTGGAGAAGAGAGGACTTCGAGGAGACCTTGGAGTGGCCTTCCAGTATCTGCTGGGAGCCTACAGGAAGGCTGTAGAGGGACTGTTGATGAGGTCTTGTAATGACAGAACGAGGGATAATGGGATTAAAGTGGCCAAAGGGAGATTTAAACTAGATGCTAAGAAGAAGTTCTTTCCAGTGAGGGTAGTGAGACATGGTCACAGGTTGCGCAGGGAGGTTGTGGCTGCTCCCTCCCTGGAGGTGTTCAAGGCCAGGTTGGATGAGGCCTTGAGTGACCTGTTCTAGTGGGAGGTGTCCCTGCTTATGGAAGGGGGGGTTGGAACTGGATGATCTTTAAGGTCCTTCCAATTCAACTGAACCATACTACGATTCTACGACGATTTCACAGCTAATTTGAGCTGATTATTTTGGTTGAGAACACCATTGCCATCTTCTCTGATCATCTAAGCACTGATGTGGTTGCTTCTAAGAAGCAATATATCTCTTTCAAAAGAAATGATTTTTAAAAGCCTAATTATTTTTCACTGAGGACCTCTCCACATCACATCTTCAGTGTCTACATATTCAGAAGCTGCAAATTGCATCCTGCTGGAGGTTTTTTTAATAAACATTTCAAAGTTCTTATTATTAACACTCTCAATAACATTACATAACAAATCTAAACCTTTACTGGGTTTTAGATTTTACTCAAGCTGCATAGAAACAAAGGGGGGGGGGGAGGGGGGGAATTAAGAGAACTAGGGATACATTGCAAATGTAATCTCAACAGACAGGATTGCATACAGTAAATATATTCTAGCCTACCTAACCAAATTACTGTAATTTACAAATGCTCATAAACATTATTCATTTAACAGTTTAAAAGTGTGTTTAGAAAGAGGAGAAGCTGTTTCCCTAGTCATTGCTTAAGTACATGGCACATCAGCTATATTTAATTATGTTAAAGTAATATTTACTTTGTAGTTTTACTGGGGACATAATGCTGTTAAAGATTAATTCTTCTCATGTTAGTGCTGGGTAATATTAATGTATAGATTGTGCTAAAACTCTAGGACTTATAATAAGTCATAATAAAACATCATCACTTGTTTATAAGTGATTCAAAATCATCCATAGGTAAAAATGTAATTGCTGTTGTTGCTTCATTAGTATAAACCATTAAGTCTTAGAACTGAGGTTGGAAGGGGCCTCACCAAGTTAGATCCCTGCTCAAAACAGGATTAATGAAGTTAGGTTAGATTGACCAAGGGCTATATGATCCTAAATTGTTCTTATAATCTCTACATTAAGTTATTATGTGATTATGTCCTTTTTCTGTCCAAGATCCAAATACCTGTTTGTTGTGTAAATGACAGAGAGAACACAATTGCCACTCAATAATCTTTGAGTGTTTATGAGACCTAAATTAAACCAATTCCTTTCAGATATACTATTGAAAAAAAGTAAATGGTATTGTTATTTGAAATGTAACCATTTTGTGAGTGAAGTCAGTTATGTAGGGTATTTTACTGGAATTAAAGATGCATACATTTACTTGTGAATGTACTGTAAAACTGTAAGGTGCCTTTGGGAGCTACTTTGTAACCTCAACATCTCAGGTTTTGTGTCTATAAAAGGATAATATTGGCCAATGTGCAATGTGTTTTGACATCTATGGATGAAAAACACTATTTCAGGAGCAAATTATTGATAGGTAGTGCCTAGGTATTGAAATATTTTTCTCAGGGGTGTTACGAATTGTGTCAAATCCATACATACCTCAAAAGTAGAATCTCAGTTTTACAGTAACTCTCTGGGAAAAAAAAAAACATCAACATCATCATAATGATCCTCACTGAAAGGGGTTGTGAAGCACTGGACCAGGTTGCCCAGGAAAGTTGTGGATGTACCATCCCTGGAGGGGTTTAAAATATATATGGATTTGGTATTGAGGGGTTAACTGTTGGACCTGATGCTCTGAGAAGTCTCCTCCAATAAAAATTATTGTATGATTCTAAGTATATATATATGGCCTTACAGATATAGAAAAGAAAAGATCCTATAAACCACTTAAGTTTTCTGAATTATCCTTTCTAATGGGATGGGACTTTGTACTAGAATCTAGGTCATGAATGTTTGGGATTTCTGCAGTATAATTTGTTTTGTAACCTATGGTGAAGCAGGAACCCAGGAAATAACCAGACACACTTTTCTAATTGGATACTTGAAAAGACAGAAAAATAACATTCAGGGTTTAATTTTGATCTCACAAGGAAAAAATGTATGTGCTAATGACCTTCTCCTCAGCTACCTAGATGCTTTCAGTATTGTGATAGTTTTCTTTCTATGGTTGGTATTTCTACAATTATGTTGTAAAACTCTATGTACTCATCCATAAGATTCTGTCCTTTGCTTTCAGATAAATCTCTATGTACTCATCCATAAGATTCTGTCCTCTGCTTTCAGATAAATGACTTGTCATTCGTGTCTGTCAGGGAGTCTCAGGACAAGGCTATTTAAGCTGTCAGCACCAGTGACACGGTGAAATCATCATATCAAACACAGGCAAACTTTCCACATGGATCTAAAGGTACAGTTTTCATGCCTTTTGAAAACTGAAAGGGTTCCATATTTTTTGACATTTTATCTTCTATTCCTTCATCCATAACTCATGACAGGGAATGACAACATTGGCTCAATACTCAAAATAAAAAAACCCCTTTACACTGATATGAAGTGTTAGCTTGAGAATAGTCCTGTGTTCTACAAATGTTGATACTGCTCTTCAAAGCCTGCTTATTTTTCAAGCACCTGGGCACAACTTTCTCTTTTCTCATTAAATAAAGTGACCTGTATAGTGACTTCATACATGATGGAGAGATTGGCAGTGTTATGTTGCATGTATCAATATGAGGTGATCATCTGACAATTGGGAAACTGCTGTTGTGCTTGTCATGTTATATACACTTGTCAGGAAATGCTAGCAGTCATTCATTGTATAGATCACATTTTCCAGAAAAGCCATCATCTTAGTTCTGGTGCTGCTGAAAATGATATTTCAGCCCATGAAATACAGATTTTGAGGATGTTGAAACACCTCCCAGAAAGAGAATCTATCAATGGTAAAGGTTAACAATGAAGAAAATAACAAGTGTAATACACATGCAAGTAAGATCTCAATCTTCAGAAGTTCTCAGGCTACATTAGAGACCAGTCAACTTCTTGACTGTCTTCTGAGGTATTACTTTTACCTGAAAAAGAAGAAACACAAGGTACTTAAAGGATAAGGAAAATCGTCTCTGGTCGAAGAATGTTTGAAAGGAAGACAGAAATAGTATTTGAATGTTGAGTATTTCACTGTTTTTCACTCCAAGGACTCGATGTCATCTACACTGTACTGCTAATCTTTTTAAGAATCACTCCAAATGCTACACCCACTTGTGTACATGTCTCTAACTGTGCAAACTGAGCATCTTGTGAAGATAATGGAAATAGCAATCCCCACCTCGTTTCTGCTTGAGCTGAAAATCTAGAGATGATTAATTCATGTGCAAACAACACAAAGGGAAATTTGGCTGCACAGAACTCTAAATACCCTGATATTAAAACTCAATGACCTGTAAAGCTTGTATTCACCAACTTGGGCTTTCTGGTAACTTCCTTTCTTGTCTAAAGGGAAAGAAAGGTTTAAAAGCTATTAGACTGTTTCAAAATCACTTAAGCAAGCCATACAGACCTATTTGGTTTTGTTACTGCTGTCATCTAGACTTTTAGGAGCATGTGGAACAAACAGGAAGAATTCCAAAAATGTGCAAGTCTGCAGGGTTATGATGTCATTGGCATCACTGAGACATGGATCTCGTGATTGGAGCTTGGGGATAGATGGTTATAGACTCTTCAGGAAGGACAGGCAGGGAAGAAGGGGAGAGGGTGCTGCCCTCTACACCAATGATAAACTAGAGTCCAGGGAGCTCCACCTGAGGATGTGCAATGCAAAAACAGAGAGCTTATGGGCAAAGGTTATAGGGAAGGCAGGGGAAGATGACATCGTTTTGGGAGTCTGCTGCAGACCTCCTGATGAGGAAGGCAAAGCAGATGAGGCCCTTTACAAACAAATAAGAGAAGCTTCACAATCCCAAGCCCTAGTCCTCATGGGGGACTTGAACCACCCTGACATCTGTTGGAAGGACAATGCAGCAGAGCTGCAGCAATCTAAGAGGTTCCAGGAATGCATTGATGATAACTTCCTCCTTCAAGCAGTAGAGGAACCCACAATAAAAGGTTCTGTGCTGGACCTAGTCCTCACCAACAAGGAGGGGCTGGTGAGCCTTGGCTGCAGTGACCATGAAATGTTAGAGTTTAAGATCCTCAAGGCATGAAGGAGGGTGCATAGCAAACTCATTGCTCTGGACTTCAGAAGCAGATTTCAACCTCTTCAGGGACCTCCTTGGCAGAGTGCCATCGGAAAAAAAAAACCAACTCTGGAAGGAAGGGCGACCCAGGAAAGCTGGTCTATATTTAAGGATCACCTCCTCCAGGCCCAGGAGCAATGCATCCCAAAAAAGAGGAAGGCAGGTAAGAATGCCAGGAGGCCTGCATGAATGAATAGAGAGTTCCTGGACAGTGCCACATGGGAACTGTTGCAGCACATACAGATTCGCTGAGGAGTTTCATTAGTTCTGCAGTGGACTGTGTGGCTTTCCTGAGAACTGAGAAGTGTTAGCATTTCAGAGTACCACAGGAGTGATATGAATGACTTTCAGAGGTCTCCTTTGCAGGGACCTAAATCCCTTAATGAAATAAAGCATAATTACTGATCTGTGTTCACCAGTATATGCTCTGCTAAATGTTGTAGAGGGAGGATGCATTGGTTTATATCCTTGCCTGCATTCTCTCAAAACAGATCAGGTGAATAAACACAACGGACAACAAATGATTCCAGTGTCACAAAAATATCAGATGTATGGCTGAGAACAGGCATTGCAGGGCAGCTGAAATAAAAGTGCTGTTAAACTAACCAAATCAAGAGGACAGCATTTGCTTTAAATGAGGTTTTTGGTTTGGTTTCTTTGTTTTGGTTTTGGTTTTTAGGATAAACCTGTGAAAATAATTTGGTCAAAAAAACAAGGTCCCAGATACATGTTGAGTTCTCTGGAAAAAACCTTGCTCTAATATGAGCAGTAAAAATCCAATCAATATTACATCTCCTAGGCATGAAATGAACTTACTGCTTCTTATTCACAGAGACTAGACTGACTTTATTAAAACCCCAAGCTCAGCCAGTGTCTGCAGATGACTTATTTAATTTGCTTTGCTCTGAAATATAAAAGCCTTGCATTAATACCAACAGTGAATGTCAAGTAGGGTTCTTTTGATTGAGATTTAATGTTTCCAGGTCTGAAAGAATATAGTATTTTTTTTTCTTTGTATAGCATTGGGTTTTTTTCTTAATTACCTAAATTTATGGGATTTTTTTAGAATTCAAGATGAGGATTATATAGATTTCTGACAACAGATATTTGGGGCCTGATGTCTCTGTTTCTATGAACTGTCTAACATTTTTAAAGTCTTACATGTTTGTCTTGAGATAAGTCTGGCTGCTCTCACCTCTTTGTGTAGTCACAAAAGTGAGTTTTACCCTGAAAGGATGCTGACATCTGCGTCTCTGTATGACTGTGTGGGTGGATGAAATACTTGGTCCTCCACATAACTGATGCATTGTTAAGCCTCTTAAAGATCATTTTCAAAGGCACATTTGAGACTGACCCCTGTAGCCCAGCTCCTGGGTGACCATGGGTCATGCAAATTAAAATGAGTCATGATACTGTTTGTGACATTTCAATTTCTGTCAGAAGAAAACCCGGGCATGTGAGGCAGCAACACTTACTGTGCTGTTTCAGTTCAAAACTGCTCAGTTGATTTCCTACCTGATTATTCTTTGAAAAGAGTAGCACAGAGGCCACCAGCGATGAGATGGACTCAGTCCTGTCCATCCTTGTTACACTCATGGACAGACCTGGCGCATGGCAGAATCACAAGGCAGCTCACCTCTCTGCAGTGTCATTTGCTGACCCCACATCTACAAACTCATCTCTTCACAAGGACAAAGTGTTGGCAAATTTCATGGGTCCTGGACACCACTTTCATAAGCTCTGGTTATACTCAGAAATATGCTAGTCTTAAGTCTATTCAAAGAAAATGAGTTAAAAGAACCAGAGCAGTATGTAGAGGAATTCACATATGTAACAAGCCTTATAGAACTTAAGGCCTGAGTACAAAAGAAGCTAGCAGAGAAAGTAAAGACAGACAGCAGTAAAGTCCTGGGAAACTGGTTGGACAGAAGACTGTGTGGGAGTTTCCTGTATGATTATGACAATTATCAGGGGACAGACTTCACTGCCAGATCTTATCATATGCAGACATCCCCCTGCATACACCATACCTCCATCAGACAGAGATCAGATTACTTTCTAGTAAACCACAAACTAAATTAGAAGCAGCAGCTATCTTTGTAATGGAATATCAATGTAATGTGCATCTCCATTTTGTCTGCAACCTTCCTTTCCTCTACCCTCACCCAAAGCAACCTATTTCTTTTCTTCTTCCTTTTTTTTTTTTTTTTTTTTAACTTTCCCTCTCTTTTGACAAGAGGAGGGAATTGGGTTACAGTTTCTGTCTTAAACTGCCCAAGAAGCAAAGGTTACAAAGGTACCTTCACTATACAAGTATTGTCTAGCCTAGATGAGGACAAAATAAACATCCATTCTATGGATATGGGACTGTCCTGACAATTATTTTATGTTATATGAAAGCAGTGACATGTACTTGTTAATTGGAGGAGGCAGGATGCTGGCCAGTCCTTTTGGCAAGATGGTGAGACAGAGTGAAAACACTGAGTGTCAAATAAGAATAAGTGTCAGTCCCCAAAACATAGGAGCAGCTTAGTTGCTCCATTCTGTGGGTTTTGTTGAAAGTTTTAAATACACTTTTGGGTGCATGTGAAATCTTTTGAGGCATTTGTGTGTATTCATGCAGTTACACAAATCAGTAGCTCAAATGTTTTAGCGTGCTTGTGCTGAGTAACTCTATAATATCTGAGAGAAGACTTTCAGAACCATATAATCCTTTGCTGTTTCCTCTTCAGCAAGTCCATTATGAGCAATCACATGTCCATTGAAGAACTGCTGTATGGAATTTAAAGTCTAAGTTCAATCATTAAAGCGTGAAATAGAAATTATAAACCTACTTGTTGTGCAATTCTCAACGCAACTCTTTAAATGGAATTGCTACAGACATTTATAATTACTAGGTCATACAACTACAATCTGGTTTATTCATTTAGCACAGATAAGTGGGGGGAAAAAAAGCTAAAAAGAGAATTTTCCTTTGTTAAATCTCTAGATTTAACTCTCTTTTCAGCTCAGCCGTATCTCTCTCTCAATAGGCATTTAAAGAACTGTAGGAAACCACAAATCATTACAAAAGTTTGTAATCCTCACAGGTCACAATCCAAAGTCAACTTTGGGAGGTAATCATCATTTCCAGATTGACTCTGTAAACCTATTCCTGAAGTTCAGGCAGAAACAAAATGGAACATTTGGATTTCTTTACAACAGAGACAATTGTTTGTATTGAACTTTTCAGAGCAGTGGTGCATGAAGCTATTCACACCTGCAACTCAAGGAGCAAGTTCATTACCTCAACTTTGTTCAACAAACTAAATATCTCAGGCTTAGTGCAACCATCTGGAATTATTCTCAATGTGGAACCCGAATATAACAATTAAATTAGTAACTTTTTCTAGGAGTTAGCCAGATTGCAAGAGGAAACTGGTAATTTTTCTTGTCATGGGCTTGATGAGCTATTTCCACTTTCATATCAAGTGTTTTACAAAGCCAAGCATTGGATTATAGTTTTAGTAGTTTTTTATGTAGTTCTTCACTTACACCTAATGTTTTATCTAACTCCAAGGTGTTTGGAATATGCACATCAACAGAATAAGATTGCCTTTGTGAGTCTGTAGCAAAAGCAAAGAGAACTTTCTCTGCATATTTAGATATGAATCTGCATTTTGACAAGAGATAAACATTATTTGCCTGTAGCCTGAGCTCCCAGACATGGCTTTTTTAAATTATAGTTCATTAGCCCTATTCATAAAGGAGTTTAAAGTCATGGAAGATTTAGGGAGGCAGACCTGCTGGATGATGGAAACTTTGTCTTCTCAGCTCTGAAATCCTACCATCGATGGACATCTAAGAGAACTTAAAAGAGAGGCATAGAGAGAAATAAGGTTTCTCTTTGTTAATGTTCTCTTAAAAACCTGCCAGATTACTAAAAAGATAAGCAGAGAGCATGAAATCTGCAGAAAGGCCTTGAGGATTATCCTGACTTTTTAGAGTTATATTGTAAATGTCTCTCAACTCCAAGTGATTCATTTTTCACAGGAATTCAGGCACAACTGAAAAAAAAAAGAAAATGAACCAAACACCAACCTAAAAAAAACCTCACCTGAGAGAAAGAGTGTAAAAGAAACTGCCTTTATTTGTTTTGTTTGTCTGCTGTTGTGGCTAGAGGAATTAGTTTGGTTACAAGAAGAGTAAGCTCTACTTTGTTTTGAAGAAAACTCCTGCCTCTTCTAACTCACTGAAATTTAATAAGCAGTTCTATTCCCAGGAAGACTGTTAAAAAAAAAAAGAGTTTTCTTTAAAGAGAAAGAGAAGTACTGCTCTGCTGGATTGAACCTCAAGTTTAGGAGAAGGGAACAAAGGGACATGGTTCAGAGAACTAACAGATCTCCCAAGAGCTACTCTGAGTATTTCTGCAAGTGGAGTTGTCTGAAAGCAAGTCACCAATACTCCTCTTCTTGAAATTTTCCCCAGATCATCTGTCAGGGCTCTGCACTGAGTGAATTGTTACGTTTCTCAATCCAAGAAAATCCTGCTGGATTATGAGATCTCTATTATGGGAATCAAAAGTCCAGGATTCCCAAGTGAAAAGGAAGTTATGGTTTGCTTGACCATTTTCGCTCCCATTGAAAGTATTTACCATATGTTTAGTTTATTTAGGAGCCAGATCTCTAGTTGATTTTTATTGGACAATGAAGTTTGGCAGGGTTTTTATATGAAGATATTCAACATGATATATTGTGTAAAGCTACCTTCTACAGACTTCAATCTTGTACTTATTACGATCTTGTAATTGCATTTTATTTCACATGTTCTTTTTATAAATATATAATCTAGATGTCATTAAGCTTAAATGTAAAATATAGCTCAGAATATTTTACTATCTATATTAACATTGACCCATACCTAAAACATGTAGAAAATATAAAGTTACATTGATTCTTTGCCTTTGATAGCAGAAGCAATTCAGTTTTCTTGATTTTTTTTGTTGCTCATCTAAAAAAAAAATCTATTAACATATGTCCCATCAAGATATTAGCTATGGCCAAGAATTCACAATAATAGCAAGGTCTACTATATTAAAAATCACTATCAATGACAGTTCGATTACTTTGGAGATGACAACACCAGGCACCAGTACAAACTAGGGGTCATCCTGCTAGAAATCATCTCTATGGAGAAAGACCTTGGAATCCTGGTGGACAGCAAACTATCCATGGACCAGCAATGTGCCTTTGTGGCCAAGAGGGCCAGTGGCATCCTGGGGTGTACCAAGGAAAGGGCAGCCAGCAGGTCTAGGGAAATCACACCTGGAATATTGCAACCAGTTTGGGCTTCCAACTCAAGACAGAGAGGAATCTGCTAGAGAGAGTCCAGTGGAGAGCTATGAGGATGATTTGGGGACTTGAAATTTCTGCTATGAGGAAAGGCTGAAAGAACTGGGGCTGCTTAGTCTTGAGAAGAGAAGGCTGAGAAGGGACCTATGAATATCTGAGGAGTGGGTGTGAAGGTGAATGTGAAGGTACCCAGTGATAGGACAAGGAACAACAGGCACAAACTGCATGCAGGAGGATGCACTTCAGATACTTATTTACTCAAGGAAGAGATCTCCTAACCAGACTTTTTGTTTCCAGGGGAATTCCATAAATGGAAAGTTCTCTAAAGCAAAAGCAGTCAAAAAGACTTCATTTTGTTCAAGACCTCTTTCACAAATTCCAGCAGCTAACACCAAGGAAATCTCTCCTACAGAGTTGTTACTGCAGCATTTTCATTGATGTTGCAGGACTTTGCATACCTGGAAAAAAAAAAAAGAATGTAAGGACTACACTTGCCCTCTGATGCACGTGGAGCTCTTTGAGGAGGACAGCTGCTGCCCAAAATGCTGTACAGTCCCAGGCCTCTGTTGTGCATGGCTTTGGAAGCTGTGGCCCCACTAACAGCCCTGGTAATAGCAGGGCAGTGACCAATCTGAAAGGAGCAGTTCCAGCGTACTACACATAGCAGTTCTGATAGCTCTGGATACCTGCAATGTCTTGGCTCCTGACAACCTCACAGTTTCTTTTCCTGAGCTGGATGAAGCTGCTGGCAGGGGAAACAGACCTGCCACAATGATGAACAGCATTTTCATTTACCACAGTGGTCATGGACTGCGCAGCCAGCAGCCACCAAAGGTCTTTCTCAGGAAAATGCGAAGCGCTGGAGCAGATCAGCAGAGGCACTGCTCCTCTCTTTGCTTGTCAAAGGATCTGAGTTGACACCACAACTTGCTCTGCTGGCTGCACTTACGCTAGTGGTAATTACACAGCAGCAGGCTGGTAACAGAGTGCAAAAATGCTAATCCAGCAAATGGAAAGTTACTGAAAATAAAACCCAGCATAACCATACCAAAACAAAACAACAATAACAAAAAAAACCCAAACCAAACCAAGGAAAAAACCAAACACCTGACATCAAGGAGGTGGCTGGGAAGGAAAGGAAATGTCTGAATTTTGGTATCCTGCATTCGTAGGAAAAGAAGGTTGTTCTTAAGGTGAAATCATGTTACACAGATGTGAGTTAGAAGCTCTCTCCAGTCATCTCCTTGTGCAATTTTTCTGTTTCTTACCTCAGTTTGTCTCTGCTCAATCCTGCTGCAGCTTCATATTTCTTCTGAAAATAATAAACTACACTATGACAGCACTTAAAACCTAGAGGAGGAGATGAAGCTGGAGTTTGATGGGGTAGAAGGTCAGGCTAACAAAGGTTGTGAGTGTCACAGCTGACCTGTTTGAAAAGCTGATTGAAAAGGATCAATTTAAGTATGATATTCTGTGGTGGGAGACAGCTTGCAAAACCCAAGCACCAGCAAGGATGAGACACAGATGTGAAAGGTGAGAGGTTTGTTTGTGAGACCAAAGAGGAAGGTGAAATCTTGGAAATCATAATAGAGAAGTGATGAAGTGAAAAGATATGACAAGGTGGGATGCTGCAGACATGGAAAAATATCATATAATCAGATCACAGGGAGCTTGTCTGCCTAACCAACACTTGTCCACCGATGTCTGATGTGCTGCTGCACTTAGAAAGACACTCATTAAAGGACAGTAAGAAATTTCCCATCATATTCCAAAATAAAGTCTTGGTCAAGCTACTGCATTGCTTGCATTCCTAATTAGAATCTAAAGGCAAGACCCTTGATTATTATTTTGGTGCAAGATGAGGAACATGTTGCAACAGTTTACCTCCATTGAGTAACTGGGGGAAACTCAGGTTTGGGACAAGAGTGCTTCTGTTCTGTGTTCGTTGTGTCTTTCATTTTAGAATGATTTCCCCTGTACTCCTGCATCATAATTCAATCAAACTTTGCACATTTGCTATTGATTGGAAAGCATCAATGCCTTGGCATTTCACCAGTAGACTAGTTACCTGAGGAGAAATAGAACTCTATTGCAGCTGAAGGCATAACTCTTCTCTGCACCCCCCCCACCTCTACCACTTCAAATTCCTTGATGTTTATTAATGTTCTCTGCTTTGAAGTAAGCTACTTGAAAATATACTAAATAATATATTGCCTTTTTTATATATACATAAAGTAATTTACATTCATGATCTCCAGCAGGGCTATAATACCATGGCGTTTCTCATAAATACAGAGATACAAGATTCTAAAGTATTTGCAGAGGTGATCTGAAGTAGAGTATGCTGCCCCTCGGTTTCTCTTCTTAATGCCAGTTCTCAGAAAGGCAAGCTTTCTCAGTAGGGAGTATCACAGAAGTCCTAGAGATTTAAATGCAATGTAAGACTTCCAAGGAAAGCTGCAGTAGAACAGTTGGGACACACTTTCTATAAAACAAGACAAAATTTCAGGTACATGGGTACCAAGTAAGTAAGCAAGAAAAAAACATTTTGTTTGTACCAGTACCAAACATCCTGCACATGCCAGAGATTCAAAGAAATGAAGTTCCACATCTGAAAAGCTCTGTCCCTTTTGACAGGTGATACTAAGCAATGGCGACACTAAGCAATGGTGATTTAATTTATGGCAATTATGCAGTCGAGCGATGTGAACAGAGCTATAGACGTGAGAAATGTCAATGTGTTTGCAGAGCCCAGACCAAAGACAATCCTCTAGATTCTGCTCCGTAGGTTTGTAGGCACTTAACACTCTATATCAATAAAACACAGGAGATACGTTGCAGACTAATCATAGAGTCATAGAATCAACCAGGTTGGAAGAGACCTCCAAGCTCATCCAGTCCAACCTATCACCCAGCCCTATCCAATCAACTAGACCATGGCACTAAGTGCCTCATCCAGGCTTTTCTTGAAGACCCCCAGGGACGGTGCCTCCACCACCTCCCTGGGCAGCCCATTCCAATGATCAGTTTTTTCCCTTCTGTGAGGTCTAATTTTCTTCCTCTGCATCTGTTCATGTGTATGGGTAGCAGAGAAAACATGCTATGCTGTATGTCTGGTCAGACCTTTAATCTTTCTCTTCTGCCACATATCAAACCAAATTCTCCGTTTGAATGGTCACTAAACTGAGAGCCATTAAGTGTTTGACTTGCCTGAGACATCAAATAATTTCTAATAGATTTTAATGTACAATTTAAAAAAATCTGTTCTTGCTTCTGTCTAATACCTTTTCAGAGGCTTGAAAATTGACTTCTGTGTTTGTCCAGCTATTTTCTTCCTCTCCTGCACTGGATATCTGGATATCCATGTGATAGGTACAATGTGCTAGGATGTACATTCTTTACTCCCCAACAGGAGCAATGCACAGTGCAGGAATGCACAGCAGACAACAGAAATATTGCAACCTTAACAAAGAGTGTCAGAGGAAATGTAGTATATGTGTGCACTCTACCTTTTTCTTTCTAACTTTATGGCTTAGCTGAGAAGTTAGGCATGCTGCCATGCTGTAAAAGAAGGCAGATTTAAATACTTCTAGTGTCATTGACTTAGTAGAGGAAGGTCCCTAGAACTGTTTATGTAAACAGAACCACTTTAATGTACTTCTCTTTGATGAATCTGGTAATACAAATGCTGATACTCTATATGGGTCACTGTAATGTTCTTTCAATCTTCCTGCATTCCTGTCCAGCCTCTATTCTGTATGCCTACCCATGAAAAACAATTTAGGAATTTGTTTGATCTGTATTGAGGCTCTGTAAGGTCACACTTGATTTAACACAATTTATTGTGACTCCTCCTGCTGAGTTTAATCATAGCAAGATGCAAATTTCTTTCTGCTTGTGGTAAAATTCAGCACAACTACATTTATCCCAGGCTCTGCGCATCTGTTCTGCTAATCTGCACTCTGCAGTCACACAAGCAAGTCTTGTCAGTCAGACTTCTCCTAGCTCCAGTGACTGCGTGTGAAACACCTGAAGTGCTGCATGACAGACGGAACCAAACGAGCTTTTAACACCTAAGGTGATTCTTTAATTGTTTGTATGCTAATGATTACCAGCTTCAGAAAACACAGTAGTAGACACCCTGCCAGATCCTCACTCCAGTTGTTTTGTGCTCCTCTGGCTGCAGTAACAGCTAGGATGGCTCTTACATAGGTCTGGCCACAATTTGGTGGGAGATGTACTGGCCTTTGGATTTAAATCTTCTCTGCAACACTTTGCAAAACCACAGGACCTTGCTTACATTTTATATTGACCAGACTAACCTGGAAACAGCACTGATAGGTTATTCAGATCAGAATGGCTGTTGGGCACCACTGATCCAAGCAGGACACATTTTGGTTTAGTCGTCTCAAAGAATTAGTATTATATCTGGTAAACATCCAGATGTATAGGTATTTCCATACATCAACTTCACTTTGAGTGAAATGTTAAGGCTAAGCTTGATATGTTTTGTCACGTGAACAGTGACAAATACGTGAGAGAAAAAAACCTAAAATCCCCAATGTTTCAACTAAATATACAGAACTTCAGAAAATCCTTTTTTTTTTGTTTCATATTTACTTGCTCACTGTTAATGAGACACATATGTTCATTTGAGAAGGTCAGATTTACTATGATGTCAGTCATTGAGACTAACTTATAAAAATGACATTCATGATATAGAATCACAGAATCATAGAATCAATCAGGTTGGAAGAGACCTCCAACATCATCCAGTCCAACCTATCACCCAGACCTGTCCAATCAACTAGACCATGGAACTAAGTGCACCATCCAGGCTTTTCTTCAACACCTCCAGGGACGATGACTCCACCACCTCCCTGAGCAGCCCATTCCAATGCCAATCACTCTCTCTGCGAAGAACTTCCTCCTAACATCCAGCCTATACTCCCCCTGGCACAACTTGAGACTCTGTCCCCTTGTTCTGTTGCTGGTTGCCTGGAAGAAGAGGCCAACCCCCACCTGGCTACAACCTCCCTTCAGGTAGTTGTAGACAGCAATGAGGTCACCCCTGAGCCTCCTCTTCTCCAGGCTAAATACCCCCAGCTCCCTCAACCTCTCCTCACAGGGCTGTGTTCTGGACCTTTCACCAGCTTCATTGCTCTTCTCTGGACACATTCCAGCATCTCAACATCTCTCTTGGGTTGAGGAACCCAGAACTGGATACAGTACTCAAGGTGTGGCATGACCAGTGTTGAGCACAGGGGAAGAACAACCTCCCTTGTCCTACTGGCCACACTGTTCCTGATACAGGCCAGGATGCCATTGGCTCTCTTGGCCACCTGGGCACACATAGGATCCTTCTTAAGAATTATTTCAGCCTAAGCATCTGTCCCATTTCTTCAACTGAAGGATAACTACTGAAGATAACAAGGGCAGAAGAATTGTTATTGAAGTTTGTTTTGTAGTTTGGAATCTGTTGTTATTTTGTATCACTGTAAAATATGCAGCAGTACCAGCTAAATAAAACTGAATTATTCAGTCTAATTTATGAAACCTCTGCACAATTTATACTGTTAACGAGCTCAGAGGACAACTTACATATCCTTCTTGATTCCATCTACCTCTATATTAATCCTGTTTATGTCCTCAATAGGTCTTGTGGGCCTGAGGGCTTGTCAGATTAAAGATGAGTGGATGTTTTATCTACAGGTTTTCTGTCAGGGAATAATTAAAAGCAGTATGCTAACGTGAACACAGCTTCCTATTGTTCCTCTACGCACACTCATCTTTCTTCTCTTTACCGCATCCAGTCTGCTTCTATCGGTTTCCTATGGAAGCCTGAGGGTACTAAGTAACAATTTCCATTTATTTTCTCTTGTATTATCATCATCATCCATTAATTATCCATATACTTGCTGTTTCACACAGTGTCCTCTCCTTCCACGTGTACACAGAGACATATGCTAAACTTCTTAAAGCACCTCGTTTCTGCATTTCAGTGACAGATGCCTTTCAGGTAACACTTTATGATCAGTGTTTTCCTTACAGCTATAAAACCTTTGGGTTTTTTTTTTGTTCAAAATCCTTCTGCAGCACCTGAAGGGTAAAATAAGTTCAAGTACTACTTCTTTCAGTGTTAAAGTAAATGAAACTAATAGACTAGCCTTGGAAATGTATCCATAAAAACAAAGCAAAGTGCCTCTAGTGTATGTCTGTGAACAAGTAAGGGAAGATGTGTGTGCCAACTCAAAAACTGCAAAAGAAAAGAATCTTGACTGCTCTGTGCTTTCCTAAACACGTATGAATATAAATTAAAATAGATACTGGAATTTTCTATCCCATATTGCCTGCAGAGATTGTACACTTCTCCACAGAGTTCAAAATTACCTCAGGCAATTGATGGGTTTGCCCAAATTATTCTCAGTTGAAAAACTAAGCTATGGCATTGGATGATGTTTAGGCTCAAACACTATTGGTTCCTTTTCTTCCACCAAATCACAACATCCCTTCTGATGTCACACAATTCCTTCTCAGCTGAACTGTAAGTTGCTTGCAGTATGGGTGGCTCATCTTCATGCAGCTCTGGCCGTGTCCTTTGCAAGGTGACTCCCATTATGCTCACCTGATGGAATTCATCCTGGGCAATGAGTGGCTAGGAAACCTGGTCCAGGGGCAGCAACTTTGGGGGAGAAAAACACATTTGTTGGAGAAAAATAATTGAATGATGAACGAAATATTAATTGTGTTTGCTCAATCCCAAGCACAAACCCAGGTTGAGTGATGAATGGCTGGAGAGCATCCTTGAAGAAAAGGACCTGGAGGTCTTGGTTGATGAAAAGCTCAATGTGAGCCAGCAGTGTGCATGCACAGCCCAGACAGCAACCGTGTCCTGGGCTGCACCAAGAAAAGCATTGCAAGTAGGGCAAGGCAGGGGATTTTCCCCCTTTACCCTGCTCTCCGCAGACCCCACCTGGAGTAGTGTGTACAGTTCTGGTGCCCCCAACACAAGAAGGACATCAAATTGTTGGAGCAAGAACCAGAGGAGGGCCATGAAGATGATCAGAGGGCTGGAGCAGCCCTATGAGGACAAGCAATGAGAGTTTGGGCTCTTCAGCCTGGAGAAGAGAAGGCTTCAAGGAGACCTTGGAGTGGCCTTCCAGTATCTGATGGGAGCCTACAGGAAGGCTGGGGAGGAACTATTGATGGGGTCTTGTAATGACAGGATGAGGGGTAATGGGATTAAACTGGCAGAGGGGAGATTCAAACTAGATGTTAGGAAAGGGTTCTTTCCAGTGAGGTTGATGAGACACTGGCACAAGTTGTGCAGGGAGGTTGTGGCTGCTCCCTCCGTGGAGGTGTTCTAGGCCAGGTTGGAGGAGGCCTTGAGCGACCTGTTCTAGTGAGAGGTGTCCCTGCCTGTGACAGGGGCTCGGAACTAGATGATCTCTGAGGTCCCTTCCAACTACACCATTCTATGATTCTAATTCAATTTAAGCAGCCAGATGAACAACAAAACTCATCACTTCAGTTCAGAAACAGCTGCAGTGAAAGACTTAGCTTCTATTGGAAGAGATGGAATTAAATATTTTGGAGCATAATTTTCCCATCATTTACTAGAATGAAAACAAGCATCAAAGTTTCTATGCAGTTCACATTTTCTGTATTTCCTGATGATTAATAGCCCTAGATATTTTAAAGAAAAGTTCTAAAAAGAAAATACAAAAAAAGAAGTCTATTTTTAGAACAAATTTGTTGCTGTTTTCAAAGAACTATCCGGACATATGTCTATAGAAATGCATATATGTATGCAAATCTAATGTACATGTAGCAAATGCACATTTCTTTATGATGAGGACAACAGAGCACTGGAACAGACTGCACAGAGGTGCTGTGGAATCTCCTTTTCTGGACACTTTCCAAACCTGCCTGTATGCATTCCTGTGTGACATGCGCCAGGTGATCCTGCTTTGGCAGGAGGATTGGACTGAATGATCTCTGGAGGTTCCTTCCCACCCCTAAACATTCTGTGAAAATCAGTGTCATAACGAGTACAACCTGCATATGGCATCCAGCTGTGCAATAGTTCTGTGGATAGCAACCGAACCAACCAGACCCTCCCACCCCCCGCCCCGCTGACCAGGGTTAGCACAGGATGACTGCGTTGTGGCACCTAGGCAACACAGAATAAGTTTTCTTGGAGAGCTCTCATTCCTAAAGTCACAGATACTTAACCTAACTTACCATGGGCTGCTCTCTGTCTCTCCCTTTCCAGTAGGGAGCATCTGTAAACAAAGACCAGACCAGATGCATGTTGATGTACTTGCTGTTCCTCTCCAAAGTAATCTCTAATGGACTCACAGCACCTTTAATTCAGCTGCAGACTTCGTAATTATCTATCTATCTAGATCCTCTCTCAACCAGATTTAGGAAGATTGTTGTATCTGTGTGCCAGTTTGAAGCTAGCTAGAATGTTTTGGTGAGAAGGACTGGATCATAGGCTGTGAAATGAAAACAAGAGTGATGTCTACTTCCCTCATAGGCTTCCTGAGATGTATAAAAAATATAAGTCAAAACATAGATCAGACACAGCACATTACTCTCTCTGGGTCTGCTGGCTGAGCTGCATCTCTCTAACCTCACCCTCCATTTTATACTAACCCTCTTTGCTTCCTAACCTTCTGGACACATCTCTATTCTTCCTTAGGACTGGCGTAAGGTTGAGAGGGGTAGGGGGAAGGTGAAGAGGCAGTTGGGAGCCCCTCCTGGGGACTCAGGATTCTGGTAGGGGAGTTGTGTTTCCATATTACCTTGTATATTTCTGTATATAAATCTGCTTGTATATTCTGCTAAGCTGTAAATAATAAGCTTGATTCATATTTCCAGAGCTGGCTGAGTCTAGTCTGGGTGATTTCTAAAAGTATGTGTGGGGGGAACATCCAAACCATCACAATCTGGCTTGTCCATACCCAGAAATACCTGTTAGCTTGCTGTGACATTTGTCTTAAGGGTTACTGTAGACAATGCCAACTCTTGAAGAGCTAACGTATTATTACACTGAAGCAGATTTTTCTGCAGAGGAGCTAAATACCTCCATGAATCTCCACTGAAGAATATCTCCCTTTACACAGAAAGCAAAAGCATGTGTCCATTCTTTCTGAAGGACAGCTGCTCTACCATTTGAATCTGCTTGGATTGTGAAGGGCAGACCCTTTTTTTTGCTCACTGTGTGTGGAGAGATTTTTGCTAACAGGACATGGATTGGTAAACATGAGCAACCAGTGCTGGGAAGTGTCCTTGAGTCCATCTTGGTCTTAAGATCCTAGGCAGTAAATAATAGCATTGCACATGCAGCTGCAGGGGGTGGAGTGCCAGCTGCATGTGGGCAGAGTTAGCCAGCCCAAGGGGGCTGGCCTCGTAGATTGTTATTGTCTATCACCTATCCGTGCCATGCTGGTAATCCTGGGCCAACCATGACCTATCCACATGTACCAATCCTAAACTAAGTTAGCTGTGCACTCCTCTTCCAAGAAAGCATATAACTCACTGCGACATGGAAATAAAGTGGAGAATGACCATCTAACCATACTGGTGAACCCAGAGTCATTTTATCCCAGGTGCAACGCCAGCAACTGTACATGCAGGAAAAAACATGCACAGAGGCAAGGCACTGTGTAAGTCTCCGTAGTTTTGTTGCTCCTAAACAGTGTGGTTTGTATGAGAAGCCAAAGAAAATATGATGTGATAAGGAATAAAAGTGCAATTTCTCACTTCTCCTACAATTGTCCTGAGACACATCACTGTGATGTCAGTAGCGTCCAGGGACAGGAAACACTGCAGTAGAATTTTGCTGTTTAGAATAATTTTGCTATGTATTGGGAGGTTTTGTTTGTTTGCTTGTTTGTTTTTTGTTTTCCTTTCCTCCCCTGGCAGCATTAAATGCCGCCTCAGAACATTTTAAAGCAGAAGCACACAATGTAAGAATTAGGGATGGCATCTTAAAAGGACTACAATGAGAGCCAATTGTTACAATGAAGCGGCTTTACGTGAGGCTTGCTCTCCATCTTCATCTAGTATGCTCGCGTACAAAAACGTTGATTTCTGTTCTGTGACCATGCTGTGCCTGAGGTTCCCCTAGGAGTTAATTTTCTAACACATGGTGAAATTACAATGAAGCAGTGACGCATTGTCTAGGCAGGCCTTGCTCATGAAAACAGTGTTTCAAATACCATTATCATCTCAGCGGCAGGTCACAGGAGGCCTATTACTGTTTCTTAGGATTTTAATTTTTAGGCAGTTAAAGAAGTTTCAGAAGAGATTCTGTTGTTGTTGTTGTTGTTGCTCTTTTCTTACAGTGTGAAAAATAAGTTTTTATTTCCTGAAATAGGTGGGGCTTTTTTAAACAAAAGAGGAAGCAAAGGCTTTTAAGGAAAGCAGCCTTGTCTTTTCTTTGGGAAATATTGAAGTAATTCTTCATCTTGCTCTAATTAACCTCCTTTAAGATGATGGAGCTGGTCAACATTGTATCCATGGTAATGAAAGTACAATGAATATGAGCTGCCCATTTTCAATTGTTTCTCTTAACGGATGTGAAGCAAGTCCTCAGAGAAATCTGCTTTCTGTTCCTTCCATTTCAGCTCACTCCATCCACCTTGCTGCCACGCAGTTCTTTTCTTGTCCAATTCAACATCATTCCATTTAGCCTCCCCTAAAATCACTCAATCAGCTCATGAAGCTGCAAGCAGATATAATAAAGAATGTAATAAAGAGTGCAGTGAAGCCTGTGGGGAGGTGTGGGACCGAAGCCTTAAACAAAAGAAACAACACATAATAAAAGAGAAAATTAAGTGAATGGACCAAAGGAGAAATGGTATTGAAGAGAGGAAGGCAAGGAAGTGGGTTATTGCCTTTATTTCTCCCACTAAGTTAAGACCAAATTGCAGAAAGATGTGCTTGGGGATCAGAGGCTATAATTTCAATGACCTGTCATTACCCGTGTGTGAAAATCAGACAGGAAAAAACCCACACCTCCCGGGTTTAGTCTCTTCCATAAACCCAAGTGCCAGCAGACAGGAAGCTCTTTAACCTCAGCTGACAGGTGTTTCATGTAGAGATGCAGCAAGCAGGAGCCCCTTGAAAATCTCCTTCTGCCTGGAGAGTCATCACCGAAGCCTCTTTCCACTCCACGCTGAGGCAGTGGAGTGGAAAGGGAATTGCAGGTAAGGACAGTGAAATGGAGAATGACTTTATTACTGCTGCTCTTGCTGTGACTTCGCAAATAGGCAGCTGAAGAAAAACATTAAGACAGCGAAATTTTTTGTTCTTAAGCAAAAAAGACCTTTCTAAAATGTAATTATATTAAGTGTTTGTAGTTTGGTGCTTCTATGCACAATTGTTACAAAGTTATTCTTTTAATTCAGAAGCAAAACACACTTGCTCAATACTATATCTAAATAAATTCAGCAGCAGCCATTTATTTGATAGGCCTTGCTAACCATGATTTTATGGTGGCATTATACCACAATAAGAAATGAATTCTCAAATGCAGGAGAAAAGTAGAACTAAGATCCCAAGAGTTTTTGGGGGTAGCAAAGAGGGATAGATGGCTTGATGGGTAGTATATATGGGTAATGGCAATAGCAAAAGGCAGAAAGAAATCTTGCAGTAATACTTCAAGTGCTAAAGAAACCCTTCAAGAGTAAGCATCCATATGTGTCCCTTGATGGCTAAGCTGAAATTCATCCAAGATGAGGTAGGTGAAAAGAAGGTTATATTATCACTGCTGTGGGATATAAACAGCTAGAGTAAATCTATTTTAATAACGTACTGTAGTATTTCCTGGCAGAAGGATAAAGGAGCACACAGATCAAAAATTCTTCAGCAACAGGACTCTCCTGATTATCAGGTTAGGTTAAGAAATTTGAATGGCACAGGGAGTTTTGCCCTACCTGGCTTGTTGCTCCTGTCCTACTGTATCACCTGGCTGTTAGAAGAACAGTCACTTAAAGCTGACTGCAAGACGGCTATGCATGAAACCATTAATGCCTACCAAGAGTTTGCACTCTACACTGTATTCAAAGTGTTCCACTAAGTAGCCACAATGTGTCTGTAGGGCCCAACATATGAAGTCAATACAATCCTGTGAAAGCAATAACGTTAAATCGAGGTGTGCTGGTTCAGTACACATTCCACTTGTTAGCACAGCTGACTATAACGCAGCCTGTCTTGTTAGAGCCAAAACTAGGAAATGTGCTATCCTGGAGCCTGGTGTTCAGTGCACAGATCTTGTTCTTGCAGCTGTTGTTAAACAAGATCATTCAGACACTGCTTCTTGCTGTGCCTTTATTTCATCTGCCCCATAGATTTTGTTCATGGCAGCCCTTTGAAATAGGTCCAGTAGGGTAGAAAAACGGAAAAATCATTATTGGAGAAAAATTGTCCATCACAGAATTAATCTTCCTTTATAAGAGAAATCTTTGGAGAGTCAAAAAATATTACAGACTCAAAGAATCAGTCAGGGTTGGAAGGGACCACAAGGATCATTAAGTTCTGACCCCCTGCCATGGGCAGGGACACCCTACCCTCGATCAGGCTGGCCACAGCCTCATCCAGGCTGGCCTTAAACACCTCCAGGGATGGGGCCTCAACCACCTCCCTGGGCAATCCATCCCAGGCTCTCACCACTCTCATGCTCAACAACTTCCTCCTCACATCCCATCTGAACCTACCCATCTCCATCTTCACTTCATCCCCCCTAGTCCTGTCACTCCCTGATGTCCTGAAAAGTCCCTCCCCAGCTATTTTGTAGGCCCTCTTCAGATACTGGAAGGCCACAAGAAGGTCACCTGGGAGCCTCTTTTTCTCCAGACTGAACAACCCCAACTCTTCCAGTCTGGGAGAGGTGCTGCAGCCCTCTGATCATCCCCGTGTCCGTTCCCTGGACACACTCCAGCATGTCCACATCCCTCTTGTAATAGGGGTTCCAGAACTCCAGTTGGAGTCTCACCAGAGCAGAGGGAGAGAATCCCCTCCCTCGACCTGCTGGCCACACTTCTCCTGATGCAGCCCAGGATCTATTATTGGCATATGATCATTGGTATAAGCCAGTTTCCTAGAGTGAAGCAAACAAACTGTTCTTTTGGATTTCTTTCTTTTTGTTTAATGTGGGTTGCAGTTGTGTTACTACTACAGTTCAGTGTTGCCTCTAAAATGGGTAAAACTATCCTCTTGTTACCTCAGTATAACAGATATGATAAGCCTTCATCTTTCATATACTGCAATTTTATGTCAGAATAACTTCATTGATCGGCAAGTAAGAGGCCTGGGCAGTGCTGTTTAAGGGTAAAGGCTTTACTAGAACACTGGTAGAACTAATGGCAGCCACACTGCTTTGGTTTAGCTCTGAAGGTGCTGCCAAAGTCTCAGAAGTGTTCAAAGTCAGACAGCTGTGATGGGCATGGTTATCCAGTTCAACCTGTTGCACAAAAACAAAAGAAATGACTGCTGAGCCAAGGATGGCACTCTTAAAGACATATCCCATGGCAAGCTTCAGGGCTGAGAAGGTACTGCCCACACAGGCATTTCATAATGCTATAGGCTGTCTATCAGGAAATGACTAATTAAAATGAAACATTTGAGTTCATCACATCAAGAGACAAAATTGTTAAACAACTGTATTTACTTTCAGTCCTTCAGATGAAAAGGACTGCAAATACAGCTCATTTTTGAGACTAATCAGCTGTTGATAGCAGGGTAGTTAATATATCTTCATTTTACTGTAATGACAGTATATAATTAACAGTTCTATCCTGAAACAAATAAAACTCTCAGTATGGCAATGCCATTATTCCACTGCCTATAATCATGGGTTGTTGTGGTTACTTTGTTAAAAAAAATAGAAATCAGTATTTACCCCAAATTATGACAATATCTGTGATGCTGCAGTTATTTCCTATTCTGGAGGGCTGAGAAATGTAGTATCCCAAATATGATGATTTAGTAAATGTTTCCCCATGGCTGGCATTTTGATAGCAATCACTATAATTCCTCTTTCTTCCTAAAATGTGAATAGCTATTAGAATCAACGATTTAAACCATATAACAAATTGAGGGTAGCAAAATGAGCAAGTTTAATCTTTTCCAGCTTGCAATACTGAGTTAAATAAGCTGCTAAACATGGTCTTTTGGAGTCAGTTCTTTCTGAAACTCACAGCTGAATCTGCACAGCTGAGATGCCACTTTGGGGCCATTCGCTACAACCTAACAAAGCTTTTTGGTCTTTTCCCCCTTTCCACTTTGCTCCTCAGGTTCAAAAGTCACTTCCATCAATTCTGACCAAAGTCTGGAAATAGATATTCATAGAATCTTAGAATCAACCAGGTTGGAAGAGACCTCCGAGATCATCCAGTCCAACCTAGCACCCAGCCCTAGCCAGTCAACTAGACCATGGCACTAAGTGCCTCATCCAGGCTTTCCTTGAACACATCCAGGGATGGCCACTCCACCACCTCCCTGAGCAGCCCATTCCAATGCCAATCACTCTCTAGCAAGAACTTCCTCCTAACATCCAGCCTATACTTCCCCCAGCACAACTTGAGACTGTGTCCCCTTGTTCTATTGCTGGTTGTCTGGAAGAAGAGACCAACCCCCACCTGGCTACAGCCTCCCTTCAGGTAGTTGTAGACAGCAGTGAGGTCAAGTCAGCCTGTCAGAAGACTTTATTCCATATAATTGTTTTCTATAAATCACCGTCCTCTTTTCACTCTTCATTGTGCATCTGAGTGACAGAGGGTGTCACCTGTCACAAGCAAATCATTCGGGAAAAGTAGAACTTGCCTGAAAGGAACCAAAATAAGGTTAAAACCAAAGAGGACTTGAAATCTGTGAAATGTGATTTCTGAACCAGCCAGTTACACTTTGAAAGACAGCTATTAATCACCACTAAAGGTCTCTATAATCTCAATAGTCCATCTCAATGTGTTTCTCAACCTTTTAAAATTCAAGCATCACTTAACCTTTCTGCAACAAATTTGAGGGCTGCTTTTCGGAACATTGCCACAGACTTATACATTCATTTACAACCAGTTCAACATTATTTATCTATCATTTTAACTATGTCTCTTCTGTTTGCTAGCCAAACATCAGCCCCTACTCCTCTATCTCCTCCTCAGGAGCAGCTCAGGGAGAAGTGAAGTGTAGTGGTTTGAGTGTTACCCGCCCCCCACACTTTGGAAATTGCCCAGACTAGACTCAGCCAGCTCTGGAAATTTAAATGAAGCTTATATTTACAGCTTAGCTCAATATACAAGCAGATATTTACAGCATATACAGAAATATACAGAAATACACAAGGTAAAAGGTAATACAGAAACACAACAGCCCTTCCAGAAACTTGAGTCCCCAGGAGGGGTTTCCAACTGCCCTTCCACCTTCTCCCACCCCTCTCAACCTTATCCCAGTCCCAAGGAAGAATGCAGGTTCAGCCAGGGAGTTAGGAAGCAAGGTGGATTAATCAGAGAGATGGCAGAGAGGCTAGAGAGAAGTGCATCTCAATCAATGCCCCAAGAGAAAGTGCTTTATCTATGTTTGGATTCTTGTTTTTATACCTCTCAGCAAGCCTATGACTGAAGTAGACATCAACCTTGTTTTCCTTTCACAGCCTGTAATCTAGTTCTTTTCACCAAAACATTCTAGCTAGCTTCAAACTAGCACACACGGCCAAAACCAAGCCATGAAAACTCAAAACAACTCTTACTGTGTCTTTTCAGACAAAGATATAGAAACATAAGCTTCAAAAGTTGAAGGGAAAATATATCTGTGCCCATAGAAATACCAACAACTTGGTCAGCAAGAGTTACATGCACAAACAGTGCCTGCATAAGCACCAGCATGTTGCCATTAATGTATCACATTAGGACCCAAGGAATATTAAGGCTCCATTGAACAGAATTCAAAGACATTTTCCTCTAGCAGATTTCTGACAGAACAGGAACATATTTTGCTAGAAGGAGTGCCATTACCATGAATTTGCACAGGAATTAAAGGGCTTTTCCAACAGTTCGGTTAATTCACAAAGATAGTTCTCAAAGTGGGGAGGGAAAAGCATATGTCCCATGACTAGGGCAGTTTTCCCAGATGAGGTGAGGAATATTGAATTTCTGCTTGCTTTCAGGTGACAAAAGTTCCTATGCTAAATGATATGAGGCAACTGGAACATTCCATGCAGGTGAACACTTCCTCCTGAAAGAGGATAGTGTACTCAGAGACCAATCTGGAGGCTGTCCTGTCATCCAGACAGGGCAGTCTGGGCTAAAAAACTAACACTGTTTAACACTAGAACAGCAAGAGTAATGTTCAAGCCCATGTCCTTGTTATGAAGGGGTAATTAATTAATGTGAGATTATATTTTCAAAATTAACATTGTTTATTAATTTTGATATTCAAAACTCTCACCACCCTGACCACTAGCTTTAATAATAATCAGTTCTTTGCATGCTCGTGGAAATGTTTTACAGAGGAATAAGTAGCTCTAGAAATAACTGGCAAAAACATATAAACATTAATTGAACTCAACTGAACTGGAAGAGAAGGTTCCTTTGGGCAATATACCGCTTGCCCACTAGATGGAACCAAGGAGCTCCTTTCTGCTTAAGGTAGAATGTTAGGTAAGTTACAAGAGGCGTTAAGTATTTACTCACAAAATATTATTTCCCGACTCACGGGGCTAGCTACAGCTTAAAACTACCCAAATGCTCTCAGAGAATACTGTTATTGTCTCGTCAACTGCTGAAGCTTCTGATTCTTCCCAGGCTTTACAGAGTGCTGGGGAAAGGAGGCAGACAATCTCTGACCTTATCTCTTGGCTCCTCTGGGCAATCTGTGTATCTCCAGGACTTTCTGTCTTGGCAGGGGCTGAATGGAGTCAGCTGTCCTGGCTGGCTGAGAACTGCTAATGGCCTGCAATCCTCATCTGACCTGGGATTCTGTCCCAACAACATCAGGACACCTTGGGAATGAAGAGGGAAGTCTAGGCTGGATGTTAGGAGGAAGTTCGTCCCAGAGAGAGTGATTTGGCATTGGAATGGGCTGCCCAGGGAGGTGGTGGAGTGGCCATCCCTGGATGTGTTCAAGAAAGGACTGGTTGAGGCACTTAGTGCCATGGTCTAGTTGCTTGGCTAGGGCTGGGTGCTAGGTTGGACTGGCTGATCTTGGAGGTCTCTTCCAACCTGGTTGATTCTACGATTCTATGATTTAGCTGTGAGCAGGTAGCTGTGACTGTCATGCGTACATGCCACATGGCCACATTGACCGCGAAGTTCAGTTCCACTGGTAATGATACATAGATTGATGAGTTCATCCCACAATTAGTTACTGGATTGTCTGGCTCACCCAAAACTGTGGCCTTGAACTGAGAGTTTTAGCAATCTCTTTGCACAGCAAAAGCATAAAATATGGGAACGGTTTGGTTTGCCTCTAAACAGTAATGAAAACATCCTTAGTTGTGGCAGGTTTCATCCTGATGTGTATTTGTCAAGTAATTTAAAACTAAATTGGTGTGAGACTTTTCTCCTTGGTACTTTGAAGCAGAAAGCCAGTTTTAAAAGTAGTTTAGGAGAGAGTGCCACACGTTCAGAAATATGAAAAATAGGAAATATCAGGACAATTTCAGGAAATCACTCGTTTCAGAACACTGTGTCAAACAATATACAGAGCTTTTCCAACACGCTTCCTCAGAGTTGGAAGGCAAGATTGTCAAGTGTCCTGCTCCACAAGCCTCAGGGGAAAATTAACTGCAAGGTGAAATGATCTGTTCAAAGCAATTACTTTGCACTTAATCCCTAGAAATCATTTGAGGGCTCAGAATAATGATTACCAAACCCTTTGGCATGTGGCCACAATCCATGAAAATATAACATAACTCTGCAGAAGGTGTGTCTCTCTCTCATTATCCATCTTCAGAGTTGTTCCAAACCCTTTGAAAACCCCTTCCCAGAACACAAGCCATTTGCAGAAGGGCTTTCTAAGCACAAAAATTCATTTTGCAGACTTGAAATGACACCCCTGTGTGTCTGATGTCTGTGTTTCATATTCATACCTGTTTAAAAGAAGAAAAGGTTCTGGCAGAGTTTCCTGACAAATAACAGACACACCACTGGATAGTTGACATCCAAACCCAAGTTCTGATAAGTGAGTGAAGAACTGATTGTTCTAGAGAATAGGTATTTTTTATTACCTTCATTCCACTCAGCGCACCTCACTTTACAACCTGTGCATCCTAAATTGTGGCAGGTGTCACTCTGATGTGTGGTTGCCCAATAACTTAAAATGAGCTTGGTGTGAGATTTCCACCCTCCCCCCTAGAATCTCGAAGCATAAAGCCAGACTTAAAACCAGTTTAGGATAGAGTGATATATGTTCAGGCTACATCCAGTGAAATATAATGAAGGATTAAATATTCTGGGACTGATCCATATCTTATTAAATCAGTGTGGGCTTTTTATATGTTGAAGTCAATGAAACTGACAAGTCAAAACAGTCAAAGTTTTAAATATGAACCAGCAGCAAAGTTATTTATGGTAAGGAAGAGGGGGAAGTACACTTGATTAAGAAAAATAATCTTGTTTTCTTCTTAGTTCTTTGATCCTCTGATTGCCTTCCAGACAGATCTGACATGCTTTTTGATTAACATTTCATAAAAGCACATAGTTTTATTGAATATGATGAAAACTTTATCCCACAAACACAATTTTTCGCTCGATTTCAAAAGTAGGCATTTACAACTAGTCATGAATTTTAAATGCCATAACGCTCTACCAAAAAAAAAAAAACCCAAAAATAGCCATTTTGAATGTCATGTTCATATAAAAATCAGACTTGGGTCAATCTATAGAATTCACTATCACTTACCAACAGTAAAAAAAATGTCTGTTTCAAGGTAAAGCAGCACAAAGACTGAAACAATTCAGCTGGAGTGCACCTGATGGCAGTATTAATACTAAGGTTGCTTTTGGATCCATAAAGTATTTCTTCCTGCAATCAGAATTTTTGATGATGCAGAGCTGAATTTGTGGCCTCAGTGAAATAGGAACAGCAATTCCATTGTCTCCAGCAGAGCTGCTGGTTTGGCTTACTGGAAAGACTATGACTTACTGTAATTGCTTTAATTTACTTACATGAAATGAAAGGTGCCAGTTAACGCCGTAGGCACAAAGGTACTTTCCTAAAAATGACTTTTCTTAATCTTTTTATTTTTCCTTTCCCCATTACCGAAAGGTAAACTCTATTCTCAAAAATTTAGTTCATTAGTACATTTGGTTTTGCCCTCTATTGAGTCTACTGCCACAGATGAGCATCATTACCTATAGCTTGTAGGCTGTGGTTGTCTTCCTTAGTCATGGACCCAATGAATGTTTGTTGCTTATCTTTCATTTGCATGGGTGATATCATAGGTCTCACAAAAGCAAAACTAGTGTGCCTTGTCACAGAAGAAATCCAGCTCTGGCAGGCAGGATCCCAACCCCACCCTGTGACCAAATGAAGGGAGCTGCATTTCCCCTCTTTCAGAGGGCTTAATGTGATTGGCACAGGTTTCTGCCTTTGAAGCCTGTTCTGAGAGTGTGCAGTGTTCAGTACACTGCTACGTAGGAGTCCTTGACATTATGGGTACAAATCCTGTCCCACCAGGAACATAGCAGACCTGGCACCAGCTCCCATCAGGGCACTATATCCTTAGGGAAGAAAATGTTATTTCTGTTAACACTGTGTTAAATTGCTACATTTTTCAACCTTTACAAATGCTTTTAAACATCCTTTAATGCAAATAATTTAAATATTTAGATGTTACACTACAGATTCATAACCTTTTGTGACTGTTCCCCCAAGATACTTCCATTAAAACCAAACAAAACAGTGCTTTACTGGGGAGAGGCACACTACATTTGTTAGCACACTGGTACACTTTTACTGGTTTTGTTTGCACAGGTAGAACCATGCCTAGGTGTTAATTCTGTGGGAAATGTGGTGTAGCCATCCACCAGAGGACACTCCCCTGTGTCATGACTGAGTGCTCTTCAGACTCCACAAGTTAATAGATACTGGTTTAGAGAAGCCAGCTTGCAGGCAAGGTGCACGGAGCACAAACACTGAATTACAATGGAATTCTGACTTGCTCAGTCTGGTAAAAGCAGTAGCAATTGTCTTTCTTGAGAGGCCCAGAGCTGAACTGCAGCTGTCTGGAGGTGGGTGATGTCAAAAACATAGGTGTCTCTTCAAGGATTTGAGTCTTTTCATGATCTAAAATTTGGAAGTGTTATCCTAGTGGTAGTAAAATGATTAAACCCTTCTTGTGCACCACATTTGAGATGGTGCTTTGTATTTTCTAGGGAGAAACAGACTTAAATAGAAAATTTTACATAGGAATAAAATATTCAAGTGGCGCCTGACTTGAGTTCACGTGTCTATAGGACAATTGGGCTGTGAGTCTCAAATCTTGTTCTCTCTTTATGGAAAACAATCTGGTTGAACAAAACATGCTCTAAGGGTATCTTTTATATATGACTTAATAAATGACCTGTCTTTACATTAAATATGAATTATCTGGAAAGTCCTGCTCACTCATTTGAGGTGCCATTGCTAAAGAGTGAGTTTACTGTGGGTTGCTTGTGTGATGCTTTCCGATGTTTATTGTCTATGTTGATGGAAAATCAGAAAACATTCCATGGGAATTAGCATGGGAATTATTACTTGTAGCTTTCTTTGAAGGCATGACATATTTTACAATACTTTTAGAATCATAGAATCAGCCAGGTTGGAAGAGACCTCCAAGATCATCCAGTCCAACCTAGCACCCAGCCCTAGCCAGTCAACTAGACCATGGCACTAAGTGCCTCAGCCAGGCTTTTCTTCAACACCTCCAGGGACGATGACTCCACCACCTCCCTGGGCAGCCCATTCCAATGCCAATCACTCTCTCTGGGAAGAACTTCCACCTAACATCCAGCCTAGACTTCCCTGGGCACAACTTGAGACTGTGTCCCCTTGTTCTGTTGCTGGTTGCCTGGCAGAAGAGACCAACTGCACCTGGCTACAGCCTCCCTTCAGGTAGTTGTAGCCAGCAATGAGGTCCCCCCTGAGCCTCCTCTTCTCCAGGCTAAACAATATTATTCTGCTACACAGACAAAGTGACTCTGTTATAGAATATCAGTGTGTAGAGGGAGGCTTTGAGTAGAATTTTAAATACAGTATATTATTTTGCCTTTATTTGTCATTTGCTGAAATAAATCTTATGAGTTTTGGTTTACATAAGCTTTAAAGAGTTGTTATAACCAGATGTTCTTATGCAAGTTAATTAATTTTTCTCCTTAGGGCTATGATGTCAAATCGTATCTGTAACTATATATACACAACTTTCTTTAATAGAAATATTTGCTGATGTTATTAATATTTCATAAGCCTTATGTACAGTTGCAGGTAAAAATCCTAAACTGATGCTCCAATAGAAGTGGTAGGTTGAGTCATAAGTAAAGAGGATACTATGTAAATATCTATGGGGAAAAAAAAATGTTTGCTTTCATAGGTCACCAAGATTTCCATCAGGTAAATAGATCTGAAAAATACATTTCAAGGTGATTCACCTGGGAATCAGTCATTGCCATAGTACAGACACTGCTTACTGTGCATCACAGAGCTTCATCTCTAGTTTTTCCAGCCCCTTTCAAGGTTAAAATGGTCTCTTATTTATCAAACACAAAGTATAGTCATATGGACCATAGATATCAAGCAAGGCCTATCCATAATGCTTTTCTTTCTAGCTAAGCTTATAATGTTAATTTGGGGTGGTGATTTCAATCAAAACCTGAACCAAACCCTGCTAAATTAAGTCAGGACACTCCTACTGATTTGAATGGAGTTTGGGTATCTTCTGAAGTGTTTTACCCTTGTCACATTCAGTTTCTGGGCTTTCCTGTTGTGTGTGCATCTGTGATGGTATAATGCCACTTTGCATCTTCATCTACCTGCCAAAGCACAATTAGAAGACCAATCACCAACCGACATTTCAGGAGATGTCACCTGTTTCTTGCCTATAATGTCCCCCACCTTCTCTTGTCCCATATTTTTGTTCCAATTAAATGACACCTAGGGGACAATGCCTAATTAGTTGATTGGAATCTCAGCATTGTTGGCAGTAAAACACAGCACACAATGGTACCGAGATTTGCAGTCACTTTTACTCAGTCTTTATTTTATTTTGATCTTCAAAAATTTCCAATTATAGGAGTAACTAAAAACCATAGAAAGGAATATTGCTCTTGATACAAATTATGAACTGCCTCTGTCAGCAGTAAAATCTTTCTAGAAAACATCTTTTTCAGTAGTGATCCACCGAGACCTATACTTAATGTGGTGGGTTTAGGTTACGCCAAGAATGCTGTTGCTTTAAATAGAACATTGCTGTGCACCATCCTAGGAAATCTACAGACATCATATTTTGAAATAATATAGCCCAACTTTTTAGCCAGTCTGCAGAGTACACAACTTATTCAGAACAAATATAAACACACTGATTAGCCTAAATTTCCAATTATTTGAGCAGTGTTGCATTCTGACTCTAAATATTAAGGCTAATTTTTTGGTTGGTTATACCCAAGCTAGAAGACTAGCTATACAAACAAGCAGGCTAGAGCAGGTCAGAAATGAAAGTGATAGCATTCAGCTGCTGGGGAATTTGACATAGTGACTGTACAATGACCTCCAGCTCTCTATTCCACCTGTGCCTCAACACAGATTCTTTCATTAAAACAAACATAATGGCACAGAGTAAACATGATTTGCCCTACTATGATTAATTAATTTTGCCACCAATTTTAATGGGTTTAAAAGGATACTTTCTCAGTGACTGCTAGGTTAGAATGTTCTTTCTTCCAATTCCAGTCCAGCTTTTGATATTGCATCTATCTGGTAAAACTTTTACTCCCCTGAAGATAACCAGAGCTTTGCAACTCCTTGCAGTATAGACAGAATTTGGTAGCTTGGTTTACCTCAGAGCTTGATGGTACTGTGTATAATTAATGAAAACATCATTTTGGGGAAATTGTCTTTTATAAATTTGAACCTAAACCCAGATGTGTCCAAAGATTCTTCTAAAGTTGAACTGAGATGAGCTAGAAAAGAAAAAAAACTACTTTGGATGACTTGTAGCAATCCCACACACTAATAGGATACAGGATACTTGACCTCTATTTGAATTTCTCTGCTGGCATATTGAATACATAATCATGCTTCCCTAGACTTGGAAATGGAGCTTCCTACTTCTAAGTGTTACAGGCTGATGATATCCACAGATGAAGAAGAAATACCAAGACTGCAAGAAATCAAAGGGGCTTCAGCATGCTAAGATCCAGCTTTAGGAAGGCACTTAAACAGGGTGCAAATCCTGGATATATGTCGAGTGACTATATTTTAGATGTTCTTACCTTAAAAAGAATTTTTTATCTGATGCTGCCTTGGAAATGTTTTGATTTCTCAGAATAATATTGAGCATTCACGTATAAATAAAAAAAAAACTACTAAGGTGGTTGAGATGACTGATTTCTAAGTATTATCAGGCTTTTTATTTCAATTTTAGTTTCAAATGTTTTAAAGTCTTCTGAAACTTACATTCATTGTAGAAGGCTTTCATTTTTTGTCATTTCATTAATGATTGTACTTTTAGATTCCACTAGTAGAAGAAACTTCTGGCACAGTATCCAAAAGTTATCTGATATTTTCATAGTGCATCTGGAAAACTACAGCTGTTTCTATCCTTACCTTTTAAATTACACTTTTTGGCATCTGATGTATCAATACTGCATATGCCATCAAAGAGCTATACCTGCTAGAGAGTTAAAACCTGGGGAAAAAAAAGTATTTAAGAACTTAAAGTGTCTGGAATTCTCATCAAGACTACTTTCTGTGCAATAAATAGTAAAAAATAAGTAATACCCACTTGAAATCTGAGATTAGGAAAAAAATAAATGAAATGGACTAAAATACTTACTACATGCTTCAAGAGTAATCAAGGAACTGTGGAAAACTTTCTGAAACAGGTTCATACAATGAAAGTGTTTTGTAGGTTTGTTAAAGAAGAGACTTTTAACATTACATACACACAGCACAACAGAACTTAAGTTAAGAGTAGTATGTAGTTTATCTAAAGCACACATTTGTAAAGGCATTGGGTCCAGACCAGAGGACAGATAACAAGCAGTGTTCATTTGTTCATCCTCTGGCCGTTCGCTCATTTCCCACCATCATAAGATAACTCAAGCATACCAGCACAAGTTCAGAAGATTATATTACACTACAAATCCCTGTTGTCTTTTACACCTAAAACATTATACATGCATACTTCCCAGCTTCTCATGTGACACAGAGAGGACGAGGGAGCTGAGGATGGCGAGCCTGGGGAGGAGGAGACTCATTGATGTCTACAACTACCTGAAGGGAGGCTGTAGCCAGGTGGGAGTTGGTCCCTTCTCCCAGGCAACCAGTAACAGAACAAGGGGACACAGTCTCAAATTGTGCCAAGGGAGGTACAGGCTGGATGTTATAGGAAACTCTTCACAGAGAGAGTGATTTGCCATTGGGATGGCCTGCCCAGGGAGGTGGTGGAGTTGCCATCCCTGGAGGTGTTCAAGAAAAGCCTGACTGAGGCACTTAGTGCCATGGTCTAGTTAATTGGACAGGGCTGGGTGCTAGGTTGGACTGGATGATCTTGGAGATCTCTTCCAACCTGGTTGACTCTATGGTTCTATGATTCTAAGGTCCAAGGCCCCAAGAACTTAGAAAGAATAGAAAAGACCACCAGATAAATTGTAAATAATTCCAGAATGCTACAATACTTAAGTGACTAAACTACATTAGAAATAGCAGTTGTGATTCTCTGCTCTCTCTTGGTGGCAAAAATATTTTAAATGAGATTGAGAATTTACTGTTAAAGCCAAGAGTTTAGAGCCACCATCTGTTTACTGACCTATATATTCATGTTCTTATTTTCACTGCAGATATTTACACCTGTGTTCACTTATCCTGAGTATTTCTAAAGGTGGTATGAACAATGAACACAAGTTCCCAAGGACAATGCAGTTCATCAAGTCTCCATTCACACTACATACTGCAAGCACCTAAAGCTGCCAAATTTTTGTAATTACAGGTCCAAAAGCTAGTACTTTTGGGCTCATGCATATATGTAGGAGTGCACCAGCTGTTCTCATCCTCTGCATAATTTTCTCCTTGCCTTTTTACCTTGTAAAGTAAGGTTTTCTAAGGCAAGCAATATCATAACTGAGATCATATCACAATAGACTTGAGACTCCTGAATACATGTAGAGATATGCCGAGCACTGTAAAAGCTAGGATTTATCTTCTGAACTTTCTGATGGCCTAGTAAGGTAGGAAGAGGGCAAGGACAAGGCAATGGCTTGGTGGAAATCAAATTCCATATGGAGGCATTTAGATTGTTATTAAAGTTCCGTTGGATGATCAAAGATGAGATGAGAGCATAGCTAAAAGCATCTGGCATAGCCAAGTCTCAGGGCTTCCCCTCCACAGAAAAGATGGACTTCCAACCCTGATGATACTGTGATACTGTGTGAAATGTGAAGATTTTTGAGAGATTGTCATTCTCTGGCAGTATCACAGTATCGCAGTATCACCAAGGTTGGAAGAGACCTCACAGATCATCAAGTCCAACCCTTTACCACAGAGCTCAAGGCTAGACCATGGATGGCACCAAGTGCCACGTCCAACCTTGCCTTGAAGTGTCCTAGGGACGGCGACTCCACCACCTCCCCAGGCAGCCCATTCCAGTGCCCAATGACTCTCTCAGTGAAGAACTTTCTCCTCACCTCCAACCTAAATCTCCCCTGGCGCAGCCTGAGGCTGTGTCCTCTCGTTCTGGCGCTGGCCACCTGAGAGAAGAGAGCAACCTCCTCCTGGCCACAACTACCCTTCAGGTAGTTGTAGACAGCAATAAGGTCACCCCTGAGCCTCCTCTTCTCCAGGCTGAACAATCCCAGCTCCCTCAGCCTCTCAGGCAAATTCTGACCAACTCTAGTTCTGCCTGAAACCTGCGATATCATAAAACCGGACTCTATGGGATGGCTCATTTTAAGACCTCTTAAGATCCTTCTGCAGTCAACACTATTTAAGGAGGATTTTGTAAAATGTGTTATGCATGTATGCATCTTTCTTAGCTATACAAATTGATCTCTAGAGTTTACCATAAAATGCTCAAATGAAAAGTGTTAAAAATATGAAAGAGTAGATGGAGAATAAGTAATATCCTTCATTGATATCATGAGATAGTGAAGGAATAACATTAGCTTGCATTAGTTAATATTTGTACAGTTCTTTGAATATAAAACATGCTTCATATAAGTGTTAAATTATTATTAATATTAGGCTGTCAAATCTCTCTGGGCTGTGCTTCTTGTGCTTGCTGCGTATTATGGAAATGAATACATGTCTAAGAGGATGAGCACTAGATCAATCAAATCAGATCAAGACTACACTTTAATGAGCATTGCTGAACCTGTTTTGCAGACAGCAGTAATGCTCATGCACCTGCTGCTGTGATATTCACTGAAACACCTCCTGATTTCAGGTATTTTTTTCACTTCAGTATGAATGGATCAACCCTGAGCCATCACATTTGTTTGTGTACTGGTGCAGCATTACTGTTCTGATGACATTTCTATTCACACACAGTTTCATATTCTTGATCAGCAAGTTATTATTATTCCAAGTGTCAGTTTTGTTGGAAACCATGAGATCTTCCTCTAGCAGTGATTATGCACACATTAAGAATGAATACTGATATTTTGTGCTGATACCCTGTGTATAGACTATGATTGGCCAATTTCACATGAGCATCAGGTGAAAATAACATGAGTCTGCCCTTTTATGACAGCACAAAGTTTTTACAGATACTGATTACTGAGTTAAATGTTATGTAGTATGTAAAATGTTTATCTATACAGTATGCATGTCAATGAAAAGATGATAATGCATTGTAATTATAGTTTCAAGGTGACTTCACTAGAACCTTGCAGTATCAACTCAGATTCCTTTCATAAACCACCTGGCTAATAAAACATGACAAGTGATGTCCTTTTGGAGATAGGCTCTTATTTCGGTGTAGAAAATATCTGAAAGAGACAAGCAGTGAGACAAATCACAACAGATAAAGAGAAAAAAAATACAGGGGAAAAAAAAAAGCCCCAAACCTCTTCCTTTGAAAGAGCTGAGAGAGGTTAATATTGACTATTTCATAGTGTTAAACTTGCTCAAGTCCTGTGAAAACTTACTTTTCCCAAGCCTCATGTAAATAAGAATACAATTGTATTAAACTAACCTGACTTCATCAGTATCACTTCCTCCTAACCAAAATAGCTCACAGGACCATTGATTTTGACTAGCCTTTGAGTGTGAAAGAAATAACTGTATATCTCTTCTCCTCTGAACTCTCACATCTTTGTAGGCATTTTGGAGTGTTGTGGCCATTCTTTCTCTGGCCCCACTGTGCATTATCAAAGCAGGAAGAGATCCTCATCTGAATGGGAGAAAAACAGTTTTGCAGCACTCCCAGTAAGAAATCACACATTAACCCAGAATGAAGTTATCCTGATTACTGTTAAGCAAAATATGTAGCAATAAGATTCAGGGTGCAATGTAGCAAGAAAACTGAAAGGAGGCCAGTTGCTAAGGAGAAAATCCACACCAAAATCTTACTTCTACTCATTTTTTACCATTGAGTGACAGGATTCACACATTTACTTTTAACATTGGTATGCAATATTGGCAGTTCCTCAGCAACTAATGCCATGGAAATGGATTCACATACCCTGTGGGCATGAATCTACAATCCAGGATTAATTGAGATACTTTTACAAAGGGCAGGCTTTTGTAAATAAGTCTAAATTTTAAATGAGTTTACAGTTGCTGATGTCTTGAAGGACTTTTTTTAAGCTTCTGCTAAGGCTACTTTGAGCTTCTTCAGTCAGGACCAGCATGTCAGGGAAGGTATTTGTTGCTCATGCCCATGAAATCTTGACCTGCCTGCCTCTCAGGTTGCCAAGGGCTGGCAGAAAGCAGCATGTTGTGTAAGGGCTGATGATGTGCAGGTGCCTCACTTCAGTCTGATGTGGAAGAAGTGTTCTGTAATTAATAAAACCAAGACATTTTTTATTGAGGCTAGAAACAGATACACACTTCCTGTCACTCATAAACTAGTTTGTACATATCAGATGCAGTATAATGTTATTTTATCCATATCTGTTGAATTCTTTTTTGGTCTGAGGATCAGAGAACTCTGTTGGTTTTTTGAGAGTGTTTTAGAGAAGTAAATCCCAAATTCTTTGCACTTATGGACAAGAAGCTGGATATGAGCAGTCCGTGTGCACATGAGCAGTCACATACAAGGCCAGTGGCATCCTGGGCTTCATCAAAAGAAGTGCTGCCAGCAGATTGAGAGAAGTGATTCTGCCACTTTGCTCTGGTGAGACCTCACCTGGAGTACTGCATCCAGCTCTGGAACCTTCAATACAGGAAGGACACGGACCTGATGGAGTGGGTCCAGAGGAGGGCCACAGAAATGATAGAATAGAAGAGCTGCCTTCATAGAATCAAGCAGGTTGGAAGAGACCTTCGAGATCATCCAGTCCAACCTATCATGGGGTTGGAGCTCCTCTGCTACAAGGACAGGCTGAGGGAGCTGGGGTTGTTCAGCCTGGAAAAGAGAAGGCTGCAGGAAGACCTAATAGCAGACTGCCAGTACCTGAAGGGAGCTACAAGAAGGTTGGAGAGAGACTGTTTACAAAGGCCTATGGTGATAGGATAAGGGACAATGGTTCAAACTAGGGAAGAGCAGGCTTAGATTGAGTATTAGGGACAGATTTCATTATCATGAGAGTGGTGGAAAACTGCAACAGGCTGCCCAGGGAGGTGGTTGGAGCCCCATACCAGGAGACATTCAAAGTGGGGCTTGACAGGGCTCTGGGCAACCTGATCTAGTTGAGGATACCGCTGTTGACTGCAGAGGTGGCTGGATGAGATGACTTTTGGTGGTCCCTTCCAACCCAAACCATTCTATGATTCTATATGGATCTATATCTGTATGCTATGATCACTGAAGTATTGGTGAATCTTACAGATTTAAAAAACAGTTATTTTGCAGCTGATCTACAAATTAGCTTTCCATTCATCTTTTAAATAACTGAGATTCATGTTAAAACTAACTTCATTGCAAACCTTGATTGAAATTCTGAAACCTCACTCTCCAATGGTTAAAAGAAGCCAAAGGCAACTGACTTGTTCAGAGCCAGCACCTTATTTTCAGGCAGTTACATTAAGAAGCTAATCTTGCCCTCAGTCCCTACCTGGGTATGCAATAAAAACAAAGAGATCTTCTGGACACAATAAGCTTGACCTCAAACAGTTCCTGCCTCCCAAAATCTGAGAATCCTTCTTGTTGAACCTTATCTCTTTTGGGCTCAGAAACTAAGAGCTGTCCTCAGGTGACCTACTAATAGCTAGAAAAACTTCAGTAATGTTGCATATACATTTTATTTAGTGAAAGGAAAGAGTATTAGCTGTTAGTACTAATATTCTGTTTAGGAGGACTTCAGCTGAGAAAATGCTGCAATGAGATTGGCATTTTACATGAGAAATTTGGACTACTCTCCTAAAATGCACCAGTGGTCTCCAAGTTATATTTGTGCTTGAGAGATAAGCCAAATGCCATTACTCTGTCCTGCAGTAGTCTATATTTTTAGAAAAGATGAAATAACCAACACTTGCCTTTTTTTTTTCCTTTTACATCTGTGATATGAACCAATAACCCCATGAAATTGGATGAGCACTAACCTTCTGTGAAAAACGATTAGCCCTATGTTCTAAGATAAAAATAATAAGATATGAAAAAATTTTGAAGGACAAGTGTTGCTCCTCCTGAGCTGAGAATTAGATTTCTCTCTGGAATTGTTTATAAGAGATTCCCCCTTCCCCCCTCCAGAAAAGTATGAAGTAGCAAGTAAGGCTATTTATTAAGATTTAATGAAATACATGGAGAAGCTCGAGTAGAGGATACATTTCTCAAAAACAATGCGGGAGCTAAGATGTCTGTTTGTGCCCTTCATCTTCTTGATCTGCAAAAAAACAGTGTGAATGCATGGAAGGCAGAATTTGCCAGTGCTGCTATCAGGGAGACATTAAGCATGAAAGAACTTGTACCGAGCTCCATGCTTTGCCGGGCATATGAGCTAGTTCATTTCCAGTCTTGCGAAGCTCTCATAAACACCCTGCTTTTAATATATTTCCAACTCAACTCCAAGCATAATGGATATTTTTTTTAACCATTTTTTTTTAAACCCCACGTGCTAGTTTGAAGCAGGCTAGAATGTTTTGGTGAGAAGAACTAGATCACAGGCTGTGAAAGGAAAACAGTGGTGATGTCTACTTCCCTCAGGGTCTTGCTGAGCAAGAAAGGAAAACATTAGATAACACTCTTGCTATTTTGTCGCACTCTTGCTCTGGCTGCTGACTGAGCTGCATCTCCCTAACCTCACCTTCCACTCACCTTTGCTTCTTAACCTCTTGGCTGAACCTCTATTCTTCTGTAGGACTGGGGGAAGGTTGAGAGGAGCAGGGGGAAGGTGCAGGGGTGGTTGAGAGCCCCTCTTGGGGACTCAGGTTTCTGGGAGGGGAGTTGTGTTTCTGTATTACCTTTTACCTTGTATATTTCTGTATATAACTGTATATATGTCCCGGGTTGGGGGAGGTTCCCCCCGGGGAGAAGTCAACTCAGCACAACACAAAACCCTTCTTTTTTTGAAAGTCAGGGAAAGATGAAATTGTATTTTTTTATAGTATAAGTATAACAATGTAAAGAGAGATAATAACTGGAGAAGTAAGGAAGGGAAAAAAACAATACAATAACCTTAAAGGAGATGGGGCATGGGTCAAGCGGTGGCAAAGCAGCAGAAGCAGCAGTAGCCAAAACAGCAGCCGGGGAAGACAGGTGAAGCTGAAGCAGCCGAAGCCAGCGGGAGAAGGGGCAGAACAAGCTGTGCTTCTAGACATTAAGTTTTTGATGCTCCAATGAAATTACATTAATTTATCGATTGTTACCATCTATGTGGCCTATCCCTGGAATGTTCATCTCTCCCCTATGTCTGAGCTAGAGGATCAGCTCAAACGGCCACAATATATTGTAAATAGTTGCTTGTATATTGTGCTATCTGTAAATAAATAGCTTCATTTATACTCCCAGAGCTGTCTGAGTCTAGTTGGGTATTTCTAAAGTGTGGGGGGGCAGGGTAAACCCAAACCATCACACCCCAAAATCCAATATTTGGTATAGACTGCATCTGAATTTTCTAAGCAAAGGCTTGAAACGTATCCTTACGTTCACATCTATCTCTCTACTTTTCTGTTGTTACTTTGTCAACAGTGCATTTCCCTGGGTTTGCTGTGTGTAATTTGAAACAAGCAAAGACAGAAGCTTCAATGTCGTGATTCTGCCAATTGAGTCAAATGTACATGTACCTCCTTAAAGAAACTGAAGCATAGAGTTTCAGGGAGAGTGACTAGAAAAAGACAAGGTAGCAGTTTCAAAAATAGATGCACAATTCTGAAGCTGAAATTCAGTTTCAAAACCGATGCAAGAATTAAAGTTTTTTACATTTCACTGAACACCAACATAATTTGGCAAGTAAATGCTTACTTTGCTCGGCAATTTTGCATATGCTTTAGGAGAAAGAAGACATTACAGGAAAAGAAAGACTAGCTGATCTGCTTTTTTTTCATGAAGTGTTTATTAGATTGACTATCTGCAAACAAAAGGTGTTTGAAAAGAGATATATAAAGGATGAGATGAGAGAGAAAAGTAGTCAGTTCTCACATAGACTGCAGAAAATATAAGTCTTAGTACCAAAAATTATGTTCTAAGGGAAAAGAGAAGACTGGAAGTCCGTCTGGAAGTCAGTACTGTCACAAATTTGGAGAGTAACCCTAGCAGCCTCTTGGGAGAGTGTCAAACTTGTCTAGGAAGTATCCTACCTCTGTATCCCAGAACAGAGCCAAGACAGTTGGGGGCTGCCTGTTAGAGTCACAGAGATTTTCTCATCTCGCCTCTATGAGGGAAGGCTGCTCTGCATGCCTTTTGTTTAGAGACAAGGTGAAACTGCACGATAGCATTCATCTCATCCAAATCTTTATGGATGTATGTGTCTGCATCTGTCCCAAATCCCAGGCACTCAAATATTCAGTTATCACCCTTTTTCCTTCAGCTGCACTGAATCCTTATCTCTACCTGAATATGCTTCTATTAAGTAAATTTATTTTTCCCTATACCCACTATTACTGGTATCATGACC